>NC_136629.1:8548038-9041538 GCF_933228915.1 Telmatherina bonti
ACACCACACAGTAAGGCTTGAGGTCAAAACACTCGCAGATACGAAAAATGACATCAAACATTGACATACACGCTGGAAGATTCAGCATTTGAGTTTCCCAAGCACCTGTGGTGAAGGGGAATTAGCTCAAGTGGTAGAGCGCTCGCTTTGCATGTGAGAGGTAATGGCATCGATGCCCATATTCTCCACAAGACTTTCACCAGTTCTTGCTAAAATAGGCAGCTATTGAAAGCAAGATAAAAGAGAAAACACTGAAAATAACAGAAGCAAAAGTGTGATGACAGACTATATAAAAACTAACCCCACTGCAGCAAGAAACATGTTTCCAAAGACTGCAATCTGTTGAATATAAACTATGCTTTATTTTCAATTTTACTTTGCATTGTGGACTTTATCACAACCAAGATAACCCCAAGGAGAAGCACTTGTGAAGAAAAGAATCAACAGTGGTTCCTTTGAGGTGATCTGAGAGTGATTGAAGACAGAACTTGATGGCATCAGGTTCAAACACGATTGATACTAGGGCCGTCTTCAAACCAATCACTTACAAATAAAACATTAAAATGCATAAAATGAATCAACTGTTCATTCTGAGTGTTTGAAAGGTCAGCAAGACTACCTCAACAATTAGCACTTACTGTCATCCAAATATCAAGTCAGTGCCTGTGTTAAGGTCATTTTGCAGACCAAATCCTGAAAAACACCATTTGGATCAAAAGCTCACAAGAGAGATAGAAGCACTTATGGACACTATTCAGCATCAGTGTGTCTGTTTGAGGGATTCTCCGTGCAATATCTTCATCAGCTAGCGTTGGTAGAGTTTGTCTTTTTCAACCGTCCCAACAGGAAGCACTTCCTGATTTTAAAAAAACAGTTAATGCTCGTGTTGGGCCCATAGCAAGGACTGTTCATCAGACCTCTTTCTTCCATGAAGTCCAGAGCAGCTCTTCTTCCATGTTGTTTCTCACATGCATTTTTCTGATGAGGCTTGTCCAAATTTTATCCTGAATGCTTCCACACCTCCACCTATTACTTCCACAAGTTTCTACGATGGGGGTATTGCCCATCAGACGGTCCATCAAGGAACAATGCTGTCATGAAGAATGCAAAACATTAGGTGTTGGTGATTGGTCAATCAGCTTTAAATCTGTTTACTTCATGAAGATTTGGAACAGACAAGGACACAGTTCTGTGTAACTTTTAGCTGGGCACTGTTAAAATATTATTCAATTCAAGATAAAACCTGGATTCAATCCAACTTTCAGATCAACAAGAGTCTGAATCCATAATGGATCCTGAAAGGATGTCTTTCCACTGTGAGGAAAATGTGCAGGTTTTTTTCAAGTCAGGACAGAAACACACCCCAACTTTCAAGCACTTTCCAACAATTCCTTCAAAGAAAGTGGATAAAGTTGAAGTATATCTCATACTGAAATTTCCAAAGACATATATGGCTGAAGAAGACAAATGTCCAGAGGACACATAACTACCCCAACAAGAAGCACTTACTGCAGCGAGAAACAAAGTCAGTGTTTGTGTCGGGGTAAATTTTCTGACCAGATATATAAAGCGTCGTGTGAATCCTGGACTGAAATCTGTTGAATATAAGCTATGCTGTATCAAGTCAGTGCCTGTGTTAAGGTCATTTTGCAGACCAAATCCTGAAAATGAATCAACTGTTCATTCTGAGTGTTTGAAAGGTTAGCAAGACTACCCCAACAATTAGCACTTACTGTCATCCAAATATCAAGTCAGTGCCTGTGTTAAGGTCATTTTGCAGAACACTACCAAGCCGATCCCAACAGTGATGTTTGGAACAATTCCAATTACCATGGCTGCCACAAAGCTGTGTGGTTTCAAATGAACAATTCAACAACCGACACATGGCCACCTTCCTGTTGTAAGTGTAGCCATTACACCAAGAAGTAGTTTGTGTTGAAGTAATTATTCTGACCAGATATGTAAACAGGTGGCAAAACTGTTGAATATAATTAAACTATGCTTTACATTTTGGGGTGTCATTAATAAGGTGGGGCAATTTTGGAAGTACCAGCGTGTGTTGCTTTGAGATTGATTAGAGATAACTTGTGCCACAAACTAACACGACGAGGATGGGACTCGAACCCATGCGTGCAAAGCACAATGGATTAGCAGTCCATCACCTTAACCACTCGGTCACCTCGTCCTGCCTACTGTACATTTGCTGTCTGAAAACCTTCTTGTACACTAGTTTCGTCTTCTTGTTTTTTTTCCATTGTACATACTGTGACAACGCCAAAACTGGGAAGCAAACTATTTAACTGGAAGCAAGTTAACGCAACTGAAAAAACAATGAGTTGAGTTTGACATCACACACTTGAGGTCAAATCATGGCCAGATATGACAAAATGGGATCCGACAAACATAGAGCTGGCGCATTATTGAGTTAGCAATTTAGTTAGCAAGAGTGAGCATCTCAGTTAAGGGGAATCAGCTCAAGTGGTAGAGCGCTCGCTTAGCATGTGAGAGGTAACGGGATCTATGCCTGTATTCTCCACAAGATTTTCACTAGTGCTTTCTGTGATTGTGAGCAATGGCTTTTGAATGTTTGGCTTGCTTCAACTTAAAAACCATACAAAGATGCAATGATAAACTAATGTGATTGGAAGCCATCAAACATTGACCAATAAATGGTGGACACCCGAAAGGAACAAACACAATAGAAGTAACCCATCAATATAGCATGCTAAAATGATGCATGCCTCCTGACATTGTGATGGCATAAAATTACATGAAAGTGCTATTTGGACAGCTGTAAGCCTCATAGTTCCAGTGCTGTGGAGCTATGCTGCAGCTTAGAGTAAGTGTGGTCCCAGTGGTAAATCTACCTTTTGCATTTCTTCTGCCAATTTTCCATTCCTTAACACTAGACAACCCATAGTTTTCTAATTCCTGTTACCATGTACAAAGGGCTGCTACAAAGCTGTGTGGTTTCAAATGAACAACTCAACAACAAACACATTGTAAAGGGGGCCAGTACCTTCCAGATTAACGTTTCACAGCCACAGCATGAAGTCCATCAAGTCCAACACAGTTTTTCTGTTCTGAAGGCAACAGTCCATCTTAAATGCTGAATCCTTCAACACGCTCCATCTTCTTCTTCTCAAGTTTCTAAGTTGGAAATAACGGTCATCAGAAGGTCACACAGACAAAGAACAACAGTCTCCTCAAGAATGCAAAACATTAGGTGTTAATGTGTTCTCGTTCAGTCTGCGGAAGACACTCAGGTTTTCAAGTACTTTCCAACAATACCTTGAAGAGAAAGTGCATAAAGTTTAAGTGTTTCTAAAAACTGATTTTAGCTGAAGCTGACAAGGTTTGAGATGGCATATAACTACCCCAACAAGACGCACTTACTTCACCAAGAAACAGTCAGTGTTTGTGTCAGGGTAATCATGCTGATGAGATAATTAAACAGGTGGAAAGGGAATCCTGGATTGCAATCTGTTGAATAAAACTATGCTTTACATTTTTGCATTGTGGGCATTGTCACAACCAAGACAACCCCAAAGAGAAGCACTTGTGAAGAAAAGAATCAACAGTGGTTCCTTTGAGGTGGTCTGAGAGTGTTTTAAGACAAAACATGATCAATCAGCTTTCAATCTGTTTACTTCATGAAGATTTGGAACAGACAAGGACACAGTTCTGTGTAACTTTTAACTGGGCACTGTTAAAATATTATTCAATTCAAGATAGAACCTGGATTCAATCCAACTTTCAGATCAACAAGAGTCTGAATCCATAATGGATCCTGAAAGGATGTCTTTCCACTGTGAGGAAAATGTGCAGGTTTTTCTCAAGTCAGGACAGAAAGACACCCCAACTTTCAAGCACTTTCCAACAATTCCTTCAAAGAAAGTGCATAAAGTTGAAGTATATCGCATCCTGAAATTTCCAAAGACATATATGGCTGGAGAAGACAAATGTCCAGAGGACATATAACTACCCCAACAAGAAGCACTTACTGTAGCGAGAAACAAAGTCAGTGTTTGTGTCGGGGTAATTATTCTGAACAGATATATAAAGCGTCGTGTGAATCCTGGACTGCAATGTGTTGAATATAAACTATGCTTTAGTTTCAATTTTACTTTGCATTGTGGACATTGTCACAACCAAGACAACCCCAAAGAGAAGCACTTGTGAAGAAAAGAATCAACAGTGGTTCCTTTGAGGTGATCTGAGAGTGATTTAAGACTAAACATGATCAATCACACTAATATCGTACTAATCATACTAATATGATATATTTTAATACACAATTTAGAAACTGTATTGCTGCTGTTGCTAAGCAACACCAAGCAAGTTTCAAGTTCTATACTGACATCATCTGAATGGGTGGGGCTGATTTCTTGCTTTGATGCTCTGTGACATCATTATGATACCTTTTATCCATATACAAGAGGCAAGTTTCCATCTGCAGATCCTGACTACGAATTGATGGACGACATCCACAATGACTACCTCCCGCATTATTTTCCAGCTCATTTCCAGGATAACGGTAAGCGTATCTCTGCCAAGTACTTCCGTGATGAGGATTAGCTGGGATTGCTGATGAAAATTCATGAACAAAGTATGAAACAAAAACACAAGATCAACATTTGGAGTCACAAGACAGAAATCTCACTGGAATACCATCTTTCTGCAGCCTTGTGGAAGCTAGAAGCAAGAGTGTGCCTGTTTGAGGGAGGCTTCATGCAAAATCGTCATCAGCTAGCGTCGGTCGAGTTAGTCTCTTCCAACCATTTTGACTGAATTTCGCTAACGTCACACGTGATGTGAAGGATACACAAGGAGGATGGGACTCAAACCCGTGCGTGCAAAGCGCAATGGATTAGCAATCCATTGCCTTAAACACTCGGGCACCTTGTCCTCCATCCTGTACATTTGCTGTCTGAAAACATTCTTGTACATTAGTTAGTTCTTCATGTACATACTGTGACAACACCAAAACTGAGAAGCAAAAGAAGACTAATTAACTGGAAGCGAGTTAACGCAACTGAACAAAACTGAGTTGAAGTTGACATCACACAGTAAGAGTTGAGGTCAAATCATTGCCAGATATGACAAAAATGGTATCCGACAAACATAGATCTGGCGCATGATTGAGTTAGTAAGAGTTAGCATCTCAGTTTACTTCGTGAAGGGGAATTAGCTCAAGTGGCAGAGCGCTCGCTTTGCATGTGAGAAGCAACAATGTCCGTATTCGCCACAAGATTTTTACTAGCCCTTGTGATAGTGAGCAATGGCTGTTGAAGAATGTTTGGCTTGCTTCAATTTAAAAAAAAAATACACAGATGTGATAATAAAATAAAACCTAATGTGGTTGGAAACAATAAATGCAGGCCAAGTAGGGGAAGACCCAAAATAAACAAAAAGACACGACATAAATAATACCAAGTTAAACAATTAATGTCTACAATCTGTTGAATATAAACTATGTTTTAGTTTGAATTACATCTTTGCATTGTAGACATTGACAGAACCAAGACAACCCCAACAAGAAGCACTTACTGCAGCGAGAAACAAAGTCAGTGTTTGTGTCGGGGTAATTATTCTGACCAGATATATAAAGCATCGTGTGAATTCTGGACTGCAATCTGTTGAATATAAGCTATGCTTTATCAAGTCAGTGCCTGTGTTAAGGTCATTTTGCAGACCAAATCCTGAAAAACACCATTTGGATCAAAAGCTCCCAAGAGAGAGAGAAGCACTTATGGACACTATTCAGCATCAGCTTGTCTGTTTGAGGGATTCTCTTCATCAGCTAGCGTTTATCCACAATGATTGCGTTTATCCACAATGACTAGTAGCTTACTGGAGATGTGAAGTGGTCACAGAGGTAGTTTTGCATACTTGGAGACACAAACAATGGCCCAGACAGGAGGGGAAATTGAGTGGCTCCCAGCATGTCAGCCTTTTGTCTACAGGGGTCGGGGAAAACAAAGAATGTTTCAGGTGTGAGCTTAAGGTGTGAGAGGGAAAGCAACTGAAGAGAGCTCATTTGTCTTCTGTATGCAAACGGTATGCAGTGTCTGCCATTTGCTACAAACAGTCTTTGATTAAGTCAGAGTTGGGAGTTGATTTTGCAGGAGCAGTGGCTTCACTGGATTTTCTCAGACACAGGCACTTCTCTTAACTAAATCCATATTTAAAAGAAGAAGTGACATAAAACAGTTGAATTTCTTTCACAGTCTTGGGGACATTGCACACTCTGACAGAGGTTTAAGTGCTAGTATGAAAAAGAACCCTGACTTTCTTGTAGAGCTGAACTGGAGTGCTTTAAGAAAAAAGGATAGAATTTGTTGGAATGGGAATGAGATAGCCCTTGACTTAAGTCATGTGTAAATCTTTGTCATTTCTGGCGTAATGCTGTCCAACAGGGGGACCATTCCAAGGCTCAATGGACTTGAACAGATATGCTTTGAAGAGGAGGAACTCCAAGGTAACTGGCTTGATAGTCCAAAGGCCAGCCAAGCATTGATTTTGTGTAGCAGCCAGTTCCAACGTAGGGTAGGTGCAGGGGAACTGGAGCCTGTCCCAACAAAGGGAAGAATTAGACAGGCTAGAGCTTTTCTCTGCCTAGACTCACAGTTTGTGCAGAGTTTTGGATTTGAGGCCTCGTTGGCGCAGTTGGTAGCGCGTCAGTCTCATAATCTGAAGGTCGTGAGTTCAAGCCTCACAAGGCGGCATGAATTTTCACCTCTTTGCACTTTCATTCAACTGCAATCACATGCTCCAGTCTCATGTAATCACATCAAGCAGACAGAACCATCTATGAGACCAGTGTCTTGCAGCTCGCGGGTGTCCAGTCTTTCCTTTATTCTGAAAATAACAGAAGCAAGTTCTGCAACTTTTCCATGTCTTCCTGATCCAGCATACCTCAAGTACATTCAAGTACATTCAATGGATCAGTGTATTGTATTAAACTGGAATACAGAGTTAAACAATTAATGTCAATGTTTTCCAAGGAAAAATTCCAACGCGCTAAATTTCCAGCTCCATCTCCTGAAACGCCTGAACAAGTGCGTAAACACCCTCAGCCCAAAGATGTTGGGAAGTCTGCCTGGATAGAAAAACTATTGATTATTGATTCAACACAATTGGAATAACACAGAGTTGAGTTTGACACCACACAGTAAGGCTTGAGGTCAAAACACTCGCAGATACGAAAAATGACATCAAACATTGACATACACGCTGGAAGATTCAGCATTTGAGTTTCCCAAGCACATGCGGTGAAGGGGAATTAGCTCAAGTGGTAGCGCGCTCGCTTTGCATGTGAGAGGTAATGGCATCGATGCCCATATTCTCCACAAGACTTTCACCAGTTCTTGCTAAAATAGGCAGCTATTGAAAGCAAGATAAAAGAGAAAACACTGAAAATAACAGAAGCAAAAGTGTGATGACAGACTATATAAAAACTAACCCCACTGCAGCAAGAAACATGTTTCCAAAGACTGCAATCTGTTGAATATAAACTATGCTTTATTTTCAATTTTACTTTGCATTGTGGACTTTGTCACAACCAAGACAACCCCAAGGAGAAGCACTTGTGAAGAAAAGAATCAACAGTGGTTCCTTTGAGGTGATCTGAGAGTGATTGAAGACAGAACTTGATGGCATCAGGTTCAAACACGATTGATACTAGGGCCGTCTTCGAACCAATCACTTACAAATAAAACATTAAAATGCATAAAATGAATCAACTGTTCATTCTGAGTGTTTGAAAGGTCAGCAAGACTACCTCAACAATTAGCACTTACTGTCATCCAAATATCAAGTCAGTGCCTGTGTTAAGGTCATTTTGCAGACCAAATCCTGAAAAACACCATTTGGATCAAAAGCTCACAAGAGAGATAGAAGCACTTATGGACACTATTCAGCATCAGTGTGTCTGTTTGAGGGATTCTCCGTGCAATATCTTCATCAGCTAGCGTTGGTAGAGTTTGTCTTTTTCAACCGTCCCAACAGGAAGCACTTCCTGATTTAAAAAAAACAGTTAATGCTCATGTTGGGCCCATAGCAAGGACTGTTCATCAGACCTCTTTCTTCCATGAAGTCCAGAGCAGCTCTTCTTCCATGTTGTTTCTCACATGCATTTTTCTGATGAGGCTTGTCCAAATTTTATCCTGAATGCTTCCACACCTCCACCTATTTCTTCCACAAGTTTCTACGATGGGGGTATTGCCCATCAGACGGTCCATCAAGGAACAATGCTGTCATGAAGAATGCAAAACATTAGGTGTTGATGACTGGTCAATCAGCTTTAAATCTGTTTACTTCATGAAGATTTGGAACAGACAAGGACACAGTTCTGTGTAACTTTTAGCTGGGCACTGTTAAAATATTATTCAATTCAAGATAAAACCTGGATTCAATCCAACTTTCAGATCAACAAGAGTCTGAATCCATAATGGATCCTGAAAGGATGTCTTTCCACTGTGAGGAAAATGTGCAGGTTTTTTTCAAGTCAGGACAGAAACACACCCCAACTTTCAAGCACTTTCCAACAATTCCTTCAAAGAAAGTGGATAAAGTTGAAGTATATCTCATACTGAAATTTCCAAAGACATATATGGCTGAAGAAGACAAATGTCCAGAGGACACATAACTACCCCAACAAGAAGCACTTACTGCAGCGAGAAACAAAGTCAGTGTTTGTGTCGGGGTAAATTTTCTGACCAGATATATAAAGCGTCGTGTGAATCCTGGACTGAAATCTGTTGAATATAAGCTATGCTGTATCAAGTCAGTGCCTGTGTTAAGGTCATTTTGCAGACCAAATCCTGAAAATGAATCAACTGTTCATTCTGAGTGTTTGAAAGGTCAGCAAGACTACCCCAACAATTAGCACTTACTGTCATCCAAATATCAAGTCAGTGCCTGTGTTAAGGTCATTTTGCAGAACACTACCAAGCCGATCCCAACAGTGATGTTTGGAACAATTCCAATTACCATGGCTGCCACAAAGCTGTGTGGTTTCAAATGAACAATTCAACAACCGACACATGGCCACCTTCCTGTTGTAAGTGTAGCCATTACACCAAGAAGTAGTTTGTGTTGAAGTAATTATTCTGACCAGATATGTAAACAGGTGGCAAAACTGTTGAATATAATTAAACTATGCTTTACATTTTGGGGTGTCATTAATAAGGTGGGGCAATTTTGGAAGTACCAGCATGTGTTGCTTTGAGATTGATTAGAGATAACTTGTGCCACAAACTAACACGACGAGGATGGGACTCGAACCCATGCGTGCAAAGCACAATGGATTAGCAGTCCATCACCTTAACCACTCGGTCACCTCGTCCTGCCTACTGTACATTTGCTGTCTGAAAACCTTCTTGTACACTAGTTTCGTCTTCTTGTTTTTTTTCCATTGTACATACTGTGACAACGCCAAAACTGGGAAGCAAACTATTTAACTGGAAGCAAGTTAACGCAACTGAAAAAACAATGAGTTGAGTTTGACATCACACACTTGAGGTCAAATCATGGCCAGATATGACAAAATGGGATCCGACAAACATAGAGCTGGCGCATTATTGAGTTAGCAATTTAGTTAGCAAGAGTGAGCATCTCAGTTAAGGGGAATCAGCTCAAGTGGTAGAGCGCTCGCTTAGCATGTGAGAGGTAACGGGATCTATGCCTGTATTCTCCACAAGATTTTCACTAGTGCTTTCTGTGATTGTGAGCAATGGCTTTTGAATGTTTGGCTTGCTTCAACTTAAAAACCATACAAAGATGCAATGATAAACTAATGTGATTGGAAGCCATCAAACATTGACCAATAAATGGTGGACACCCGAAAGGAACAAACACAATAGAAGTAACCCATCAATATAGCATGCTAAAATGATGCATGCCTCCTGACATTGTGATGGCATAAAATTACATGAAAGTGCTATTTGGACAGCTGTAAGCCTCATAGTTCCAGTGCTGTGGAGCTATGCTGCAGCTTAGAGTAAGTGTGGTCCCAGTGGTAAATCTACCTTTTGCATTTCTTCTGCCAATTTTCCATTCCTTAACACTAGACAACCCATAGTTTTCTAATTCCTGTTACCATGTACAAAGGGCTGCTACAAAGCTGTGTGGTTTCAAATGAACAACTCAACAACAAACACATTGTAAAGGGGGCCAGTACCTTCCAGATTAACGTTTCACAGCCACAGCATGAAGTCCATCAAGTCCAACACAGTTTTTCTGTTCTGAAGGCAACAGTCCATCTTAAATGCTGAATCCTTCAACACGCTCCATCTTCTTCTTCTCAAGTTTCTAAGTTGGAAATAACGGTCATCAGAAGGTCACACAGACAAAGAACAACAGTCTCCTCAAGAATGCAAAACATTAGGTGTTAATGTGTTCTCGTTCAGTCTGCGGAAGACACTCAGGTTTTCAAGTACTTTCCAACAATACCTTGAAGAGAAAGTGCATAAAGTTTAAGTGTTTCTAAAAACTGATTTTAGCTGAAGCTGACAAGGTTTGAGATGGCATATAACTACCCCAACAAGACGCACTTACTTCACCAAGAAACAGTCAGTGTTTGTGTCAGGGTAATCATGCTGATGAGATAATTAAACAGGTGGAAAGGGAATCCTGGATTGCAATCTGTTGAATAAAACTATGCTTTACATTTTTGCATTGTGGGCATTGTCACAACCAAGACAACCCCAAAGAGAAGCACTTGTGAAGAAAAGAATCAACAGTGGTTCCTTTGAGGTGGTCTGAGAGTGTTTTAAGACAAAACATGATCAATCACACTAATATCGTACTAATCATACTAATATGATATATTTTAATACACAATTTAGAAACTGTATTGCTGCTGTTGCTAAGCAACACCAAGCAAGTTTCAAGTTCTATACTGACATCATCTGAATGGGTGGGGCTGATTTCTTGCTTTGATGCTCTGTGACATCATTATGATACCTTTTATCCATATACAAGAGGCAAGTTTCCATCTGCAGATCCTGACTACGAATTGATGGACGACATCCACAATGACTACCTCCCGCATTATTTTCCAGCTCATTTCCAGGATAACGGTAAGCGTATCTCTGCCAAGTACTTCCGTGATGAGGATTAGCTGGGATTGCTGATGAAAATTCATGAACAAAGTATGAAACAAAAACACAAGATCAACATTTGGAGTCACAAGACAGAAATCTCACTGGAATACCATCTTTCTGCAGCCTTGTGGAAGCTAGAAGCAAGAGTGTGCCTGTTTGAGGGAGGCTTCATGCAAAATCGTCATCAGCTAGCGTCGGTCGAGTTAGTCTCTTCCAACCATTTTGACTGAATTTCGCTAACGTCACACGTGATGTGAAGGATACACAAGGAGGATGGGACTCAAACCCGTGCGTGCAAAGCGCAATGGATTAGCAATCCATTGCCTTAAACACTCGGGCACCTTGTCCTCCATCCTGTACATTTGCTGTCTGAAAACATTCTTGTACATTAGTTAGTTCTTCATGTACATACTGTGACAACACCAAAACTGAGAAGCAAAAGAAGACTAATTAACTGGAAGCGAGTTAACGCAACTGAACAAAACTGAGTTGAAGTTGACATCACACAGTAAGAGTTGAGGTCAAATCATTGCCAGATATGACAAAAATGGTATCCGACAAACATAGATCTGGCGCATGATTGAGTTAGTAAGAGTTAGCATCTCAGTTTACTTCGTGAAGGGGAATTAGCTCAAGTGGCAGAGCGCTCGCTTTGCATGTGAGAAGCAACAATGTCCGTATTCGCCACAAGATTTTTACTAGCCCTTGTGATAGTGAGCAATGGCTGTTGAAGAATGTTTGGCTTGCTTCAATTTAAAAAAAAAAATACACAGATGTGATAATAAAATAAAACCTAATGTGGTTGGAAACAATAAATGCAGGCCAAGTAGGGGAAGACCCAAAATAAACAAAAAGACACGACATAAATAATACCAAGTTAAACAATTAATGTCTACAATCTGTTGAATATAAACTATGTTTTAGTTTGAATTACATCTTTGCATTGTAGACATTGACAGAACCAAGACAACCCCAACAAGAAGCACTTACTGCAGCGAGAAACAAAGTCAGTGTTTGTGTCGGGGTAATTATTCTGACCAGATATATAAAGCATCGTGTGAATTCTGGACTGCAATCTGTTGAATATAAGCTATGCTTTATCAAGTCAGTGCCTGTGTTAAGGTCATTTTGCAGACCAAATCCTGAAAAACACCATTTGGATCAAAAGCTCCCAAGAGAGAGAGAAGCACTTATGGACACTATTCAGCATCAGCTTGTCTGTTTGAGGGATTATCTTCATCAGCTAGCGTTTATCCACAATGATTGCGTTTATCCACAATGACTAGTAGCTTACTGGAGATGTGAAGTGGTCACAGAGGTAGTTTTGCATACTTGGAGACACAAACAATGGCCCAGACAGGAGGGGAAATTGAGTGGCTCCCAGCATGTCAGCCTTTTGTCTACAGGGGTCGGGGAAAACAAAGAATGTTTCAGGTGTGAGCTTAAGGTGTGAGAGGGAAAGCAACTGAAGAGAGCTCATTTGTCTTCTGTATGCAAACGGTATGCAGTGTCTGCCATTTGCTACAAACAGTCTTTGATTAAGTCAGAGTTGGGAGTTGATTTTGCAGGAGCAGTGGATTTTCTCAGACACAGGCACTTCTCTTAACTAAATCCATATTTAAAAGAAGAAGTGACATAAAACAGTTGAATTTCTTTCACAGTCTTGGGGACATTGCACACTCTGACAGAGGTTTAAGTGCTAGTATGAAAAAGAACCCTGACTTTCTTGTAGAGCTGAACTGGAGCGCTTGAACTGGAGTGCTTTAAGAAAAAAGGATAGAATTTGTTGGAATGGGAATGAGATAGGCCTTGACTTAAGTCATGTGTAAATCTTTGTCATTTCTGGCGTAATGCTGTCCAACAGGGGGACCACTCCAAGGCTCAATGGACTTGAACAGATATGCTTTGAAGAGGAGGAACTCCAAGGTAACTGGCTTGATAGTCCAAAGGCCAGCCAAGCATTGATTTTGTGTAGCAGCCAGTTCCAACGTAGGGTAGGTGCAGGGGAACTGGAGCCCGTCCCAACAAAGGGAAGAATTAGACAGGCTAGAGCTTTTCTCTGCCTAGACTCACAGTTTGTGCAGAGTCTTTGGATTTGAGGCCTCGTTGGCGCAGTTGGTAGCGCGTCAGTCTCATAATCTTGAAGGTTGTGAGTTCAAGCCTCACACAGGGCATGAATTTTCACCTCTTTGCACTTTCATTCAACTGCAATCACATGCTCCAGTCTCATAATCACATCAAGCAGACAGAACCATCTATGAGACCAGTGTCTTGCAGCTCGAGGGTGTCCAGAGTCTTTCCTTTAGGGCCGCTGTTCTCCAACTTTTCCATGTCTTCCTGATCCAGCATACCTCAAGTACATTCAATGGATCAGTGTATTGTATTAAACTGGAATACAGAGTTAAACAATTAATGTCAATGTTTTCCAAGAAAAAATTCCAACGCGCTAAATTTCCAGCTCCATCTCCTGAAACGCCTGAACAAGTGCGTAAACACCCTCAGCCCAAAGATGTTGGGAAGTCTGCCAGGATAGAAAAACTATTGATTATTGATTCAACACAATTGGAATAACACAGAGTTGAGTTTGACACCACACAGTAAGGCTTGAGGTCAAAACACTCGCAGATACGAAAAATGACATCAAACATTGACATACACGCTGGAAGATTCAGCATTTGAGTTTCCTAAGCACCTGTGGTGAAGGGGAATTAGCTCAAGTGGTAGAGCGCTCGCTTTGCATGTGAGAGGTAATGGCATCGATGCCCATATTCTCCACAAGACTTTCACCAGTTCTTGCTAAAATAGGCAGCTATTGAAAGCAAGATAAAAGAGAAAACACTGAAAATAACAGAAGCAAAAGTGTGATGACAGACTATATAAAAACTAACCCCACTGCAGCAAGAAACATGTTTCCAAAGACTGCAATCTGTTGAATATAAACTGTGCTTTATTTTCAATTTTACTTTGCATTGTGGACTTTGTTAAGTTATGGACACTATTCAGCATCAGTGTGTCTGTTTGAGGGATTCTCCGTGCAATATCTTCATCAGCTAGCGTTGGTAGAGTTTGTCTTTTTCAACCGTCCCAACAGGAAGCACTTCCTGATTTTAAAAAAACAGTTAATGCTCATGTTGGGCCCATAGCAAGGACTGTTCATCAGACCTCTTTCTTCCATGAAGTCCAGAGCAGCTCTTCTTCCATGTTGTTTCTCACATGCATTTTTCTGATGAGGCTTGTCCAAATTTTATCCTGAATGCTTCCACACCTCCACCTATTACTTCCACAAGTTTCTACGATGGGGGTATTGCCCATCAGACGGTCCATCAAGGAACAATGCTGTCATGAAGAATGCAAAACATTAGGTGTTGGTGATTGGTCAATCAGCTTTAAATCTGTTTACTTCATGAAGATTTGGAACAGACAAGGACACAGTTCTGTGTAACTTTTAGCTGGGCACTGTTAAAATATTATTCAATTCAAGATAAAACCTGGATTCAATCCAACTTTCAGATCAACAAGAGTCTGAATCCATAATGGATCCTGAAAGGATGTCTTTCCACTGTGAGGAAAATGTGCAGGTTTTTTTCAAGTCAGGACAGAAACACACCCCAACTTTCAAGCACTTTCCAACAATTCCTTCAAAGAAAGTGGATAAAGTTGAAGTATATCTCATACTGAAATTTCCAAAGACATATATGGCTGAAGAAGACAAATGTCCAGAGGACACATAACTACCCCAACAAGAAGCACTTACTGCAGCGAGAAACAAAGTCAGTGTTTGTGTCGGGGTAAATTTTCTGACCAGATATATAAAGCGTCGTGTGAATCCTGGACTGAAATCTGTTGAATATAAGCTATGCTGTATCAAGTCAGTGCCTGTGTTAAGGTCATTTTGCAGACCAAATCCTGAAAATGAATCAACTGTTCATTCTGAGTGTTTGAAAGGTTAGCAAGACTACCCCAACAATTAGCACTTACTGTCATCCAAATATCAAGTCAGTGCCTGTGTTAAGGTCATTTTGCAGAACACTACCAAGCCGATCCCAACAGTGATGTTTGGAACAATTCCAATTACCATGGCTGCCACAAAGCTGTGTGGTTTCAAATGAACAATTCAACAACCGACACATGGCCACCTTCCTGTTGTAAGTGTAGCCATTACACCAAGAAGTAGTTTGTGTTGAAGTAATTATTCTGACCAGATATGTAAACAGGTGGCAAAACTGTTGAATATAATTAAACTATGCTTTACATTTTGGGGTGTCATTAATAAGGTGGGGCAATTTTGGAAGTACCAGCGTGTGTTGCTTTGAGATTGATTAGAGATAACTTGTGCCACAAACTAACACGACGAGGATGGGACTCGAACCCGTGCGTGCAAAGCACAATGGATTAGCAGTCCATCACCTTAACCACTCGGTCACCTCGTCCTGCCTACTGTACATTTGCTGTCTGAAAACCTTCTTGTACACTAGTTTCGTCTTCTTGTTTTTTTTCCATTGTACATACTGTGACAACGCCAAAACTGGGAAGCAAACTATTTAACTGGAAGCAAGTTAACGCAACTGAAAAAACAATGAGTTGAGTTTGACATCACACACTTGAGGTCAAATCATGGCCAGATATGACAAAATGGGATCCGACAAACATAGAGCTGGCGCATTATTGAGTTAGCAATTTAGTTAGCAAGAGTGAGCATCTCAGTTAAGGGGAATCAGCTCAAGTGGTAGAGCGCTCGCTTAGCATGTGAGAGGTAACGGGATCTATGCCTGTATTCTCCACAAGATTTTCACTAGTGCTTTCTGTGATTGTGAGCAATGGCTTTTGAATGTTTGGCTTGCTTCAACTTAAAAACCATACAAAGATGCAATGATAAACTAATGTGATTGGAAGCCATCAAACATTGACCAATAAATGGTGGACACCCGAAAGGAACAAACACAATAGAAGTAACCCATCAATATAGCATGCTAAAATGATGCATGCCTCCTGACATTGTGATGGCATAAAATTACATGAAAGTGCTATTTGGACAGCTGTAAGCCTCATAGTTCCAGTGCTGTGGAGCTATGCTGCAGCTTAGAGTAAGTGTGGTCCCAGTGGTAAATCTACCTTTTGCATTTCTTCTGCCAATTTTCCATTCCTTAACACTAGACAACCCATAGTTTTCTAATTCCTGTTACCATGTACAAAGGGCTGCTACAAAGCTGTGTGGTTTCAAATGAACAACTCAACAACAAACACATTGTAAAGGGGGCCAGTACCTTCCAGATTAACGTTTCACAGCCACAGCATGAAGTCCATCAAGTCCAACACAGTTTTTCTGTTCTGAAGGCAACAGTCCATCTTAAATGCTGAATCCTTCAACACGCTCCATCTTCTTCTTCTCAAGTTTCTAAGTTGGAAATAACGGTCATCAGAAGGTCACACAGACAAAGAACAACAGTCTCCTCAAGAATGCAAAACATTAGGTGTTAATGTGTTCTCGTTCAGTCTGCGGAAGACACTCAGGTTTTCAAGTACTTTCCAACAATACCTTGAAGAGAAAGTGCATAAAGTTTAAGTGTTTCTAAAAACTGATTTTAGCTGAAGCTGACAAGGTTTGAGATGGCATATAACTACCCCAACAAGACGCACTTACTTCACCAAGAAACAGTCAGTGTTTGTGTCAGGGTAATCATGCTGATGAGATAATTAAACAGGTGGAAAGGGAATCCTGGATTGCAATCTGTTGAATAAAACTATGCTTTACATTTTTGCATTGTGGGCATTGTCACAACCAAGACAACCCCAAAGAGAAGCACTTGTGAAGAAAAGAATCAACAGTGGTTCCTTTGAGGTGGTCTGAGAGTGTTTTAAGACAAAACATGATCAATCAGCTTTCAATCTGTTTACTTCATGAAGATTTGGAACAGACAAGGACACAGTTCTGTGTAACTTTTAACTGGGCACTGTTAAAATATTATTCAATTCAAGATAGAACCTGGATTCAATCCAACTTTCAGATCAACAAGAGTCTGAATCCATAATGGATCCTGAAAGGATGTCTTTCCACTGTGAGGAAAATGTGCAGGTTTTTCTCAAGTCAGGACAGAAAGACACCCCAACTTTCAAGCACTTTCCAACAATTCCTTCAAAGAAAGTGCATAAAGTTGAAGTATATCGCATCCTGAAATTTCCAAAGACATATATGGCTGGAGAAGACAAATGTCCAGAGGACATATAACTACCCCAACAAGAAGCACTTACTGTAGCGAGAAACAAAGTCAGTGTTTGTGTCGGGGTAATTATTCTGAACAGATATATAAAGCGTCGTGTGAATCCTGGACTGCAATGTGTTGAATATAAACTATGCTTTAGTTTCAATTTTACTTTGCATTGTGGACATTGTCACAACCAAGACAACCCCAAAGAGAAGCACTTGTGAAGAAAAGAATCAACAGTGGTTCCTTTGAGGTGATCTGAGAGTGATTTAAGACTAAACATGATCAATCACACTAATATCGTACTAATCATACTAATATGATATATTTTAATACACAATTTAGAAACTGTATTGCTGCTGTTGCTAAGCAACACCAAGCAAGTTTCAAGTTCTATACTGACATCATCTGAATGGGTGGGGCTGATTTCTTGCTTTGATGCTCTGTGACATCATTATGATACCTTTTATCCATATACAAGAGGCAAGTTTCCATCTGCAGATCCTGACTACGAATTGATGGACGACATCCACAATGACTACCTCCCGCATTATTTTCCAGCTCATTTCCAGGATAACGGTAAGCGTATCTCTGCCAAGTACTTCCGTGATGAGGATTAGCTGGGATTGCTGATGAAAATTCATGAACAAAGTATGAAACAAAAACACAAGATCAACATTTGGAGTCACAAGACAGAAATCTCACTGGAATACCATCTTTCTGCAGCCTTGTGGAAGCTAGAAGCAAGAGTGTGCCTGTTTGAGGGAGGCTTCATGCAAAATCGTCATCAGCTAGCGTCGGTCGAGTTAGTCTCTTCCAACCATTTTGACTGAATTTCGCTAACGTCACACGTGATGTGAAGGATACACAAGGAGGATGGGACTCAAACCCGTGCGTGCAAAGCGCAATGGATTAGCAATCCATTGCCTTAAACACTCGGGCACCTTGTCCTCCATCCTGTACATTTGCTGTCTGAAAACATTCTTGTACATTAGTTAGTTCTTCATGTACATACTGTGACAACACCAAAACTGAGAAGCAAAAGAAGACTAATTAACTGGAAGCGAGTTAACGCAACTGAACAAAACTGAGTTGAAGTTGACATCACACAGTAAGAGTTGAGGTCAAATCATTGCCAGATATGACAAAAATGGTATCCGACAAACATAGATCTGGCGCATGATTGAGTTAGTAAGAGTTAGCATCTCAGTTTACTTCGTGAAGGGGAATTAGCTCAAGTGGCAGAGCGCTCGCTTTGCATGTGAGAAGCAACAATGTCCGTATTCGCCACAAGATTTTTACTAGCCCTTGTGATAGTGAGCAATGGCTGTTGAAGAATGTTTGGCTTGCTTCAATTTAAAAAAAAAAATACACAGATGTGATAATAAAATAAAACCTAATGTGGTTGGAAACAATAAATGCAGGCCAAGTAGGGGAAGACCCAAAATAAACAAAAAGACACGACATAAATAATACCAAGTTAAACAATTAATGTCTACAATCTGTTGAATATAAACTATGTTTTAGTTTGAATTACATCTTTGCATTGTAGACATTGACAGAACCAAGACAACCCCAACAAGAAGCACTTACTGCAGCGAGAAACAAAGTCAGTGTTTGTGTCGGGGTAATTATTCTGACCAGATATATAAAGCATCGTGTGAATTCTGGACTGCAATCTGTTGAATATAAGCTATGCTTTATCAAGTCAGTGCCTGTGTTAAGGTCATTTTGCAGACCAAATCCTGAAAAACACCATTTGGATCAAAAGCTCCCAAGAGAGAGAGAAGCACTTATGGACACTATTCAGCATCAGCTTGTCTGTTTGAGGGATTCTCTTCATCAGCTAGCGTTTATCCACAATGATTGCGTTTATCCACAATGACTAGTAGCTTACTGGAGATGTGAAGTGGTCACAGAGGTAGTTTTGCATACTTGGAGACACAAACAATGGCCCAGACAGGAGGGGAAATTGAGTGGCTCACAGCATGTCAGCCTTTTGTCTACAGGGGTCGGGGAAAACAAAGAATGTTTCAGGTGTGAGCTTAAGGTGTGAGAGGGAAAGCAACTGAAGAGAGCTCATTTGTCTTCTGTATGCAAACGGTATGCAGTGTCTGCCATTTGCTACAAACAGTCTTTGATTAAGTCAGAGTTGGGAGTTGATTTTGCAGGAGCAGTGGCTTCACTGGATTTTCTCAGACACAGGCACTTCTCTTAACTAAATCCATATTTAAAAGAAGAAGTGACATAAAACAGTTGAATTTCTTTCACAGTCTTGGGGACATTGCACACTCTGACAGAGGTTTAAGTGCTAGTATGAAAAAGAACCCTGACTTTCTTGTAGAGCTGAACTGGAGTGCTTTAAGAAAAAAGGATAGAATTTGTTGGAATGGGAATGAGATAGCCCTTGACTTAAGTCATGTGTAAATCTTTGTCATTTCTGGCGTAATGCTGTCCAACAGGGGGACCATTCCAAGGCTCAATGGACTTGAACAGATATGCTTTGAAGAGGAGGAACTCCAAGGTAACTGGCTTGATAGTCCAAAGGCCAGCCAAGCATTGATTTTGTGTAGCAGCCAGTTCCAACGTAGGGTAGGTGCAGGGGAACTGGAGCCTGTCCCAACAAAGGGAAGAATTAGACAGGCTAGAGCTTTTCTCTGCCTAGACTCACAGTTTGTGCAGAGTTTTGGATTTGAGGCCTCGTTGGCGCAGTTGGTAGCGCGTCAGTCTCATAATCTGAAGGTCGTGAGTTCAAGCCTCACAAGGCGGCATGAATTTTCACCTCTTTGCACTTTCATTCAACTGCAATCACATGCTCCAGTCTCATGTAATCACATCAAGCAGACAGAACCATCTATGAGACCAGTGTCTTGCAGCTCGCGGGTGTCCAGTCTTTCCTTTAGGGCCGCTGTTCTGCAACTTTTCCATGTCTTCCTGATCCAGCATACCTCAAGTACATTCAATGGATCAGTGTATTGTATTAAACTGGAATACAGAGTTAAACAATTAATGTCAATGTTTTCCAAGGAAAAATTCCAACGCGCTAAATTTCCAGCTCCATCTCCTGAAACGCCTGAACAAGTGCGTAAACACCCTCAGCCCAAAGATGTTGGGAAGTCTGCCTGGATAGAAAAACTATTGATTATTGATTCAACACAATTGGAATAACACAGAGTTGAGTTTGACACCACACAGTAAGGCTTGAGGTCAAAACACTCGCAGATACGAAAAATGACATCAAACATTGACATACACGCTGGAAGATTCAGCATTTGAGTTTCCCAAGCACATGCGGTGAAGGGGAATTAGCTCAAGTGGTAGCGCGCTCGCTTTGCATGTGAGAGGTAATGGCATCGATGCCCATATTCTCCACAAGACTTTCACCAGTTCTTGCTAAAATAGGCAGCTATTGAAAGCAAGATAAAAGAGAAAACACTGAAAATAACAGAAGCAAAAGTGTGATGACAGACTATATAAAAACTAACCCCACTGCAGCAAGAAACATGTTTCCAAAGACTGCAATCTGTTGAATATAAACTATGCTTTATTTTCAATTTTACTTTGCATTGTGGACTTTGTCACAACCAAGACAACCCCAAGGAGAAGCACTTGTGAAGAAAAGAATCAACAGTGGTTCCTTTGAGGTGATCTGAGAGTGATTGAAGACAGAACTTGATGGCATCAGGTTCAAACACGATTGATACTAGGGCCGTCTTCGAACCAATCACTTACAAATAAAACATTAAAATGCATAAAATGAATCAACTGTTCATTCTGAGTGTTTGAAAGGTCAGCAAGACTACCTCAACAATTAGCACTTACTGTCATCCAAATATCAAGTCAGTGCCTGTGTTAAGGTCATTTTGCAGACCAAATCCTGAAAAACACCATTTGGATCAAAAGCTCACAAGAGAGATAGAAGCACTTATGGACACTATTCAGCATCAGTGTGTCTGTTTGAGGGATTCTCCGTGCAATATCTTCATCAGCTAGCGTTGGTAGAGTTTGTCTTTTTCAACCGTCCCAACAGGAAGCACTTCCTGATTTTAAAAAAACAGTTAATGCTCATGTTGGGCCCATAGCAAGGACTGTTCATCAGACCTCTTTCTTCCATGAAGTCCAGAGCAGCTCTTCTTCCATGTTGTTTCTCACATGCATTTTTCTGATGAGGCTTGTCCAAATTTTATCCTGAATGCTTCCACACCTCCACCTATTTCTTCCACAAGTTTCTACGATGGGGGTATTGCCCATCAGACGGTCCATCAAGGAACAATGCTGTCATGAAGAATGCAAAACATTAGGTGTTGATGACTGGTCAATCAGCTTTAAATCTGTTTACTTCATGAAGATTTGGAACAGACAAGGACACAGTTCTGTGTAACTTTTAGCTGGGCACTGTTAAAATATTATTCAATTCAAGATAAAACCTGGATTCAATCCAACTTTCAGATCAACAAGAGTCTGAATCCATAATGGATCCTGAAAGGATGTCTTTCCACTGTGAGGAAAATGTGCAGGTTTTTTTCAAGTCAGGACAGAAACACACCCCAACTTTCAAGCACTTTCCAACAATTCCTTCAAAGAAAGTGGATAAAGTTGAAGTATATCTCATACTGAAATTTCCAAAGACATATATGGCTGAAGAAGACAAATGTCCAGAGGACACATAACTACCCCAACAAGAAGCACTTACTGCAGCGAGAAACAAAGTCAGTGTTTGTGTCGGGGTAAATTTTCTGACCAGATATATAAAGCGTCGTGTGAATCCTGGACTGAAATCTGTTGAATATAAGCTATGCTGTATCAAGTCAGTGCCTGTGTTAAGGTCATTTTGCAGACCAAATCCTGAAAATGAATCAACTGTTCATTCTGAGTGTTTGAAAGGTTAGCAAGACTACCCCAACAATTAGCACTTACTGTCATCCAAATATCAAGTCAGTGCCTGTGTTAAGGTCATTTTGCAGAACACTACCAAGCCGATCCCAACAGTGATGTTTGGAACAATTCCAATTACCATGGCTGCCACAAAGCTGTGTGGTTTCAAATGAACAATTCAACAACCGACACATGGCCACCTTCCTGTTGTAAGTGTAGCCATTACACCAAGAAGTAGTTTGTGTTGAAGTAATTATTCTGACCAGATATGTAAACAGGTGGCAAAACTGTTGAATATAATTAAACTATGCTTTACATTTTGGGGTGTCATTAATAAGGTGGGGCAATTTTGGAAGTACCAGCGTGTGTTGCTTTGAGATTGATTAGAGATAACTTGTGCCACAAACTAACACGACAAGGATGGGACTCGAACCCATGCGTGCAAAGCACAATGGATTAGCAGTCCATCACCTTAACCACTCGGTCACCTCGTCCTGCCTACTGTACATTTGCTGTCTGAAAACCTTCTTGTACACTAGTTTCGTCTTCTTGTTTTTTTTCCATTGTACATACTGTGACAACGCCAAAACTGGGAAGCAAACTATTTAACTGGAAGCAAGTTAACGCAACTGAAAAAACAATGAGTTGAGTTTGACATCACACACTTGAGGTCAAATCATGGCCAGATATGACAAAATGGGATCCGACAAACATAGAGCTGGCGCATTATTGAGTTAGCAATTTAGTTAGCAAGAGTGAGCATCTCAGTTAAGGGGAATCAGCTCAAGTGGTAGAGCGCTCGCTTAGCATGTGAGAGGTAACGGGATCTATGCCTGTATTCTCCACAAGATTTTCACTAGTGCTTTCTGTGATTGTGAGCAATGGCTTTTGAATGTTTGGCTTGCTTCAACTTAAAAACCATACAAAGATGCAATGATAAACTAATGTGATTGGAAGCCATCAAACATTGACCAATAAATGGTGGACACCCGAAAGGAACAAACACAATAGAAGTAACCCATCAATATAGCATGCTAAAATGATGCATGCCTCCTGACATTGTGATGGCATAAAATTACATGAAAGTGCTATTTGGACAGCTGTAAGCCTCATAGTTCCAGTGCTGTGGAGCTATGCTGCAGCTTAGAGTAAGTGTGGTCCCAGTGGTAAATCTACCTTTTGCATTTCTTCTGCCAATTTTCCATTCCTTAACACTAGACAACCCATAGTTTTCTAATTCCTGTTACCATGTACAAAGGGCTGCTACAAAGCTGTGTGGTTTCAAATGAACAACTCAACAACAAACACATTGTAAAGGGGGCCAGTACCTTCCAGATTAACGTTTCACAGCCACAGCATGAAGTCCATCAAGTCCAACACAGTTTTTCTGTTCTGAAGGCAACAGTCCATCTTAAATGCTGAATCCTTCAACACGCTCCATCTTCTTCTTCTCAAGTTTCTAAGTTGGAAATAACGGTCATCAGAAGGTCACACAGACAAAGAACAACAGTCTCCTCAAGAATGCAAAACATTAGGTGTTAATGTGTTCTCGTTCAGTCTGCGGAAGACACTCAGGTTTTCAAGTACTTTCCAACAATACCTTGAAGAGAAAGTGCATAAAGTTTAAGTGTTTCTAAAAACTGATTTTAGCTGAAGCTGACAAGGTTTGAGATGGCATATAACTACCCCAACAAGACGCACTTACTTCACCAAGAAACAGTCAGTGTTTGTGTCAGGGTAATCATGCTGATGAGATAATTAAACAGGTGGAAAGGGAATCCTGGATTGCAATCTGTTGAATAAAACTATGCTTTACATTTTTGCATTGTGGGCATTGTCACAACCAAGACAACCCCAAAGAGAAGCACTTGTGAAGAAAAGAATCAACAGTGGTTCCTTTGAGGTGGTCTGAGAGTGTTTTAAGACAAAACATGATCAATCAGCTTTCAATCTGTTTACTTCATGAAGATTTGGAACAGACAAGGACACAGTTCTGTGTAACTTTTAACTGGGCACTGTTAAAATATTATTCAATTCAAGATAGAACCTGGATTCAATCCAACTTTCAGATCAACAAGAGTCTGAATCCATAATGGATCCTGAAAGGATGTCTTTCCACTGTGAGGAAAATGTGCAGGTTTTTCTCAAGTCAGGACAGAAAGACACCCCAACTTTCAAGCACTTTCCAACAATTCCTTCAAAGAAAGTGCATAAAGTTGAAGTATATCGCATCCTGAAATTTCCAAAGACATATATGGCTGGAGAAGACAAATGTCCAGAGGACATATAACTACCCCAACAAGAAGCACTTACTGTAGCGAGAAACAAAGTCAGTGTTTGTGTCGGGGTAATTATTCTGAACAGATATATAAAGCGTCGTGTGAATCCTGGACTGCAATGTGTTGAATATAAACTATGCTTTAGTTTCAATTTTACTTTGCATTGTGGACATTGTCACAACCAAGACAACCCCAAAGAGAAGCACTTGTGAAGAAAAGAATCAACAGTGGTTCCTTTGAGGTGATCTGAGAGTGATTTAAGACTAAACATGATCAATCACACTAATATCGTACTAATCATACTAATATGATATATTTTAATACACAATTTAGAAACTGTATTGCTGCTGTTGCTAAGCAACACCAAGCAAGTTTCAAGTTCTATACTGACATCATCTGAATGGGTGGGGCTGATTTCTTGCTTTGATGCTCTGTGACATCATTATGATACCTTTTATCCATATACAAGAGGCAAGTTTCCATCTGCAGATCCTGACTACGAATTGATGGACGACATCCACAATGACTACCTCCCGCATTATTTTCCAGCTCATTTCCAGGATAACGGT
The DNA here is from genome assembly GCF_933228915.1 of Telmatherina bonti. NCBI lineage: Eukaryota > Metazoa > Chordata > Actinopteri > Atheriniformes > Telmatherinidae > Telmatherina > Telmatherina bonti. Next base: position 8,573,073 of record NC_136629.1, read on the forward strand.
AAGCGTATCTCTGCCAAGTACTTCCGTGATGAGGATTAGCTGGGATTGCTGATGAAAATTCATGAACAAAGTATGAAACAAAAACACAAGATCAACATTTGGAGTCACAAGACAGAAATCTCACTGGAATACCATCTTTCTGCAGCCTTGTGGAAGCTAGAAGCAAGAGTGTGCCTGTTTGAGGGAGGCTTCATGCAAAATCGTCATCAGCTAGCGTCGGTCGAGTTAGTCTCTTCCAACCATTTTGACTGAATTTCGCTAACGTCACACGTGATGTGAAGGATACACAAGGAGGATGGGACTCAAACCCGTGCGTGCAAAGCGCAGTGGATTAGCAATCCATTGCCTTAAACACTCGGGCACCTTGTCCTCCATCCTGTACATTTGCTGTCTGAAAACATTCTTGTACATTAGTTAGTTCTTCATGTACATACTGTGACAACACCAAAACTGAGAAGCAAAAGAAGACTAATTAACTGGAAGCGAGTTAACGCAACTGAACAAAACTGAGTTGAAGTTGACATCACACAGTAAGAGTTGAGGTCAAATCATTGCCAGATATGACAAAAATGGTATCCGACAAACATAGATCTGGCGCATGATTGAGTTAGTAAGAGTTAGCATCTCAGTTTACTTCGTGAAGGGGAATTAGCTCAAGTGGCAGAGCGCTCGCTTTGCATGTGAGAAGCAACAATGTCCGTATTCGCCACAAGATTTTTACTAGCCCTTGTGATAGTGAGCAATGGCTGTTGAAGAATGTTTGGCTTGCTTCAATTTAAAAAAAAAATACACAGATGTGATAATAAAATAAAACCTAATGTGGTTGGAAACAATAAATGCAGGCCAAGTAGGGGAAGACCCAAAATAAACAAAAAGACACGACATAAATAATACCAAGTTAAACAATTAATGTCTACAATCTGTTGAATATAAACTATGTTTTAGTTTGAATTACATCTTTGCATTGTAGACATTGACAGAACCAAGACAACCCCAACAAGAAGCACTTACTGCAGCGAGAAACAAAGTCAGTGTTTGTGTCGGGGTAATTATTCTGACCAGATATATAAAGCATCGTGTGAATTCTGGACTGCAATCTGTTGAATATAAGCTATGCTTTATCAAGTCAGTGCCTGTGTTAAGGTCATTTGCAGACCAAATCCTGAAAAACACCATTTGGATCAAAAGCTCCCAAGAGAGAGAGAAGCACTTATGGACACTATTCAGCATCAGTGTGTCTGTTTGAGGGATTCTCTTCATCAGCTAGCGTTTATCCACAATGATTGCGTTTATCCACAATGACTAGTAGCTTACAGAAGTTGTGAAGTGGTCACAGAGGTAGTTTTGCATACTTGGAGACACAAACAATGGCCCAGACAGGAGGGGAAATTGAGTGGCTCCCAGTATGTCAGCCTTTTGTCTACAGGGGTCGGGGAAAACAAAGAATGTTTCAGGTGTGAGCTTAAGGTGTGAGAGGGAAAGCAACTGAAGAGAGCTCATTTGTCTTCTGTATGCAAACGATATGCAGTGTCTGCCATTTGCTACAAACAGTCTTTGATTAAGTCAGAGTTGGGAGTTGATTTTGCAGGAGCAGTGGCTTCACTGGATTTTCTCAGACACAGGCCCTTCTCTTAACTAAATCCATATTTAAAAGAAGAAGTGACATAAAACAGTTGAATTTCTTTCACAGTCTTGGGGACATTGCACACTCTGACAGAGGTTTAAGTGCTAGTATGAAAAAGAACCCTGACTTTCTTGTAGAGCTGAACTGGAGTGCTTTAAGAAAAAAGGATAGAATTTGTTGGAATGGGAATGAGATAGCCCTTGACTTAAGTCATGTGTAAATCTTTGTCATTTCTGGCGTAATGCTGTCCAACAGGGGGACCATTCCAAGGCTCAATGGACTTGAACAGATATGCTTTGAAGAGGAGGAACTCCAAGGTAACTGGCTTGATAGTCCAAAGGCCAGCCAAGCATTGATTTTGTGTAGCAGCCAGTTCCAACGTAGGATAGGTGCAGGGGAACTGGAGCCTGTCCCAACAAAGGCAAGAATTAGACAGGCTAGAGCTTTTCTCTGCCTAGACTCACAGTTTGTGCAGAGTCTTTGGATTTGAGGCCTCGTTGGCGCAGTTGGTAGCACGTCAGTCTCATAATCTGAAGGTCGTGAGTTCAAGCCTCACACGGGGCATGAATTTTCACCTCTTTGCACTTTCATTCAACTGCAATCACATGCTCCAGTCTCATGTAATCACATCAAGCAGACAGAACCATCTATGAGACCAGTGTCTTGCAGCTCGCGGGTGTCCAGAGTCTTTCCTTTAGGGCCGCTGTTCTGCAACTTTTCCATGTCTTCCTGATCCAGCATACCTCAAGTACATTCAATGGATCAGTGTATTGTATTAAACTGGAATACAGAGTTAAACAATTAATGTCAATGTTTTCCAAGAAAAAATTCCAAGGCGCTAAATTTCCAGCTCCATCTCCTGAAACGCCTGAACAAGTGCGTAAACACCCTCAGCCCAAAGATGTTGGGAAGTCTGCCAGGATAGAAAAACTATTGAATATTGATTTAACACAGTTGGAATAACACAGAGTTGAGTTTGACACCACACAGTAAGGCTTGAGGTCAAACCATTCGCAGATACGAAAAATGACGTCAAACATTGACAAACACGCTGGAAGAGTCAGCATTTAAGTTTCCCAAGCACCTGTGGTGAAGGGGAATTAGCTCAAGTGGTAGAGCGCTCGCTTTGCATGTGAGAGGTAATGGCATCGATGCCCATATTCTCCACAAAACTTTCACCAGTTCTTGGTAAAACAGGCAGCTATTGAAAGCAAGATGTAAACATTAAATAAGAGAAACAAAAGTGTGATGACAGACTATATAAAAACTAACCCCACCGCAGCAAGAAACATGTTTCCAAAGACTGCAGTCTGTTGAATATAAACTATGCTTTATTTTCAATTTTACTTTGCATAGTGGACATTGTCACAACCAAGACAACCCCAAAGAGAAGCACTTGTGAAGAAAAGAATCAACAGTGGTTCCTTTGAGGTGATCTGAGAGTGATTTAAGACTAAACATGATCAATCACACTAATATCGTACTAATCATACTAATATGATTTATTTTAATACACAATTTAGAAACTGTCTTGCTGCTGTTGCTAAGCAACACCAAGTAAGTTTCAAGTTCTATACTGACATCATCTGAATGGGTGGGGCTGATTTCTTGCTTTGATGCTCTGTGACATCATTATGACACCTTTTATCCATATACAAGAGGCAAGTTTCCATCTGCAGATCCTGACTACGAAGTGATGGACGACATCCACAATGACTACCTCCTGCATTATTTTCCAGCTGATTTCAAGGATAACGGTAAGTGTATCTCTGCCAAGTACTTCCGTGACTGGAGCGTCAGACTGGAACGGAAATTGTATTTTTATTGCTACTGTAAAGGCATAAATATGGCACCAGGATGAACCAGAACAAGAAGTGACATAAGACATTTTAAGACATTTGAATTGTGCTCCCAATATTACAATCAAAGATGAAACAGTGACATATCAAAGAGTGCTATGAGATTATAACAGAATTATTCTCCAAATATCCCACACTGAAATGGACGTGCAAAAGCTTACAGCACCTGGTATTCCCAGGCGGTCTCCCATTCAAGTACCGAACAGGCCCAACTCTGCTAGGCTTCTGAGATCACACGGGATTGGGCGTTTTCAGGGTGGTGTAGCTGTAAGCGTCAGACTGGAAGGGAAATTGTATTTTTATTGCTACTGTAAAGGCATAAATATGGCACCAGGATGAACCAGAACAAGAAGTGACACCACACACGTTTATGACTATTGAATTGTGCTCCAAATATTACATACAAAGATCAAACAGTGACATATCAAAGAGTACTATGACATCATAATGGAAGATTCTCCAAATACCCCACACTGAAATGGAAGTGCAAAAGTTTACAGCACCTGGTATTCCCAGGCGGTCTTCCATTCAAGTACTGACCAGGCCCAACTCCTCTTTGCTTCCGAGATCAGACAAGATCGGGCGTTTTCAGGGTGGTGTGGCCATAAGCGTCAGACTGGAACAGAAATAATATTTTTATTGCTACTGTAAAGGCATAAATATGGCACCAGGATGAACCAGAAGAAGAAGTGACACCACACACGTTTATGACTATTGAATTGTGCTCCCAATATTACATACAAAGATGAAACAGTGACATATCAAAGAGTGCTATGAGATTATAACAGAATTATTCTCCAAATATCCCACACTGAAATGGAAGTGCAAAAGCTTACAGCACCTGGTATTCCCAGGCGGTCTTCCATTCAAGTACCGAACAGGCCCAACTCTGCTAGGCTTCTGAGACCAGACGGGATCGGGCGTTTTCAGGGTGGTGTAGCTGTAAGCGTCAGACTGGAAGGGAAATTGTATTTTTATTGCTACTGTAAAGGCATAAATATGGCACCAGGATGAACCAGAACAAGAAGTGACACCACACACGTTTATGACTATTGAATTGTGCTCCCAATATTACATACAAAGATGAAACAGTGACATATCAAAGAGTGCTATGAGATTATAACAGAATGATTCTCCAAATATCCCACACTGAAATGGACGTGCAAAAGCTTACAGCACCTGGTGTTCCCAGATGGTCTCCCATTCAAGTACTGACCAGGCCCAACTCTGCTTTGCTTCTGAGATCAGACTAGATCAGGCGTTTTCAGGGTGGTGTGGCCGTAAGCGTGAGACAGGAACGGAAATTGTATTTTTATTGCTAGAGTAAAGGCATAACTATGGCACCACAACAAGAAGTGACATCACACACTTTTATGACATTTGTATTGTGTTCCAAATATTACATGCAAAGATCAAACAGTGACATATCAAAGAGTACTATGACATCATAATGGAATTATTCTCCAAATGTACCACAATTAAATGGAAGTGCAAAAGCTTACAGCACCTGGTATTCCTAGGCGGTCTCCAATTCAAGTACCGAACAGGCCCAACTCTGCTAGACTTCTGAGACGAGACGGGATCAGGCGTCTTCAGGGTGGTGTAGCTGTAAGCTTCAGACAGGAAGGGAAATTGTATTTTTATTGCTACTGTAAAGGCATAAATTTGGCACCAGGATGAACCAGAACAAGAAGTGACACCACACACGTTTATGACTATTGAATTGTGCTCCAAATATTACATACAAAGATCAAACAGTGACATATCAAAGAGTACTATGACATCATAATGGAATTATTCTCCAAATACCCCACACTGAAATGGAAGTGCAAAAGCTTACAGCACCTGGTATTCCCAGGCGGTCTTCCATTCAAGTACCGAACAGGCCCAACTCTGCTAGGCTTCTGAGATCAGACGGGATCGGGCGTTTTCAGGGTGGTGTAGCTGTAAGCGTCAGACTGGAACGGAAATTGTATTTTTATTGCTACTGTAAAGGCATAAATATGGCACCAGGATGAACCAGAACAAGAAGTGACACCACACACGATTATGACTATTGAATTGTGCTCCCAATATTACATACAAAGATGAAACAGTGACATATCAAAGAGTGCTATGAGATTATAACAGAATTATTCTCCAAATATCCCACACTGAAATGGACGTGCAAAAGCTTACAGCACCTGGTGTTCCCAGGTGGTGTCCCATTCAAGTACTGACCAGGCCCAACTCTGCTTCGTTTCTGAGATCAGACGTTTTCAGGGTGGTGTGGCCGTAAGCGTCAGACTGGAGCAGAAAGTGTATTTTTATTGCTAGAATAAAGGCATAACTATGGCACCACAACAAGAAGTGACATCACACACTTTTATGACATTTGAATTGTGTTCCAAATATTACATGCAAAGATCAAACAGTGACATATCAAAGAGTACTATGACGTCATAACGGAGTTATTCTCCAAATGTACCACAATGAAATGGAAGTGCAAAAGCTTACAGCACCTGGTATTCCCAGGCGGTCTTCCATTCAAGTACTGACCAGGCCCAACTCCTCTTTGCTTCCGAGATCAGACAAGATCGGGCGTTTTCAGGGTGGCGTGGCCGTAAGCGTCAGACTGGAACGGAAATAATATTTTTATTGGTACTGTAAAGGCATAAATATGGCACCAGGATGAACCAGAACAAGAAGTGACATCACACACTTTTATGACATTTGAATTGTGCTCCAAATATTACATACAAAGATCAAACAGTGACATATCAAAGAGTACTATGACATCATAATGGAATTATTCTCCAAATACCCCACACTGAAATGGAAGTGCAAAAGCTTACAGCACCTGGTATTCCCAGGCGGTCTTCAATTCAAGTACCGAACAGGCCCAACTCTGCTAGGCTTCTGAGATCAGACGGGATCGGGCGTTTTCAGGGTGGTGTAGCTGTAAGCGTCAGACTGGAAGGGAAATTGTATTTTTATTGCTACTGTAAAGGCATAAATATGGCACCACAACAAGAAGTGACATCACACATTTTATGACATTTGAATTGTGCTCCCAATATTACAATCAAAGATGAAACAGTGACATATCAAAGAGTGCTATGAGATTATAACAGAATTATTCTCCAAATATCCCACACTGAAATGGACGTGCAAAAGCTTACAGCACCTGGTGTTCCCAGGTGGTCTCCCATTCAAGTACTGACCAGGCCCAACTCTGCTTTGTTTCTGAGATCAGACGAGATCAGGCGTTTTCAGGGTGGTGTGGCCGTAAGCGTCAGACGGGAGCGGAAAGTGTATTTTTATTGCTAGAGTAAAGGCATAACTATGGCACCACAACAAGAAGTGACATCACACACTTTTATGACATTTGAATTGTGTTCCAAATATTACATGCAAAGATCAAACAGTGACATATCAAAGAGTACTATGACGTCATAACGGAGTTATTCTCCAAATGTACCACAATGAAATGGAAGTGCAAAAGCTTACAGCACCTGGTATTCCCAGGCGGTCTTCCATTCAAGTACTGACCAGGCCCAACTCCTCTTTGCTTCTGAGATCAGACAAGATCGGGCGTTTTCAGGGTGGCGTGGCCGTAAGCGTCAGATTGGAACGGAAATAATATTTTTATTGGTACTGTAAAGGCATAAATATGGCACCAGGATGAACCAGAACAAGAAGTGACATCACACACGTTTATGACATTTGAATTGTGCTCCAAATATTACATGCAAAGATCAAACAGTGACATATCAAAGAGTACTATGACATCATAACGGAGTTATTCTCCAAATGTACCACAATGAAATGGAAGTGCAAAAGCTTACAGCACCTGGTATTCTCAGGCGGTCTCCCATTCAAGTATCCGAACAGGCGCAACTCTGCTAGGCTTCTGAGATCAGACGGGATCGGGCGTTTTCAGGGTGGTGTAGCTGTAAGTGTCAGACTGGAACAGAAATTGTATTTTTATTGCTACTGTAAAGGCATAAATATGGCACCAGGATGAACCACAACACGAAGCGACATCAGACAAGTTTATGACATTTGAATTGTGCTCCAAATATTACAAACAAAGATGAAACAGTGACATATCAAAGAGTGCTATGAGATTATAACAGAATTATTCTCCAAATATCCCACACTGAAATGGACGTGCAAAGGCTTACAGCACCTGGTGTTCCCAGGCGGTCTCCCATTCAAGTACTGACCAGGCCCAACTCTGCTAGGCTTCCGAGATCAGACGAGATCAGGCGTTTTCAGGGTGGTGTGGCCGTAAGCGTCAGACTGGAACGGAAATTGTATTTTTATTGCTAGAGTAAAGGCATAACTATGGCACCACAACAAGAAGTGACATCACACACTTTTATGACATTTGAATTGTGTTCCAAATATTACATGCAAAGATCAAACAGTGACATATCAAAGAGTATTATGACATCATAACGGAGTTATTCTCCAAATGTACCACAATGAAATGGAAGTGCAAAAGCTTACAGCACCTGGTATTCCCAGGTGGTCTCCCATTCAAGTACCGAGCAGGCGCAACTCTGCTAGGCTTCTGAGATCAGACGGGATCGTGCGTTTTCAGGGTGGTGTAGCTGTAAGCGTCAGACTGGAAGGGAAATTGTATTTTTATTGCTACTGTAAAGGCATAAATATGGCACCAGGATGAACCAGAACAAGAAGTGACACCACACACGATTATGACTATTGAATTGTGCTCCCAATATTACATACAAAGATGAAACAGTGACATATCAAAGAGTGCTATGAGATTATAACAGAATTATTCTCCAAATATCCCACACTGAAATGGACGTGCAAAAGCTTACAGCACCTGGTGTTCCCAGGTGGTCTCCCATTCAAGTACTGACCAGGCCCAACTCTGCTTTGTTTCTGAGATCAGACGTTTTCAGGGTGGTGTGGCCGTAAGCGTCAGACTGGAACGGAAAGTGTATTTTTATTGCTAGAATAAAGGCATAACTATGGCACCACAACAAGAAGTGACATCACACACTTTTATGACATTTGAATTGTGTTCCAAATATTACATGCAAAGATCAAACAGTGACATATCAAAGAGTACTATGACGTCATAACGGAGTTATTCTCCAAATGTACCACAATGAAATGGAAGTGCAAAAGCTTACAGCACCTGGTATTCCCAGGCGGTCTTCCATTCAAGTACTGACCAGGCCCAACTCCTCTTTGCTTCCGAGATCAGACAAGATCGGGCGTTTTCAGGGTGGCGTGGCCGTAAGCGTCAGACGGGAACGGAAATAATATTTTTATTGGTACTGTAAAGGCATAAATATGGCACCAGGATGAACCAGAACAAGAAGTGACATCACACACTTTTATGACATTTGAATTGTGTTCCAAATATTACATGCAAAGATCAAACAGTGACATATCAAAGAGTACTATGACATCATAACAGAGTTATTCTCCAAATGTACCACAATGAAATGGAAGTGCAAAAGCTTACAGCACCTGGTATTCCCAGGCGGTCTCCCATTCAAGTACCGAGCAGGCGCAACTCTGCTAGGCTTCTGAGATCAGACGGGAACGTGCGTTTTCAGGGTGGTGTAGCTTTAAGCGTCAGACTGGAACGGAAATTGTATTTTTATTGCTACTGTAAAGGCATAAATATGGCACCAGGATAAGCCACAACACGAAGCGACATCAGACATTTTATGACATTTGAATTGTGCTCCCAATATTACAATCAAAGATGAAACAGTGACATATCAAAGAGTGCTATGAGATTATAACAGAATTATTCTCCAAATATCCCACACTGAAATGGACGTGCAAAAGCTTACAGCACCTGGTATTCCCAGGCGGTCTTCCATTCAAGTACTGACCAGGCCCAACTCTGCTTTGCTTCTGAGATCAGACAAGATCAGGCGTTTTCAGGGTGGTGTGGCCGTAAGCGTCAGACGAGAGCGGAAAGTGTATTTTTATTGCTAGAGTAAAGGCATAACTATGGCACCACAACAAGAAGTGACATCACACACTTTTATGACATTTGAATTGTGTTCCAAATATTACATGCAAAGATCAAACAGTGACATATCAAAGAGTACTATGACATCATAACAGAGTTATTCTCCAAATGTACCACAATGAAATGGAAGTGCAAAAGCTTACAGCACCTGGTATTCCCAGGCGGTCTCCCATTCAAGTACCGAGCAGGCGCAACTCTGCTAGGCTTCTGAGATCAGACGGGATCGTGCGTTTTCAGGGTGGTGTAGCTGTAAGCGTCAGACTGGAACGGAAATTGTATCTTTATTGCTAGTGTAAAGGAATAAATATGGCACAAGGATGAACCAGAACAAGAAGTGACATCACACACGTTTATGACATTTGAATTGTGCTCCAAATATTACATGCAAAGATGAAACAGTGACATATCAAAGAGTACTATGACATCATAACGGAGTTATTCTCCAAATGTACCACAATGAAATGGAAGTGCAAAAGCTTACAGCACCTGGTATTCCCAGGCGGTCTTCTATTCAAGTACTGACCAGGCCCAACTCTGCTTTGTTTCTGAGATCAGACGGGATCGGGCGTTTTCAGGGTGGTGTAGCTGTAAGCGTCAGACTGGAACGGAAATTGTATTTTTATTGCTACTGTAAAGGCATAAATATGGCACCAGGATGAACCACAACACGAAGCGACATCAGACAAGTTTATGACATTTGAATTGTGCTCCAAATATTACAAACAAAGATGAAACAGTGACATATCAAAGAGTGCTATGAGATTATAACAAAATTATTCTCCAAATATCCCACACTGAAATGGACGTGCAAAAGCTTACAGCACCTGGTGTTCCCAGGTGGTCTCCCATTCAAGTACTGACCAGGCCCAACTCTGCTTTGCTTCTGAGATCAGATGAGATCAGGCGTTCTGGGGGGGGGGGGGATCTTTTAATATTGAAATTCAAGAGATACAATAAAACCAGTATACACAGCACAAAACATCAAAGAAAACTATTTACAACACAGACACATACACGTAATACAAACTGACACATACGGGTTATGTACAACATTTACAATTACAAGAACAACAAGACAACACAAGGACATGAGGTGGAGGGAACAGACAACAGAACACTAGACAGTTATTTACATTTCTTTTTTTTTTTTTTTTTTTCTTTCTTTATTTTTATTTATTTATTTTTTTTTATGTCATTTTTCTGTATTTTCTTTATTTATTTATTTATTCTTTCTTATTTTTTTCTTTTTTTTTTTTTTTTTTTTTTTTTCTTTTTTTTGATTTTTAAATTTTTTAATTATTACAATTTTATCTTTTTTCTTATTGTTCTTTTCGTTTTTCTTCACTTTGTTTTTACTGAACGTGCTCAGTGAGTCCAATTTCCTAGGTAAAAGAGTCCGGGATGGGTTGAGCAGATGAGGGGGCAGTGAGTCCATGAATGCCAGGATGGATGTCCTGAAACAGTTCAAATGTTCATGACCAGAGCGTCATTCGGATGGATAGAGAAAAGTGACTGATTGGGAGAGAAGGTAGTGATGAAGCGATGCTCCTCAGCCGAGTGCAGGTGACGCAGGCGGACGGTGAGGAGACGGGTGAAGATGGGCCAGTGGCGTGCGGTGCGGTGGTCAAAGTGGTAGATGTTCCTGACGATGTAGATGGTATACCGGGCTATGGACAGGATGAGATGACAGAGGTGGCGGTTTGCTCCAGAGCGGCTGACGGAGGGCCCAAAGAGGAGAAACCATGGTTCCTGGTCGCCTCCCCCAAGAGAGGCTGGCGGTGGAAGTCTCCAAGACAGTCTCCGGGCGAGCAGATCCTGCACCCGGGTCCAGAAGGGGCGGACGGCCGGGCACGTGACGAAGAGGTGATGGAGATCCTCGTAAGACCCACCACACACCGGACAATCTCTGCCATACCTGTCTGGGTATATAGTGTGCAGTGTAGCGCGCGTGTAAATCAGTCTATGTTTCAATTTGAACTCAAAATTTGCGAGCTGGGGTGAGGTGTACCATTGGAATGTCTTGGCCCAGATGGGTGAGATGTCATGAGTAGGGTATGAACGGGACCAGGCACGTTCAGCTGCAGGAGCCCTGACCACATGAGCCAACAGTAACCGGTAGAAGGTGCGAGTGTGCAGGGAGGTGAAACGCCTGACTGAACCATCAAAATGTATATCAAAATCAAGGGGGGCGAAGCCCACATCAGGAGACGTGCCACCTGTCAGCAGGGTGCCCCACCATCTGAACAGGTGCTCTTTAAATGAGTTTAACAACACCGAAACCGAATTTCTTCTAAACACCACTCCCGACATGACAAATTTTCTACGGACAAATTCAATGTTCCAATCCCCAAAAGGTGAAAAAATATCCTCTACAACTGTTAACCCAGCTCTCTCCATAGACACTCCCATCATCTTTCTCCTCCCTCTGGAGGGAGAAGAGAGGAGGTCTGGATTGAATCGGAGAGGCATTTTACACAAATCAAGCCATGAACCAGGAACTGCCACAGCAAAAGGCCTCAAAGCGGCCCACGCCTGCAAGGCCTCCCTCACAAAGTGTGGGAGGACCCCGAGCACTGGGCTGGGGGGCAACAGACAAAGATTAAATGCACCAAAATTATTCAACACGCTCAGATCCATCAAGAAAAACTCCTTCCAGGGAGCCCGACAGTCTGGATCCAGAAATTTTCTGAGCACCTTCAGTCTCAGTGCCTGTTTTTTTAATACTAGATCAATTAAATTCAGACCTCCCTTATCAACATCATTGATCATTACATTGTGTGCGACCAAACAACGACTGTTACCCCAGAGAAACTTGGATAAAATTACAGAAATTCGATTTGCACAGTCACCTGGCAGCTCGCTCACAGTTAGAGCATGGGTCAATTTCGATAGACACAAAGCATTCACTACTAAAACTCTACCTCTAAGTCCCAAATTCCGAAACTTTAAGAAATTTAATTTAGCTACTAATTTTTTGATTAAATCTTCCCACATTTTCCTATTCGTTACACCACCATCCTTACCTACAAGCACCCCTAAGACCCTGTACGTGCTCCCCGCTTTCTGAAGATGCACTGACAAAGGCTGAGGAGTTACGCTACCACAAAATGCAACAGAAGTTTTTTCAAAGTTCATTTTTGCACCCGAGGCCAGACCATAAATGGTCAACACATGTAAGGATGCCTCAAGACTTTCGGTGTCACGCAAAAATAAATTCGTGTCATCTGCAAACTGTAGCACCTTATACTCAGCTCCTGCGGGGGAGAGTATGCCCCTGACACTACACTCTGACATCAACATGGCAGCCAGAGGCTCAGCCACGAGGCTATAAAGAAAAGCAGAGAGGGGGCATCCCTGACGGATAGAACGCTTCACAGGAAAAACATCTGTCATCGCACCATTACATTTCACCTTACTAGAAGCAGATCCATACAATAATCTTATCCAATTAACAAAATTTGAACCAAACCCCATTTTTTCTAATACAGCAAACAGAAAGCTATGCTCCACTCTATCAAACGCTTTATTAAAATCTACGCTTACATGAATACCACCCGTGTCATGCATCACATTCAATAAATATTTTATAGACAAAATTGAGTCCGAGATGTCCCGGCCAGGGACACTGTAAGCCTGGGCAGATAAAACAACCGACTCCATTACACCTCTGATACGGCCCGCTAAAAGTTTGGCAAGAATTTTATAATCCACATTCAATAAGCTGATTGGCCTGTAATTTTCCAATTTATTCCTGTCTCCCTTCTTAAAAACAAGGGACACTACACTCAAAGCAAAGGAACTTGAGGCTCTCCCCTCTCTCTCCATCTCCTGAAAGAGTCGAAGGAGAATAGGCGCCAGCCTGGTTGCGAAGCACCTGTAGAATTCACTGGTGAGCCCATCCTCACCTGGGGCTTTGCCAGTACTGAGGAGCTTCACTGCAGATCTGACCTCCTCCAACACAAGAGGCGCATCACACGCCTCAGCCTCAGCATCTGACAACCTGCCACTTAAAGAATTGACCACCTCATCTAAACGATCTACTAAGACACCCTCCGAACTAAACAAAGCACCATAGAATTTTCCCACAACACCCAACACATCATCAATATCCGACACCTCCTCTCCCAAATCATTCATCAGTTTTTCAATATACATCTTTTTTTGCCTCACCTTCTCCATTGCGAAGAAAAAACCTGTAGATCTTTCACCCTGCACAGTATACTGTGCTCTTGCACGCAGCATGGCACCTCTACATTTAGAGATTTCAATATTATCCAGCTGAGCTTTAACTTCTAAATATTCAGGATTCACTGGACCACTAGTAAAAGCTGACCTACTCACAATGTCCCTCAGCCTATGTTTTAACTGAGTCTCCTCTGCCTTTAACAACCAGTTTTTCCGTTTGCTAAAATTTATTGAGAGGCGCTTTATTCTTTTCTTTGCCTCTTCCCACCAGTCCACAATTGACTCAAAACATTCCATTTCCATATCAAAAGAATCAAACAACCTATTCATTCTATTACAATAATTCTCATCTTCAAGCAAAGAATTATTTAAAATCCACAACCCCCCCGTTCGCTGCCCTTTAAAAGGGCTAAAATCTACACGCAGTGGAGAATGGTCGCTTAACCAAGTGTCATCATAGAAAACTGAGGCCGTTCGCCTCAAGAAGCCCTCAGACATCAAACATAAATCAATACGGGACTGTTTCAATGCCCCTAAGACAACTTGCCGTCTGGAAAAAACTCTCTTGTTGAAATTCAGAGCTCTCCAGCCTTCAATCATACCATATCGGGACATAAGGTCCAACAAGTGCGTCCTAGACACGTCATTTCTATACACATTACTAACACTTAAGTCTATTTTCATAAGGGCTACATTGAAATCACCAATAACAATAGTTTCTAAATTAACATAAGTAAAGACAGAGGAAAAAAGAGTCTTCCTTTCCTGCTCCTCATTCGGAGCATAAATATTGATAAGCCTAAATGCAAAAGGCTGGACAAAATCAACAACAACAAAAGCACCTTCAGGATCCGCATGGACCAGTGTGGGCGTCCCAAAAAAGTCCGTTTTTACAATAGTAGCCACACCACGCGAAAGTGCAGAGCCAAGAGCACAAAAGACAGTTCCCACGCCCATTGCCTGCACCGCACGCACATGAGATGGCTCCCAATGAGTCTCCTGCAAACACAGCACACCCCAGCTCAATGAGTGGAGCGCACTGTGCATGCGAACGGGGCTCCGCAGCCCACCTGTGTTAAGGGACACAAGGGAAAAAGCCATGAACATGAGGGAGAAGGAGGTGCACACAACGAACATCATTTAGACTTTTTAGAAATCTCTTTCCCATCACTATCACTTAGCCTTTTATTAGACTGCACTTCCAGAACCATCGGTAATTCCTCAGCAGCTCCAGACTTCCCAGAGCTGGATGAAACAGTGGGGGATGCGCCAGAGGACGGTGTACCGGGCGTAGGGATACGGGACTGATCCCGGGTCGCGCCGCCCGCACCACGAGCACCACGCCCCCGAGACCTGCTCCGTTCCCCAGCCTCATTGACTGCCTTTTTTTGAGCCAGTGTCCTGCTCAGGCTGAATGTCTCCTCCTGAATAGTTGGCTGCGCACTCTCAGTGCTCTCACTGCGCTCACCCAGTCTGGAGAATTGGGCCACAGCTGGCACCAACCTCTCTCCTTCAGAGGTAAAGTGAGGAAGCAGCCCACCACTCATCCTCCTCCCGAGTTCGACCGCCCCCACTGTGGCCTTAGGAGTGAGGTCTTCACAGGCCTCCTCCCCTTGGTCAGGAGCAGAGCACGCGCCCCCCCCCTTCCCAGGCGCCTCAGTACCAGACAAGATGGAGTTTGGAATTACATCCAAGGAGTCAAAAGTGACCAAAGGCTGTGAAGTAGGGCTGGAGTCGTCAGCCGCCTGAACCTCCTCCTGAAATGCACCACCCTGCTCTGCTTCACTCCCACCACTTTCCCCCCCGTGACCCCCGTCCTCATCAGAATCCAACTCACTGCACACACACAGATGCAGGAATGCACGGCAGTCCCTGCACCTTCGCGCCCTCGGCTCCACACACTCACGAGCATAGTGTCCCTGTTTTCCACAATTATTACACAGAAAGTCTGGACAATCACGCAAAATATGGTCAGGCTGCAAACACCCCCTGCACACTCGCACCTGTCGGTCATGTATAACCCGAAAGTAATCCGGGCCTGCAGCTGTGTTGAAGCGGACAGAGTATGGCAGAGACTGTACAGTGCCAGTGAATCTTACCTTCACGTACCGCGTTCCGTCCGCCACAGTTGTCCCCGGCCACATTCTCCGCCGCACCTCAGAGACTGCAGAGACTCCCCAGGAGAGGAGCTTCGCAAGAATCTCCTCGTCCTCAATGTAAGCCGGCAATCCCATGAAGGAGACGACCAGCTCATCAACGGAGACGTCACGGGCGTGAACCCTGGCCTCCCCGACGCGAAAACCATCCATCAGCCGCTCCTTTGCTTTTGTGCAGGTGACTGTCAGTTCATACTTTAGCTTGGTAATCTGTCTGCAAGCAATGATTTGTCCACAAACTTCTTTAGCCGCTCTCATGAGCACAATAGGCACCATTTCCTCCACACCCTCAATGTCCAGCACAACAGTTAATTCCTTGTCATATATCCGGTTCCTCTCACTCACATTAAGACCATCCATGTTTTTGTTTTGTCCATCAACCAAAGGAGTAGTCTGGGGGCGAGCAGGGTTCGAAGCCATGATTTCCGCCCAAAGAGCCAAGGCTCAAAAAGGGAGAAACCAAAATCACTCCTCCACAGCAGGAGTGCTGGGAGGAGGAAAAAAACACCAAAAACAAAAAGGGGAAACCAAAATAAAATAAGAAACAAAAGATAACAGCCACACAAAAGAACAGCACCTCTCCACTTTCCCTCCAAAACACTTCCTCGTTAGGACACACCCACTGGGCGTTTTCAGGGTGGTGTGGCCGTAAGCGTCAGACTGGTGCGGAAAGTGTATTTTTATTGCTTGAGTAAAGGCATAACTATGGCACCACAACAAGAAGTGACATCACACACTTTTATGACATTTGAATTGTGTTCCAAATATAACATGCAAAGACCAAACAGTGACATATCAAAGAGTACTATGACATCATAACGGAGTTATTCTCCAAATGTACCACAATGAAATGGAAGTGCAAAAGCTTACAGCACCTGGTATTCCCAGGCGGTCTCCCATTCAAGTACTGACCAGGCGCAACTCTGCTAGGCTTCTGAGATCAGACGGGATCGTGCGTTTTCAGGGTGGTGTAGCTGTAAGCGTCAGACTGGAACGGAAATTGTATTTTTATTGCTAGTGTTAAGGAATAAATATGGCACAAGGATGAACCAGAACAAGAAGTGACATCACACACTTTTATGACATTTGAATTGTGCTCCAAATATTACATACAAAGATGAAACAGTGACATATCAAAGAGTACTATGACATCATAATGGAATTATTCTCCAAATACCCCACACTGAAATGGAAGTGCAAAAGCTTACAGCACCTGGTATTCCCAGGCGGTCTTCCATTCAAGTACCGAACAGGCCCAACTCTGCTAGGCTTCTGAGATCAGACATTTTCAGGGTGGTGTGGCCGTAAGCGTCAGACTGGAACGGAAATAATATTTTTATTGCTACTGTAAAGGCATAAATATGGCACCAGGATGAACCAGAACAAGAAGTGACACCACACACGTTTATGACTATTGAATTGTGCTCCCAATATTACATACAAAGATGAAACAGTGACATATCAAAGAGTGCTATGAGATTATAACAGAATTATTCTCCAAATATCCCACACTGAAATGGACGTGCAAAAGCTTACAGCACCTGGTGTTCCCAGGCGGTCTCCCATTAAAGTACCAAGCAGGCGCAACTCTGCTAGGCTTCTGAGATCAGATGAGATCAGGCGTTTTCAGGGTGGTGTGGCCGTAAGCGTCAGACTGGAACAGAAAGTGTATTTTAATTGCTAGAGTAAAGGCATAACTATGGCACCACAACAAGAAGTGACATCACACACTTTTATGACATTTGAATTGTGTTCCAAATATTACAGGCAAAGACCAAACAGTGACATATCAAAGAGTACTATGACATCATAACGGAGTTCTTCTCCAAATGTACCACAATGAAATGGAAGTGCAAAAGCTTACAGCACCTGGTATTCCCAGGCGGTCTTCCATTCATGTACTGACCAGGCCCAACTCCTCTTTGCTTCCGAGATCAGACAAGATCGGGCGTTTTCAGGGTGGTGTGGCCGTAAGCGTCAGACTGGAACGTAAATAATATTTTTATTGCTACTGTAAAGGCATAAATATGGCACCAGGATGAACCACAACACGAAGCGACATCAGACATTTTATGACATTTGAATTGTGCTCCCAATATTACAATCAAAGATGAAACAGTGACATATCAAAGAGTGCTATGAGATAACAGAATTATTCTCCAAATATCCCACACTGAAATGGTCGTGCAAAGGCTTACAGCACCTGGTGTTCCCAGGCGGTCTCCCATTCAAGTACTGACCAGGCCCAACTCTGCTAGGCTTCCGAGATCAGACGAGATCAGGCGTTTTCAGGGTGGTGTGGCCGTAAGCGTCAGATGGGAGCGGAAAGTGTATTTTTATTGCTAGAGTAAAGGCATAACTATGGCACCACAACAAGAAGTGACATCACACACTTTTATGACATTTGAATTGTGTTCCAAATATTACATGCAAAGATCAAACAGTGACATATCAAAGAGTACTATGACGTCATAACGGAGTTATTCTCCAAATGTACCACAATGAAATGGAAGTGCAAAAGCTTACAGCACCTGGTATTCCCAGGCGGTCTTCCATTCAAGTACTGACCAGGCCCAACTCCTCTTTGCTTCCGAGATCAGACAAGATCGGGCGTTTTCAGGGTGGTGTGGCCGTAAGCGTCAGACTGGAACGGAAATTGTATTTTTATTGCTACTGTAAAGGCATAAATATGGCACCAGGATGAACCACAACACGAAGCGACATCAGACAAGTTTATGACATTTGAATTGTGCTCCAAATATTACAAACAAAGATGAAACAGTGACATATCAAAGAGTGCTATGAGATTAAAACAGAATTATTCTCCAAATATCCCACACTGAAATGGACGTGCAAAGGCTTACAGCACCTGGTGTTCCCAGGCGGTCTCCCATTCAAGTACTGACCAGGCCCAACTCTGCTAGGCTTCCGAGATCAGACGAGATCAGGCGTTTTCAGGGTGGGGTATCCGGAAGCGTCAGACTGGAACGGAAATAATATTTTTATTGCTAGAGTAAAGGCATAACTATGGCACCACAACAAGAAGTGACATCACACACTTTTATGACATTTGAATTGTGTTCCAAATATTACATGCAAAGATCAAACAGTGACATATCAAAGAGTATTATGACATCATAACGGAGTTATTCTCCAAATGTACCACAATGAAATGGAAGTGCAAAAGCTTACAGCACCTGGTATTCCCAGGCGGTCTCCCATTCAAGTACCGAGCAGGCGCAACTCTGGTAGGCTTCTGAGATCAGACGGGATCGTGCGTTTTCAGGGTGGTGTAGCTGTAAGCGTCAGACTGGAACGGAAATTGTATTTTTATTGCTAGTGTAAAGGAATAAATATGGCACAAGGATGAACCAGAACAAGAAGTGACATCACACACGTTTATGACATTTGAATTGTGCTCCAAATATTACATGCAAAGATCAAACAGTGACATATCAAAGAGTACTATGACGTCATAACGGAGTTATTCTCCAAATGTACCACAATGAAATGGAAGTGCAAAAGCTTACAGCACCTGGTATTCCGAGGCGGTCTTCCATTCAAGTACCGAATAGGCCCAACTCTGCAAGGCTTCTGAGATCAGACGGGATCGGGCGTTTTCAGGGTGGTGTAGCTGTAAGCGTCAGACTGGAAGGGAAATTGTATTTTTATTGCTACTGTAAAGGCATAAATATGGCACCAGGATAAACCAGAACAAGAAGTGACACCACACACGATTATGACTATTGAATTGTACTCCCAATATTACATACAAAGATGAAACAGTGACATATCAAAGAGTGCTATGAGATTATAACAGAATTATTCTCCAAATATCCCACACTGAAATGGACGTGCAAAAGCTTACAGCACCTGGTGTTCCCAGGTGGTCTTCCATTCAAGTACTGACCAGGCCGAACTCTGCTTTGTTTCTGAGATCAGACGTTTTCAGGATGGTGTAGCTGTAAGCGTCAGACTGGAAGGGAAAGTGTATTTTTATTGCTAGTGTAAAGGCATAAATATGGCAACAGGATGAACCACAACAAGAAGTGAAATCACATACTTATATGACATTTGAATTAATCTCCAAATATCACATAAAACGATCAAACAGTGAGATATCAAAGAGTACTATGACATCAGAACAGAATTATTCTCCAAACATCCCACACTGAAATGGACGTGCAAAAGCTTACAGCACCTGGTATTCCCAGGCGGTCTCCTGGGATCGATCGGGCGTTTTCAGGGTGGTGTAGCTGTAAGCGTCAGACTGGAACGGAAATTGTATTTTTATTGCTACTGTAAAGGCATAAATATGGCACCAGGATGAACCACAACACGAAGCGACATCAGACAATTTATGACATTTGAATTGTGCTCCTAATATTACATACAAAGATGAAACAGTGACATATCAAAGAGTACTATGACGTCATAACGGAGTTATTCTCCAAATATCCCACACTGAAATGGACGTGCAAAAGCTTACAGCACCTGGTATTGCCAGGCGGTCTCCCATTCAAGTACTGACCAGGCCCAACTCCTCTTTGCTTTTGAGATCAGACGAGATCGGGCGTTTTCAGGGTGGTGTGGCCGTAAGCGTCAGACTGGAACGGCAATTGTATTTTTATTGCTAGAGTAAAGGCATAACTATGGCACCACAACAAGAAGTGACATCACACACTTTTATGACATTTGAATTGTTTTCCAAATATTACATGCAAAGATCAAACAGTGACATATCAAAGAGTACTATGACGTCATAACGGAGTTATTCTCCAAATGTACCACAATGAAATGGAAGCGCAAAAGCTTACAGCAACTGGTATTCCCAGGCGGTCTCCTGGGATCGATCGGGCGTTTTCAGGGTGGTGTAGCTGTATGCGTCAGACTGGAACGGAAATTGTATTTTTATTGCTACTGTAAAGGCATAAATATGGCACCAGGATGAACCACAACACGAAGCGACATCAGACAATTTATGACATTTGAATTGTGCTCCCAATATTACATACAAAGATCAAACAGTGACATATCAAAGAGTACTATGACATCATAACAGAATTATTCTCCAAATATCCCGCACTGAAATGGAAGTGCAAAAGCTTACAGCACCTGGTATTCCCAGGCGGTCTCCCATTCAAGTTCCGAGCAGGCGCAACTCTGCTAGGCTTCTGAGATCAGACAGGATCGGGCGTTTTCAGGGTGGTGTAGCTGTAAGCGTCAGACTGGAACGGAAATTGTATTTTTATTGCTACTGTAAAGGCATAAATATGGTACCAGGATGAACCACAACACGAAGCGACATCAGACAATTTATGACATTTGAATTGTGCTCCCAATATTACATACAAAGATGAAACAGTGACATATCAAAGAGTGCTATGAGATTATGACAGAATTATTCTCCAAATATCCCACACTGAAATGGACGTGCAAAAGCTTACAGCACCTGGTATTCCCAGGCGGTCTCCCATTCAAGTACCGAACAGGCCCAACTCTGCTAGGCTTTTGAGATCAGACGTGATCAGGCATTTTCAGGGTGGTGTAGTTGTAAGCGTCAGACTGGAACGGAAATTGTATTTTTATTGCTAGAGTAAAGGCATAACTATGGCACCACAACAAGAAGTGACATCACACACTTTTATGACATTTGAATTGTGTTCCAAATATTACATCCAAAGATCAAACAGTGACATATCAAATAGTACTATGACATCATAACGGAGTTATTCTCCAAATGTACCACAATAAAATGGAAGTGCAAAAGCTTACAGCACCTGGTATTCCCAGGCGGTCTCCCATTCAAGTACCGAGCAGGCGCAACTCTGCTAGGCTTCTGAGATCAGACGGGATCATGCGTTTTCAGGGTGGTGTAGCTGTAAGCGTCAGACTGGAACGGAAATTGTATTTTTATTGCTACTGTAAAGGCATAAATATGGCACCAGGATAAACCAGAAAAAGAAGTGACACCACACACGTTTATGACTATTGAATTGTGCTCCAAATATTACATACAAAGATCAAACAGTGACATATCAAAGTGTACTATGACATCATATCGGAGTTATTCTCCAAATGTACCACAATGAAATGGAAGTGCAAAAGCTTACAGCACCTGGTATTCCCAGGCGGTCTCCCATTCAAGTACCGAACAGGCCCAACTCTGCTAGGCTTCTGAGATCAGACGGGATCGGGCGTTTTCAGGGTGGTGTAGCTGTAAGCGTCAGACTGGAGTGGAAAGTGTATTTTTATTGCTAGAGTAAAGGCATAACTATGGCACCACAACAAGAAGTGACATCACACACTTTTATGACATTTGAATTGTGTTCCAAATATTACATGCAAAGATCAAACAGTGACATATCAAAGAGTACTATGACGTCATAACGGAGTTATTCTCCAAATGTACCACAATGAAATGGAAGTGCAAAAGCTTACAGCACCTGGTATTCCCAGGCGGTCTCCCATTCAATTAACGAACAGGCCCAACTCTGCTAGGCTTCTGAGATCAGACGGGATCGGGCGTTTTCAGGGTGGTGTAGCTGTAAGCGTCAGACTGGAGCGGAAAGTGTATTTTTATTGCTAGAGTAAAGGCATAACTATGGCACCACAACAAGAAGTGACATCACACACTTTTATGACATTTGAATTGTGTTCCAAATATTACATGCAAAGATCAAACAGTGACATATCAAAGAGTACTATGACATCATATCGGAGTTATTCTCCAAATGTACCACAATGAAATGGAAGTGCAAAAGCTTACAGCACCTGGTATTCCCAGGCGGTCTCCCATTCAAGTACCGAACAGGCCCAACTCTGCTAGGCTTCTGAGATCAGACGGGATCAGGCGTTTTCAGGGTGGTGTAGCTGTAAGCGTCAGACTCGAAGGGAAATTGTATTTTTATTGCTACTGTAAAGGCATAAATATGGCACCAGGATGAACCAGAAAAAGAAGTGACACCACACACGTTTATGACTATTGAATTGTGCTCCAAATATTACATACAAAGATGAAACAGTGACATATCAAAGAGTACTATGACATCATAATGGAATTATTCTCCAAATACCCCACACTGAAATGGAAGTGCAAAAGTTTACAGCACCTGGTATTCCCAGGCGGTCTTCCATTCAAGTACCGAACAGGCCCAACTCTGCTAGGCTTCTGAGATCAGATGGGATCGGGCGTTTTCAGGGTGGTGTAGCTGTAAGCGTCAGACTGGAACGGAAATTGTATTTTTATTGCTACTGTAAAGGCATAAATATGGCACCAGGATAAACCACTACACGAAGCGACATCACACACTTTTATGACATTTGAATTGTGCTCCAAATATTACATACAAAGATGAAACAGTGACATATCAAAGAGTACTATGACATCATAATGGAATTATTCTCCAAATACCCCACACTGAAATGGAAGTGCAAAAGCTTACAGCAACCTGGTATTTCCAGGGAGTCTCCCATTCAAGTACTGACCAGGCCCAACTCTGCTTTGCTTCTGAGATCAGACGGGATCGGGCGTTTTCAGGGTGGTGTAGCTGTAAGCGTCAGACTGGAACGGAAATTGTATTTTTATTGCTACTGTAAAGGCATAAATATGGCACCAGGATGAACCAGAACAAGAAATGACACCACACACGTTTATGACTATTGAATTGTGCTCCCAATATTACATACAAAGATGAAACAGTGACATATCAAAGAGTGCTATGAGATTATAACAGAATTATTCTCCAAATATCCCACACTGAAATGGACGTGCAAAAGCTTAAATCACCTGGTATTCCCAGGTGGTCTCCCATTCAAGTACTGACCAGGCCCAACTCTGCTAGGCTTCCGAGATCAGACGAGATCATGTGTTTTCAGGGTGGTGTGGCCGTAAGCGTCAGACTGGAACGGAAATTGTATTTTTATTGCTAGAGTAAAGGCATAACTATGGCACCACAACAAGAAGTGACATCACACACTTTTATGACATTTGAATTGTGTTCCAAATATTACATCCAAAGATCAAACAGTGACATATCAAATAGTACTATGACATCATAACGGAGTTATTCTCCAAATGTACCACAATAAAATGGAAGTGCAAAAGCTTACAGCACCTGGTATTCCCAGGCGGTCTCCCATTCAAGTACCGAGCAGGCGCAACTCTGCTAGGCTTCTGAGATCAGACGGGATCATGCGTTTTCAGGGTGGTGTAGCTGTAAGCGTCAGACTGGAACGGAAATTGTATTTTTATTGCTAGTGTAAAGGAATAAATATGAAACAAGGATGAACCAGAACAAGAAGTGACATCACACACTTTCATGACTATTGAATTGTGCTCCAAATATTACATACAAAGATGAAACAGTGACATATCAAAGAGTACTATGACATCATATCGGAGTTATTCTCCAAATGTACCACAATGAAATGGAAGTGCAAAAGCTTACAGCACCTGGTATTCCCAGGCGGTCTCCCATTCAAGTACCGAACAGGCCCAACTCTGCTAGGCTTCTGAGATCAGACGGGATCGGGCGTTTTCAGGGTGGTGTAGCTGTAAGCGTCAGACTGGAGTGGAAAGTGTATTTTTATTGCTAGAGTAAAGGCATAACTATGGCACCACAACAAGAAGCGACATCACACACTTTTATGACATTTGAATTGTGTTCCAAATATTACATGCAAAGATCAAACAGTGACATATCAAAGAGTACTATGACATCATAACGGAGTTATTCTCCAAATGTACCACAATGAAATGGAAGTGCAAAAGCTTACAGCACCTGGTATTCCCAGGCGGTCTCCCATTCAAGTACCGAGCAGGCGCAACTCTGCTAGGCTTCTGCGATCAGACGGGATCGTGCGTTTTCAGGGTGGTGTAGCTGTAAGCGTCAGACTGGAACGGAAATTGTATTTTTATTGCCAGTGTAAAGGAATAAATATGGCACAAGGATGAACCAGAACAAGAAGTGACATCACACACTTTTATGACATTTGAATTGTGCTCCAAATATTACATACAAAGATCAAACAGTGACATATCAAAGAGTACTATGACATCATAACGGAGTTATTCTCCAAATGTACCACAATGAAATGGAAGTGCAAAAGCTTACAGCTCGTGGTATTCCCAGGCGGTGTCCCATTCAAGTACCGAACAGGCCCAACTCTGCTAGGCTTTTGAGATCAGACGGGATCAGGCGTTTTCAGGGTGGTGTAGCTGTAAGCGTCAGACTGGAAGGGAAATTGTATTTTTATTGCTACTGTAAAGGCATAAATATGGCACCAGGATGAACCAGAACAAGAAGTGACACCACACACGTTTATGACTATTGGATTGTGCTCCAAATATTACATACAAAGATGAAACAGTGACATATCAAAGAGTACTATGACATCATAATGGAATTATTCTCCAAATACCCCACACTGAAATGGAAGTGCAAAAGTTTACAGCACCTGGTATTCCCAGGCGGTCTTCCATTCAAGTACCGAACAGGCCCAACTCTGCTAGGCTTCTGAGATCAGACGGGATCGGGCGTTTTCAGGGTGGTGTAGCTGTAAGCGTCAGACTGGAATGGAAATTGTATTTTTATTGCTAGTGTAGAGGAATAAATATGGCACCAGGATGAACCATAACAAGAAGTGACATCACACACTTTTATGACATTTGAATTGTGCTCCAAATATTACATACAAAGATCAAACAGTGACATATCAAAGAGTACTATGACATCATAATGGAATTATTCTCCAAATACCCCACACTGAAATGGAAGTGCAAACCTGGTATTTCCAGGCGGTCTTCCATTCAAGTACCGAACAGGCCCAACTCTGCTAGGCTTCTGAGATCAGACGGGATCGGGCGTTTTCAGGGTGGTGTAGCTGTAAGCGTCAGACTGGAACGGAAATTGTATTTTTATTGCTACTGTAAAGGCATAAATATGGCACCAGGATAAACCACAACACGAAGCGACATCAGACATTTTATGACTATTGAATTGTGCTCCCAATATTACAATCAAAGATGAAACAGTGACATATCAAAGAGTGCTATGAGATTATAACAGAATTATTCTCCAAATATCCCACACTGAAATGGACGTGTAAAAGCTTACAGCACCTGGTGTTCCCCCATTCAAGTACTGACCAGGCCCAACTCTGCTTTGCTTCCGAGATCAGACGAGATCAGGCGTTTTCAGGGTGGTGTGGCCGTAAGCGTCAGACTGGAGTGGAAAGTGTATTTTTATTGCTAGAGTAAAGGCATAACTATGGCACCACAACAAGAAGTGACATCACACACTTTTATGACATTTGAATTGTGTCCCAAATATTACATGCAAAGATCAAACAGTGACATATCAAAGAGTACTATGACGTCATAACGGAGTTATTCTCCAAATGTACCACAATGAAATGGAAGTGCAAAAGCTTACAGCACCTGGTATTCCCAGGCGGTCTTCCATTCAAGTACTGACCAGGCCCAACTCCTCTTTGCTTCCGAGATCAGACGGGATCGGGCGTTTTCAGGGTGGTGTAGCTGTAAGTGTCAGACTGGAAGGGAAATTGTATTTTTATTGCTACTGTAAAGGCATAAATATGGCACCAGGATGAACCAGAACAAGAAGTGACACGACACACGTTTATGACTATTGAATTGTGCTCCAAATATTACATACAAAGATCAAACAGTGACATATCAAAGAGTACTATGACATCATAATGGAATTATTCTCCAAATACCCCACACTGAAATGGAAGTGCAAAAGCTTACAGCACCTGGTATTCCCAGGCGGTCTTCCATTCAAGTACCGAACAGGCCCAACTCTGCTAGGCTTCTGAGATCAGAAGGGATCGGGCGTTTTCAGGGTGGTGTAGCTGTAAGCGTCAGACTGGAAGGGAAATTGTATTTTTATTGCTACTGTAAAGGCATAAATATGGCACCAGGATAAACCACAACACGAAGCGACATCAGACATTTGATGACATTTGAATTGTGCTCCCAATATTACAATCAAAGATTAAACAGTGACATATCAAAGAGTGCTATGAGATTATAACAGAATTATTCTCCAAATATCCCACACTGAAATGGGCGTGCAAAAGCTTACAGCACCTGGTATTCCCAGGCGGTCTTCCATTCAAGTACCGAACAGGCCCAACTCTGCTAGGCTTCTGAGATCAGACAAGATCGGGCGTTTTCAGGGTGGTGTAGCTGTAAGCGTCAGACTGGAATGGAAATTGTATTTTTATTGCTAGTGTAGAGGAATAAATATGGCACAAGGATGAACCAGAACAAGAAGTGACATCACACACTTTTATGACATTTGAATTGTGCACCAAATATTACATACAAAGATCAAACAGTGACATATCAAAGAGTACTATGACATCATAATGGAAATATTCTCCAAATACCCCACACTGAAATGGAAGTGCAAAAGCTTACAGCACCTGGTATTCCCAGGCGGTCTTCCATTCAAGTACCGAACAGGCCCAACTCTGCTAGGCTTCTGAGATCAGACAAGATCAGGCGTTTTCAGGGTGGTGTGGCCGTAAGCGTAAGACTGGAACGGAAATTGTATTTTTATTGCTACTGTAAAGGCATAAATATGGCACCAGGATAAACCACAACAAGAAGCGACATCAGACATTTGATGACATTTGAATTGTGCTCCCAATATTACAATCAAAGATTAAACAGTGACATATCAAAGAGTGCTATGAGATTATAACAGAATTATTCTCCCAATATCCCACACTGAAATGGGCGTGCAAAAGCTTACAGCACCTGGTATTCCCAGGCGGTCTTCCATTCAAGTACCGAACAGGCCCAACTCTGCTAGGCTTCTGAGATCAGACAAGATCGGGCGTTTTCAGGGTGGTGTAGCTGTAAGCGTCAGACTGGAATGGAAATTGTATTTTTATTGCTAGTGTAGAGGAATAAATATGGCACAAGGATGAACCAGAACAAGAAGTGACATCACACACTTTTATGACATTTGAATTGTGCACCAAATATTACATACAAAGATCAAACAGTGACATATCAAAGAGTACTATGACATCATAATGGAAATATTCTCCAAATACCCCACACTGAAATGGAAGTGCAAAAGCTTACAGCACCTGGTATTCCCAGGCGGTCTTCCATTCAAGTACCGAACAGGCCCAACTCTGCTAGGCTTCTGAGATCAGACGGGATCGGGCGTTTTCAGGGTGGTGTAGCTGTAAGCGTCAGACTGGAAGGGAAATTGTACTTTTATTGCTACTGTAAAGGCATAAATATGGCACCAGGATGAAACAGAACAAGAAGTGACACCACACACGTTTATGAGTATTGAATTGTGCTCCCAATATTACATACAAAGATGAAACAGTGACATATCAAAGAGTGCTATGAGATTATAACAGAATTATTCTCCAAATACCCCACACTGAAATGGACGTGCAAAAGCTTACAGCACCTGGTATTCCCAGGCGGTCTCCCATTCAAGTACTGACCAGGCCCAACTCTGCTTTGCTTCCGAGATCAGACAAGATCAGGCGTTTTCAGGGTGGTGTGGCCGTAAGCGTAAGACTGGAACGGAAATTGTATTTTTATTGCTAGAGTAAAGGCATAACTATGGCACCACAACAAGAAGTGACATCACACACTTTTATGACATTTGAATTGTGTTCCAAATATTACATGCAAAGATCAAACAGTGACATATCAAAGAGTACTATGACATCATAATGGAATTATTCTCCAAATACCCCACACTGAAATGGAAGTGCAAAAGCTTACAGCACCTGGTATTCCCAGGCGGTCTTCCATTCAAGTACCGAACAGGCCCAACTCTGCTAGGCTTCTGAGATCAGACGGGATCGGGCGTTTTCAGGGTGGTGTAGCTGTAAGCGTCAGACTGGAACGGAAATTGTATTTTTATTGCTACTGTAAAGGCATAAATATGGCACCAGGATGAACAGAACAAGAAGTGACACCACACACGTTTATGACTATTGAACTGTGCTCCACATATTACATACAAAGATCAAACAGTGACATATCAAAGAGTACTATGACATCATAATGGAATTATTCTCCAAATACCCCACACTGAAATGGAAGTGCAAAAGCTTACAGCACCTGGTATTCCCAGGCGGTCTTCCATTCAAGTACCGAACAGGCCCAACTCTGCTAGGCTTCTGAGATCAGACGAGATCAGGCGTTTTCAGGGTGGTGTAGCTGTAAGCGTCAGACTGGAAGGGAAATTGTGTTTTTATTGCCACTGTAAAGGCATAAATATGGCACCAGGATAAACCACAACACGAAGCGACATCAGACATTTTATGACATTTGAATTGTGCTCCCAATATTACAATCAAAGATGAAACAGTGACATATCAAAGAGTGCTATGAGATTATAACAGAATTATTCTCCAAATATCCCACACTGAAATGGACGTGCAAAAGCTTACAGCACCTGGTGTTCCCAGGTGGTCTCCCATTCAAGTACTGACCAGGCCCAACTCTGCTTTGCTTCTGAGATCAGACGAGATCAGGCGTTTTCAGGGTGGTGTGGCCGTAAGCGTCAGACAGGAGCGGAAAGTGTATTTTTATTGCTAGAGTAAAGGCATAAATATGGCACCACAACAAGAAGCGACATCACACACTTTTATGACATTTGAATTGTGTTCCAAATATTACATGCAAAGATCAAACAGTGACATATCAAAGAGTACTATGACGTCATAACGGAGTTATTCTCCAAATATCCCACACTGAAATGGACGTGCAAAAGCTTACAGCACCTGGTATTCCCAGGCGGTCTTCCATTCAAGTACCGAACAGGCCCAACTCTGCTAGGCTTCTGAGATCAGACGGGATCGGGCGTTTTCAGGGTGGTGTAGCTGTAAGCGTCAGACTGGAAGGGAAATTGTATTTTTATTGCTACTGTAAAGGCATAAATATGGCACCAGGATGAACAGAACAAGAAGTGACACCACACACGTTTATGACTATTGAACTGTGCTCCACATATTACATACAAAGATCAAACAGTGACATATCAAAGAGTACTATGACATCATAATGGAATTATTCTCCAAATACCCCACACTGAAATGGAAGTGCAAAAGCTTACAGCACCTGGTATTCCCAGGCGGTCTTCCATTCAAGTACTGACTAGGCCCAACTCCTCTTTGCTTCCGAGATCAGACAAGATCGGGCGTTTTCAGGGTGGTGTGGCCGTAAGCGTCACACTGGAACGGAAATAATATTTTTATTGCTACTGTAAAGGCATAAATATGGCACCAGGATAAACCACAACACGAAGCGACATCAGACATTTTATGACATTTGAATTGTGCTCCCAATATTACAATCAAAGATGAAACAGTGACATATCAAAGAGTGCTATGAGATTATAACAGAATTATTCTCCAAATATCCCACACTGAAATGGACGTGCAAAAGCTTACAGCACCTGGTGTTCCCAGGTGGTCTCCCATTCAAGTACTGACCAGGCCCAACTCTGCTTTGCTTCTGAGATCAGACGAGATCAGGCGTTTTCAGGGTGGTGTGGCCGAAAGCGTCAGACGGGAGCGGAAAGTGTATTTTTATTGCTAGAGTAAAGGCATAAATATGGCACCACAACAAGAAGTGACATCACACACTTTTATGACATTTGAATTGTGTTCCAAATATTACATGCAAAGATCAAACAGTGACATATCAAAGAGTACTATGACATCATAACGGAATTATTCTCCAAATGTACCACAATGAAATGGACGTGCAAAAGCTTACAGCACCTGGTATTCCCAGGTGGTCTTCCAATCAAGTACTGACCAGGCCCAACTCTGCGTTGCTTCCGAAATCAGACGAGATCAGGCGTTTTCAGGGTGGTGTGGCCGTAAGCGTCAGACTGGCGTGGAAATTGTATTTTTATTGCTAGAGTAAAGGCATAACTATGGCACCACAACAAGAAGTGACATCACACACTTTTATGACATTTGAATTGTGTTCCAAATATTACATGCAAAGATCAAACAGTGACATATCAAAGAGTACTATGACGTCATAACGGAGTTATTCTCCAAATGTTCCACAATGAAATGGAAGTGCAAAAGCTTACAGCACCTGGTATTCCCAGGCGGTCTTCCATTCAAGTACTGTCCAGGCCCAACTCCTCTTTGCTTCCGAGATCAGACAAGATCGGGCGTTTTCAGGGTGGTGTGGCCGTAAGCGTCAGACTGGAACGGAAATAATATTTTTATTGCTACTGTAAAGGCATAAATATGGCACCAGGATGAACAGAACAAGAAGTGACACCACACACGTTTATGACTATTGAACTGTGCTCCACATATTACATACAAAGATCAAACAGTGACATATCAAAGAGTACTATGACATCATAATGGAATTATTCTCCAAATACCCCACACTGAAATGGAAGTGCAAAAGCTTACAGCACCTGGTATTCCCAGGCGGTCTTCCATTCAAGTACCGAACAGGCCCAACTCTGCTAGGCTTCTGAGATCAGACGGAATCGGGCGTTTTCAGGGTGGTGTAGCTGTAAGCGTCAGACTGGAAGGGAAATTGTATTTTTATTGCTACTGTAAAGGCATAAATATGGCACCAGGATGAACCAGAACAAGAAGTGACATCACACACGTTTATGACTATTGAATTGTGCTCCCAATATTACATACAAAGATGAAACAGTGACATATCAAAGAGTGCTATGAGATTATAACAGAATTATTCTCCAAATATCCCACACTGAAATGGACGTGCAAAAGCTTACAGCACCTGGTGTTCCCAGGCGGTCTCCAATTCAAGTACCGAGCAGGCGCAACTCTGCTAGGCTTCTGAGATCAGATGAGATCAGGCGTTTTCAGGGTGGTGTGGCCGTAAGCGTCAGACTGGAGCGGTAAGTGTATTTTAATTGCTAGAGTAAAGGCATTACTATGGCACCACAAAAAGAAGTGACATCACACACTTTGATTACATTTGAATTGTGTTCCAAATATTACATGCAAAGATCAAACAGTGACATATCAAAGAGTACTATGACATCATAACGGAGTTATTCTCCAAATGTACCACAATGAAATGGAAGTGCAAAAGCTTACAGCACCTGGTATTCCCAGGCGGTCTCCCATTCAAGTACCGAGCAGGCGCAACTCTGCTAGGCTTCTGAGATCAGACGGGATTGTGCGTTTTCAGGGTGGTGTAGCTGTAAGCGTCAGACTGGAACGGAAATTGTATTTTTATTGCTAGTGTAAAGGAATAAATGTGGCACAAGGATGAACCAGAACAAGAAGTGACATCACACACTTTTATGACATTTGAATTGTGTTCCAAATATTACATGCAAAGATCAAACAGTGACATATCAAAGAGTACTATGACGTCATAACGGAGTTATTCTCCAAATGTACCACAATGAAATGGAAGTGCAAAAGCTTACAGCACCTGGTATTCCCAGGCGGTCTTCCATTCAAGTACTGACCAGGCCAAACTCCTCTTTGCTTCCGAGATCAGACAAGATCGGGCGTTTTCAGGGTGGCGTGGCCGTAAGCGTCAGACTGGAACGGAAATAATATTTTTATTAGTACTGTAAAGGCATAAATATGGCACCAGGATGAACCAGAACAAGAAGTGACATCACACACGTTTATGACATTTGAATTGTGCTCCAAATATTACATGCAAAGATCAAACAGTGACATATCAAAGAGTACTATGACATCATAACGGAGTTATTCTCCAAATGTACCACAATGAAATGGAAGTGCAAAAGCTTACAGCACCTGGTATTCCGAGGCGGTCTTCCATTCAAGTACCGAATAGGCCCAACTCTGCAAGGCTTCTGAGATCAGACGGGATCGGGCGTTTTCAGGGTGGTGTAGCTGTAAGCGTCAGACTGGAAGGGAAATTGTATTTTTATTGCTACTGTAAAGGCATAAATATGGCACCAGGATGAACCAGAACAAGAAGTGACACCACACACGATTATGACTATTGAATTGTGCTCCCAATATTACATACAAAGATGAAACAGTGACATATCAAAGAGTGCTATGAGATTATAACAGAATTATTCTCCAAATATCCCACACTGAAATGGACGTGCAAAAGCTTACAGCACCTGGTGTTCCCAGGTGGTCTCCCATTCAAGTACTGACCAGGCCCAACTCTGCTTTGTTTCTGAGATCAGACGTTTTCAGGGTGGTGTGGCCGTAAGCGTCAGACTGGAGCGGAAAGCGTATTTTTATTGCTAGAATAAAGGCATAACTATGGCACCACAACAAGAAGTGACATCACACACTTTTATGACATTTGAATTGTGTTCCAAATATTACATGCAAAGATCAAACAGTGACATATCAAAGAGTACTATGACATCATAACGGAGTTATTCTCCAAATGTACCACAATGAAATGGAAGTGCAAAAGCTTACAGCACCTGGTATTCCCAGGCGGTCTCCCATTCAAATACCGAGCAGGCGCAACTCTGCTAGGCTTCTGAGATCAGACGGGATCGCGCATTTTCAGGGTGGTGTAGCTGTAAGCGTCAGACTGGAACGGAAATTGTATTTTTATTGCTACTGTAAAGGCATAAATATGGCACCAGGATGAACCACAACACGAAGCGACATCAGACAAGTTTATGACATTTGAATTGTGCTCCAAATATTACAAACAAAGATGAAACAGTGACATATCAAAGAGTGCTATGAGATTATAACAGAATTATTCTCCAAATATCCCACACTGAAATGGACGTGCAAAAGCTTACAGCACCTGGTATTCCCAGGCGGTCTTCCATTCAAGTACTGACCAGGCCCAACTCTGCTTTGCTTCTCAGATCAGATGAGATAGGGCGTTTTCAGGGTGGTGTGGCCGTAAGCGTCAGACTGGAGTGGAAAGTGTATTTTTATTGCTAGAGTAAAGGCATAACTATGGCACCACAACAAGAAGTGACATCACACACTTTTATGACATTTGAATTGTGTTCCAAATATTACATGCAAAGATCAAACAGTGACATATCAAAGAGTACTATGACATCATAACGGAGTTATTCTCCAAATGTACCACAATGAAATGGAAGTGCAAAAGCTTACAGCACCTGGTATTCCCAGGCGGTCTCCCATTCAAGTACCGAGCAGGCGCAACTCTGCTAGGCTTCTGAGATCAGACGGGATCGTGCGTTAAGCGTCAGACTGGAACGGAAATTGTATTTTTATTGCTAGTGTAAAGGCATAAATATGGCACCAGGATAAACCACAACACGAAGCGACATCAGACATTTTATGACATTTGAATTGTGCTCCCAATATTACAATCAAAGATGAAACAGTGACATATCAAAGAGTGCTATGAGATTATAACAGAATTATTCTCCAAATATCACACACTGAAATGGACGTGCAAAAGCTTACAGCACCTGGTGTTCCCAGGCGGTCTCCCATTCAAGTACTGACAGGCCCAACTCTGCTTTGCTTCTGAGATCAGACGAGATCAGGCGTTTTCAGGGTGGTGTGGCCGTAAGCGTCAGATGGGAGCGGAAAGTGTATTTTTATTGCTAGAGTAAAGGCATAACTATGGCACCACAACAAGAAGTGACATCACACACTTTTATGACATTTGAATTGTGTTCCAAATATTACATGCAAAGATCAAACAGTGACATATCAAAGAGTACTATGACATCATAACGGAGTTATTCTCCAATATACCACAATGAAATGGAAGTGCAAAAGCTTACAGCACCTGGTATTCCCAGGCGGTCTCCCATTCAAATACCGAACAGACCCAACTCTGCTAGGCTTCTGAGATCAGACGGGATCGGGCGTTTTCAGGGTGGTGTAGCTGTAAGCGTCAGACTGGAAGGGAAATTGTATTTTTATTGCTACTGTAAAGGCATAAATATGGCACCAGGATAAACCACAACACGAAGCGACATCAGAGATTTTATGACATTTGAATTGTGCTCCCAATATTACAATCAAAGATGAAACAGTGACATATCAAAGAGTGCTATGAGATTATAACAGAATTATTCTCCAAATATCCCACACTGAAATGGACGTGCAAAAGCTTACAGCAACTGGTATTCCCAGGCGGTCTCCTGGGATCGATCGGGCGTTTTCAGGGTGGTGTAGCTGTAAGCGTCAGACTGGAACGGAAATTGTATTTTTATTGCTACTGTAAAGGCATAAATATGGCACCAGGATGAACCACAACACGAAGCGACATCAGACAATTTATGACATTTGAATTGTGCTCCCAATATTACATACAAAGATCAAACAGTGACATATCAAAGAGTACTATGACGTCATAACAGAGTTATTCACCAAATGTACCACAATGAAATGGAAGTGCAAAAGCTTACAGCACCTGGTATTCCCAGGCGGTCTCCCATTCAAGTACTGAGCAGGCCCAACTCCTTTTTGCTTCCGAGATCAGACGAGATCGGGCGTTTTCAGGGTGGTGTGGCCGTAAGCGTCAGAATGAAACGGAAATTGTATTTTTATTGCTAGTGTAAAGGAATAAATATGGCACCAGGATGACCCACAACAAGAAGTGACATCACACACGTTTATGACTTTTGAATTGTGCTCCAAAAATTACATACAAAGATCAAACAGTGACATATCAAAGAGTACTATGACATCATAACAGAATTATTCTCCAAATATCCCGCACTGAAATGGAAGTGCAAAAGCTGACAGCACCTGGTATTCCCAGGCGGTCTCCCATTCAAGTACCGAACAGGACCAACTCTGCTAGGCTTCTGAGATCAGACGGGATTGGGCGTTTTCAGGGTGGTGTAGCTGTAAGCGTCAGACTGGAAGGGAAATTGTATTTTTATTGCTAGAGTAAAGGCATAAACATGGCACAAGGATGAACCAGAACAAGAAGTGACATCACACACGTTTATGACTATTGAATTGTGCTCCCAATATTACATACAAAGATGAAACAGTGACATATCAAAGAGTGCTATGACATCATAACGGAGTTATTCTCCAAATGTACCACAATGAAATGGAAGTGCAAAAGCTTACAGCACCTGGTATTCCCAGGCGGTCTCCCATTCAAGTACCGAGCAGGCGCAACTCTGCTAGGCTTCTGAGATCAGACGGGATCGTGCGTTTTCAGGGTGGTGTAGCTGTAAGCGTCAGACTGGAACGGAAATTGTATTTTTATTGCTAGTGTAAAGGAATAAATATGGCACAAGGATGAACCAGAACAAGAAGTGACATCACACACTTTTATGACATTTGAATTGTGCTCCAAATATTACATACAAAGATCAAACAGTGACATATCAAAGAGTACTATGACATCATAATGGAATTATTCTCCAAATACCCCACACTGAAATGGAAGTGCAAAAGCTTACAGCACCTGGTATTCCCAGGCGGTCTTCCATTCAAGCACTGACCAGGCCCAACTCTGCTTTGCTTCTGAGATCAGACGGGATCGGGCGTTTTCAGGGTGGTGTAGCTGTAGGCGTCAGACTGGAAGGGAAATTGTATTTTTATTGCTACTGTAAAGGCATAAATATGGCACCAGGATGAACCAGAACAAGAAGCGACACCACACACGTTTATGACTATTGAATTGTGCTCCCAATATTACATACAAAGATGAAACAGTGACATATCAAAGAGTGCTATGAGATTATAACAGAATTATTCTCCAAATATCCCACACTGAAATGGACATGCAACAGCTTACAGCACCTGGTGTTCCCAGGTGGTCTCCC
Source organism: Telmatherina bonti (assembly GCF_933228915.1). Taxonomy (NCBI): domain Eukaryota; kingdom Metazoa; phylum Chordata; class Actinopteri; order Atheriniformes; family Telmatherinidae; genus Telmatherina; species Telmatherina bonti. Next base: position 8,609,684 of record NC_136629.1, read on the forward strand.
ATTCAAGTACTGACCAGGCCCAACTCTGCTTTGCTTCAGAGATCAGACGAGATCAGGCGTTTTCTGGGTGGTGTGGCCGTAAACGTGAGACTGGAACGGAAATTGTATTTTTATTGCTAGAGTAAAGGCATAACTATGGCACCACAACAAGAAGTGACATCACACACTTTTATTACATTTGAATTGTGTTCCAAATATTACATGCAAAGATCAAACAGTGACATATCAAAGAGTACTATGACGTCATAACGGAGTTATTCTCCAAATGTACCACAACGAAATGGAAGTGCAAAAGCTTACAGCACCTGGTATTCCCAGGTGGTCTTCCATTCATGTACTGACCAGGCCCAACTCCTCTTTGCTTCCGAGATCAGACAAGATCGGGCGTTTTCAGGGTGGTGTGGCCGTAAGCGTCAGACTGGAACGGAAATAATATTTTTATTGCTACTGTAAAGGCATAAATATGGCACCAGGATGAACCACAACACGAAGCGACATCAGACAAGTTTATGACATTTGAATTGTGCTCCAAATATTACATGCAAAGATCAAACAGTGACATATCAAAGAGTACTATGACATCATAACGGAGTTATTCTCCAAATGTACCACAATGAAATGGAAGTGCAAAAGCTTACAGCACCTGGTATTCCCAGGCGGTCTCCCATTCAAATACCGAGCAGGCGCAACTCTGCTAGGCTTCTGAGATCAGACGGGATCGCGCATTTTCAGGGTGGTGTAGCTGTAAGCGTCAGACTGGAACGGAAATTGTATTTTTATTGCTACTGTAAAGGCATAAATATGGCACCAGGATGAACCACAACACGAAGCGACATCAGACAAGTTTATGACATTTGAATTGTGCTCCAAATATTACAAACAAAGATGAAACAGTGACATATCAAAGAGTGCTATGAGATTATAACAGAATTATTCTCCAAATATCCCACACTGAAATGGACGTGCAAAAGCTTACAGCACCTGGTATTCCCAGGCGGTCTTCCATTCAAGTACTGACCAGGCCCAACTCTGCTTTGCTTCTCAGATCAGATGAGATAGGGCGTTTTCAGGGTGGTGTGGCCGTAAGCGTCAGACTGGAGTGGAAAGTGTATTTTTATTGCTAGAGTAAAGGCATAACTATGGCACCACAACAAGAAGTGACATCACACACTTTTATGACATTTGAATTGTGTTCCAAATATTACATGCAAAGATCAAACAGTGACATATCAAAGAGTACTATGACATCATAACGGAGTTATTCTCCAAATGTACCACAATGAAATGGAAGTGCTAAAGCTTACAGCACCTGGTATTCCCAGGCGGTCTCCCATTCAAGTACCGAGCAGGCGCAACTCTGCTAGGCTTCTGAGATCAGACGGGATCGTGCGTTAAGCGTCAGACTGGAACGGAAATTGTATTTTTATTGCTAGTGTAAAGGCATAAATATGGCACCAGGATAAACCACAACACGAAGCGACATCAGACATTTTATGACATTTGAATTGTGCTCCCAATATTACAATCAAAGATGAAACAGTGACATATCAAAGAGTGCTATGAGATTATAACAGAATTATTCTCCAAATATCACACACTGAAATGGACGTGCAAAAGCTTACAGCACCTGGTATTCCCAGGCGGTCTCCTGGGATCGATCGGGCGTTTTCAGGGTGGTGTAGCTGTAAGCGTCAGACTGGAACGGAAATTGTATTTTTATTGCTACTGTAAAGGCATAAATATGGCACCAGGATGAACCACAACACGAAGCGACATCAGACAATTTATGACATTTGAATTGTGCTCCCAATATTACATACAAAGATCAAACAGTGACATATCAAAGAGTACTATGACGTCATAACAGAGTTATTCACCAAATGTACCACAATGAAATGGAAGTGCAAAAGCTTACAGCACCTGGTATTCCCAGGCGGTCTCCCATTCAAGTACTGAGCAGGCCCAACTCCTTTTTGCTTCCGAGATCAGACGAGATCGGGCGTTTTCAGGGTGGTGTGGCCGTAAGCGTCAGAATGAAATGGAAATTGTATTTTTATTGCTAGTGTAAAGGAATAAATATGGCACCAGGATGACCCACAACAAGAAGTGACATCACACACGTTTATGACTTTTGAATTGTGCTCCAAAAATTACATACAAAGATCAAACAGTGACATATCAAAGAGTACTATGACATCATAACAGAATTATTCTCCAAATATCCCGCACTGAAATGGAAGTGCAAAAGCTGACAGCACCTGGTATTCCCAGGCGGTCTCCCATTCAAGTACCGAACAGGACCAACTCTGCTAGGCTTCTGAGATCAGACGAGATCGGGCGTTTTCAGGGTGGTGTGGCCGTAAGCGTCAGACTGGACCGGAAATTGTATTTTTATTGCTAGAGTAAAGGCATAACTATGGCACCACAACAAGAAGTGACATCACACACTTTTATGACATTTGAATTGTGTTCCAAATATTACATGCAAAGATCAAACAGTGACATATCAAAGAGTACTATGACATCATAACGGAGTTCTTCTCCAAATGTACCACAATGAAATGGAAGTGCAAACGCTTACAGCACCTGGTATTCCCAGGCGGTCTCCCATTCAAGTACCGAACAGGACCAACTCTGCTAGGCTTCTGAGATCAGACGGGATCGGGCGTTTTCAGGGTGGTGTAGCTGTAAGCGTCAGACTGGAACGGAAATTGTATTTTTATTGCTAGTGTAAAGGAATAAATATGGCACAAGGATGAACCAGAACAAGAAGTGACATCACACACTTTTATGACATTTGAATTGTGCTCCAAATATTACATGCAAAGATCAAACAGTGACATATCAAAGAGTACTATGACATCATAACGGAGTTCTTCTCCAAATGTACCACAATGAAATGGAAGTGCAAACGCTTACAGCACCTGGTATTCCCAGGCGGTCTCCCATTCAAGTACCGAGCAGGCGCAACTCTGCTAGGCTTCTGAGATCAGACGGGATCGGGCGTTTTCAGGGTGGTGTAGCTGTAAGCGTCAGACTGGAAGGGAAATTGTATTTTTATTGCTACTGTAAAGGCATAAATATGGCACCAAGATAAACCACAACACGAAGCGACATCAGAGATTTTATGACATTTGAATTGTGCTCCCAATATTACAATCAAAGATGAAACAGTGACATATCAAAGAGTGCTATGACATCATAACGGAGTTATTCTCCAAATGTACCACAATGAAATGGAAGTGCAAAAGCTTACAGCACCTGGTATTCCCAGGCGGTCTCCCATTCAAGTACCGAGCAGGCGCAACTCTGCTAGGCTTCTGAGATCAGACGGGATCGTGCGTTTTCAGGGTGGTGTAGCTGTAAGCGTCAGACTGGAACGGAAATTGTATTTTTATTGCTAGTGTAAAGGAATAAATATGGCACAAGGATGAACCAGAACAAGAAGTGACATCACACACTTTTATGACATTTGAATTGTGCTCCAAATATTACATACAAAGATCAAACAGTGACATATCAAAGAGTACTATGACATCATAATGGAATTATTCTCCAAATACCCCACACTGAAATGGAAGTGCAAAAGCTTACAGCACCTGGTATTCCCAGGCGGTCTTCCATTCAAGCACTGACCAGGCCCAACTCTGCTTTGCTTCTGAGATCAGACGGGATCGGGCGTTTTCAGGGTGGTGTAGCTGTAGGCGTCAGACTGGAAGGGAAATTGTATTTTTATTGCTACTGTAAAGGCATAAATATGGCACCAGGATGAACCAGAACAAGAAGCGACACCACACACGTTTATGACTATTGAATTGTGCTCCCAATATTACATACAAAGATGAAACAGTGACATATCAAAGAGTGCTATGAGATTATAACAGAATTATTCTCCAAATATCCCACACTGAAATGGACATGCAACAGCTTACAGCACCTGGTGTTCCCAGGTGGTCTCCCATTCAAGTACTGACCAGGCCCAACTCTGCTTTGCTTCAGAGATCAGACGAGATCAGGCGTTTTCTGGGTGGTGTGGCCGTAAACGTGAGACTGGAACGGAAATTGTATTTTTATTGCTAGAGTAAAGGCATAACTATGGCACCACAACAAGAAGTGACATCACACACTTTTATTACATTTGAATTGTGTTCCAAATATTACATGCAAAGATCAAACAGTGACATATCAAAGAGTACTATGACGTCATAACGGAGTTATTCTCCAAATGTACCACAACGAAATGGAAGTGCAAAAGCTTACAGCACCTGGTATTCCCAGGTGGTCTTCCATTCATGTACTGACCAGGCCCAACTCCTCTTTGCTTCCGAGATCAGACAAGATCGGGCGTTTTCAGGGTGGTGTGGCCGTAAGCGTCAGACTGGAACGGAAATAATATTTTTATTGCTACTGTAAAGGCATAAATATGGCACCAGGATGAACCACAACACGAAGCGACATCAGACAAGTTTATGACATTTGAATTGTGCTCCAAATATTACATGCAAAGATCAAACAGTGACATATCAAAGAGTACTATGACATCATAACGGAGTTATTCTCCAAATGTACCACAATGAAATGGAAGTGCAAAAGCTTACAGCACCTGGTATTCCCAGGCGGTCTCCCATTCAAATACCGAGCAGGCGCAACTCTGCTAGGCTTCTGAGATCAGACGGGATCGCGCATTTTCAGGGTGGTGTAGCTGTAAGCGTCAGACTGGAACGGAAATTGTATTTTTATTGCTACTGTAAAGGCATAAATATGGCACCAGGATGAACCACAACACGAAGCGACATCAGACAAGTTTATGACATTTGAATTGTGCTCCAAATATTACAAACAAAGATGAAACAGTGACATATCAAAGAGTGCTATGAGATTATAACAGAATTATTCTCCAAATATCCCACACTGAAATGGACGTGCAAAAGCTTACAGCACCTGGTATTCCCAGGCGGTCTTCCATTCAAGTACTGACCAGGCCCAACTCTGCTTTGCTTCTCAGATCAGATGAGATAGGGCGTTTTCAGGGTGGTGTGGCCGTAAGCGTCAGACTGGAGTGGAAAGTGTATTTTTATTGCTAGAGTAAAGGCATAACTATGGCACCACAACAAGAAGTGACATCACACACTTTTATGACATTTGAATTGTGTTCCAAATATTACATGCAAAGATCAAACAGTGACATATCAAAGAGTACTATGACATCATAACGGAGTTATTCTCCAAATGTACCACAATGAAATGGAAGTGCTAAAGCTTACAGCACCTGGTATTCCCAGGCGGTCTCCCATTCAAGTACCGAGCAGGCGCAACTCTGCTAGGCTTCTGAGATCAGACGGGATCGTGCGTTAAGCGTCAGACTGGAACGGAAATTGTATTTTTATTGCTAGTGTAAAGGCATAAATATGGCACCAGGATAAACCACAACACGAAGCGACATCAGACATTTTATGACATTTGAATTGTGCTCCCAATATTACAATCAAAGATGAAACAGTGACATATCAAAGAGTGCTATGAGATTATAACAGAATTATTCTCCAAATATCACACACTGAAATGGACGTGCAAAAGCTTACAGCACCTGGTATTCCCAGGCGGTCTCCTGGGATCGATCGGGCGTTTTCAGGGTGGTGTAGCTGTAAGCGTCAGACTGGAACGGAAATTGTATTTTTATTGCTACTGTAAAGGCATAAATATGGCACCAGGATGAACCACAACACGAAGCGACATCAGACAATTTATGACATTTGAATTGTGCTCCCAATATTACATACAAAGATCAAACAGTGACATATCAAAGAGTACTATGACGTCATAACAGAGTTATTCACCAAATGTACCACAATGAAATGGAAGTGCAAAAGCTTACAGCACCTGGTATTCCCAGGCGGTCTCCCATTCAAGTACTGAGCAGGCCCAACTCCTTTTTGCTTCCGAGATCAGACGAGATCGGGCGTTTTCAGGGTGGTGTGGCCGTAAGCGTCAGAATGAAATGGAAATTGTATTTTTATTGCTAGTGTAAAGGAATAAATATGGCACCAGGATGACCCACAACAAGAAGTGACATCACACACGTTTATGACTTTTGAATTGTGCTCCAAAAATTACATACAAAGATCAAACAGTGACATATCAAAGAGTACTATGACATCATAACAGAATTATTCTCCAAATATCCCGCACTGAAATGGAAGTGCAAAAGCTGACAGCACCTGGTATTCCCAGGCGGTCTCCCATTCAAGTACCGAACAGGACCAACTCTGCTAGGCTTCTGAGATCAGACGAGATCGGGCGTTTTCAGGGTGGTGTGGCCGTAAGCGTCAGACTGGACCGGAAATTGTATTTTTATTGCTAGAGTAAAGGCATAACTATGGCACCACAACAAGAAGTGACATCACACACTTTTATGACATTTGAATTGTGTTCCAAATATTACATGCAAAGATCAAACAGTGACATATCAAAGAGTACTATGACATCATAACGGAGTTCTTCTCCAAATGTACCACAATGAAATGGAAGTGCAAACGCTTACAGCACCTGGTATTCCCAGGCGGTCTCCCATTCAAGTACCGAACAGGACCAACTCTGCTAGGCTTCTGAGATCAGACGGGATCGGGCGTTTTCAGGGTGGTGTAGCTGTAAGCGTCAGACTGGAACGGAAATTGTATTTTTATTGCTAGTGTAAAGGAATAAATATGGCACAAGGATGAACCAGAACAAGAAGTGACATCACACACTTTTATGACATTTGAATTGTGCTCCAAATATTACATGCAAAGATCAAACAGTGACATATCAAAGAGTACTATGACATCATAACGGAGTTCTTCTCCAAATGTACCACAATGAAATGGAAGTGCAAACGCTTACAGCACCTGGTATTCCCAGGCGGTCTCCCATTCAAGTACCGAGCAGGCGCAACTCTGCTAGGCTTCTGAGATCAGACGGGATCGGGCGTTTTCAGGGTGGTGTAGCTGTAAGCGTCAGACTGGAAGGGAAATTGTATTTTTATTGCTACTGTAAAGGCATAAATATGGCACCAAGATAAACCACAACACGAAGCGACATCAGAGATTTTATGACATTTGAATTGTGCTCCCAATATTACAATCAAAGATGAAACAGTGACATATCAAAGAGTGCTATGAGATTATAACAGAATTATTCTCCAAATATCCCACACTGAAATGGACGTGCAAAAGCTTACAGCACCTGGTATTCCCAGGCGGTCTTCCATTCAAGTACTGACCAGGCCCAACTCCTCTTTGCTTCCGAGATCAGACAAGATCGGGCGTTTTCAGGGTGGTGTAGCTGTAAGCGTCAGACTGGAACGGAAATTGTATTTTTATTGCTACTGTAAAGGCATAAATATGGCTCCAGGATGAACCAGAACAAGAAGTGACATCACACACGTTTATGACTATTGAATTGTGCTCCCAATATTACATACAAAGATGAAACAGTGACATATCAAAGAGTGCTATGAGATTATAACAGAATTATTCTCCAAATATCCCACACTGAAATGGATGTGCAAAAGCTTACAGCACCTGGAGCTCCCAGGTGGTCTCCCATTCAAGTACTGACCAGGCCCAACTCTGCTTTGCTTCCGAGATCAGGCGTTTTGGGGGGGGGGGATCTTTTAATATTGAAATTCAAGAGATACAATAAAACCAGTATACACAGCACAAAACATCAAAGAAAACTATTTACAACACAGACACATACACGTAATACAAACTGACACATACGGGTTATGTACAATATTTACAATTACAAGAACAACAAGACAACACACACAAGGACATGAGGCAGAGGGAACAGACAACAGAACACTAGACAGTTATTTACATTTTATTATTATTTTATTTTTTTTCTTTATTTCTTTTTTTTTTTTTTTTTTTTTTTTTTTTAATTTTATTTTTCTTTTTTTTTCTTTTTTCTTTTTTTTTTTTTTTGATTTTTAAATTTTTTAATTATTATAATTTTATCTTTTTTCTTATTGTTCTTTTCGTTTTTCTTCACTTTGTTTTTACTGAACGTGCTCAGTGAGTCCAATTTTCTAGGTAAAAGAGTCCGGGATGGGTTGAGCAGATGAGGGGGCAGTGAGTCCATGATTGCCAGGATGGATGTCCTGAAACAGTTCAAATGTTCATGACCAGAGCGTCATTCGGATGGATAGAGAAAAGTGACTGATTGGGAGAGAAGGTAGTGATGAAGCGATGCTCCTCAGCCGAGTGCAGGTGACGCAGGCGGACGGTGAGGAGACGGGTGAAGATGGGCCAGTGGCGTGCGGTGCGGTGGTCAAAGTGGTAGATGTTCCTGACGATGTAGATGGTATACCGGGCTATGGACAGGATGAGATGACAGAGGTGGCGGTTTGCTCCAGAGCGGCTGACGGAGGGCCCAAAGAGGAGAAACCATGGTTCCTGGTCGCCTCCCCCAAGAGAGGCCGGCGGTGGAAGTCTCCAAGACAGTCTCCGGGCGAGCAGATCCTGCACCCGGGTCCAGAAGGGGCGGACGGCCGGGCACGTGACGAAGAGGTGATGGAGATCCTCGTAAGACCCACCACACACCGGACAATCTCTGCCATACCTGTCTGGGTATATAGTGTGCAGTGTAGCGCGCGTGTAAATCAGTCTATGTTTCAATTTGAACTCAAAATTTGCGAGCTGGGGTGAGGTGTACCATTGGAATGTCCTGGCCCAGATGGGTGAGATGTCATGAGTAGGGTATGAACGGGACCAGGCACGTTCAGCTGCAGGAGCCCTGACCACATGAGCCAACAGTAACCGGTAGAAGGTGCGAGTGTGCAGGGAGGTGAAACGCCTGACTGAACCATCAAAATGTATATCAAAATCAAGGGGGGCAAAGCCCACATCAGGAGACGTGCCACCTGTCAGCAGGGTGCCCCACCATCTGAACAGGTGCTCTTTAAATGAGTTTAACGAAACCGAATTTCTTCTAAACACCACTCCCGACATGACAAATTTTCTACGGACAAATTCAATGTTCCAATCCCCAAAAGGTGAAAAAATATCCTCTACAACTGTCAACCCAGCTCTCTCCATAGACACTCCCATCATCTTTCTCCTCCCTCTGGAGGGAGAAGAGAGGAGGTCTGGATTGAATCGGAGAGGCATTTTACACAAATCAAGCCATGAACCAGGAACTGCCACAGCAAAAGGCCTCAAAGCGGCCCACGCCTGCAAGGCCTCCCTCACAAAGTGTGGGAGGACCCCGAGCACTGGGCTGGGGGGCAACAGACAAAGATTAAATGCACCAAAATTATTCAACACGCTCAGATCCATCAAGAAAAACTCCTTCCAGGGAGCCCGACAGTCTGGATCCAGAAATTTTCTGAGCACCTTCAGTCTCAGTGCCTGTTTTTTTAATACTAGATCAATTAAATTCAGACCTCCCTTATCAACATCATTGATCATTACATTGTGTGCGACCAAACAACGACTGTTACCCCAGAGAAACTTGGATAAAATTACAGAAATTCGATTTGCACAGTCACCTGGCAGCTCGCTCACAGTTAGAGCATGGGTCAATTTCGACAGACACAAAGCATTCACTACTAAAACTCTACCTCTAAGTCCCAAATTCCGAAACTTTAAGAAATTTAATTTAGCTACTAATTTTTTGATTAAATCTTCCCACATTTTCCTATTCGTTACACCACCATCCTTACCTACAAGCACCCCTAAGACCCTGTACGTGCTCCCCGCTTTCTGAAGATGCACTGACAAAGGCTGAGGAGTTACGCTACCACAAAATGCAACAGAAGTTTTTTCAAAGTTCATTTTTGCACCCGAGGCCAGACCATAAATGGTCAACACATGTAAGGATGCCTCAAGACTTTCGGTGTCACGCAAAAATAAATTCGTGTCATCTGCAAACTGTAGCACCTTATACTCAGCTCCTGCGGGGGAGAGTATGCCCCTGACACTACACTCTGACATCAACATGGCAGCCAGAGGCTCAGCCACGAGGCTATAAAGAAAAGCAGAGAGGGGGCATCCCTGACGGATAGAACGCTTCACAGGAAAAACATCTGTCATCGCACCATTACATTTCACCTTACTAGAAGCAGATCCATACAATAATCTTATCCAATTAACAAAATTTGAACCAAACCCCATTTTTTCTAATACAGCAAACAGAAAGCTATGCTCCACTCTATCAAACGCTTTATTAAAATCTACGCTTACATGAATACCACCCGTGTCATGCATCACATTCAATAAATATTTTATAGACAAAATTGAGTCCGAGATGTCCCGGCCAGGGACACTGTAAGCCTGGGCAGATAAAACAACCGACTCCATTACACCTCTGATACGGCCCGCTAAAAGTTTGGCAAGAATTTTATAATCCACATTCAATAAGCTGATTGGCCTGTAATTTTCCAATTTATTCCTGTCTCCCTTCTTAAAAACAAGGGACACTACACTCAAAGCAAAGGAACTTGAGGCTCTCCCCTCTCTCTCCATCTCCTGAAAGAGTCGAAGGAGAATAGGCGCCAGCCTGGTTGCGAAGCACCTGTAGAATTCACTGGTGAGCCCATCCTCACCTGGGGCTTTGCCAGTACTGAGGAGCTTCACTGCAGATCTGACCTCCTCCAACACAAGAGGCGCATCACACGCCTCAGCCTCAGCATCTGACAACCTGCCACTTAAAGAATTGACCACCTCATCTAAACGATCTACTAAGACACCCTCCGAACTAAACAAAGCACCATAGAATTTTCCCACAACACCCAACACATCATCAATATCCGACACCTCCTCTCCCAAATCATTCATCAGTTTTTCAATATACATCTTTTTTTGCCTCACCTTCTCCATTGCGAAGAAAAAACCTGTAGATCTTTCACCCTGCACAGTATACTGTGCTCTTGCACGCAGCATGGCACCTCTACATTTAGAGATTTCAATATTATCCAGCTGAGCTTTAACTTCTAAATATTCAGGATTCACTGGACCACTAGTAAAAGCTGACCTACTCACAATGTCCCTCAGCCTATGTTTTAACTGAGTCTCCTCTGCCTTTAACAACCAGTTTTTCCGTTTGCTAAAATTTATTGAGAGGCGCTTTATTCTTTTCTTTGCCTCTTCCCACCAGTCCACAATTGACTCAAAACATTCCATTTCCATATCAAAAGAATCAAACAACCTATTCATTCTATTACAATAATTCTCATCTTCAAGCAAAGAATTATTTAAAATCCACAACCCCCCCGTTCGCTGCCCTTTAAAAGGGCTAAAATCTACACGCAGTGGAGAATGGTCGCTTAACCAAGTGTCATCATAGAAAACTGAGGCCGTTCGCCTCAAGAAGCCCTCAGACATCAAACATAAATCAATACGGGACTGTTTTAACACCCCTAAGACAACTTGCCGTCTGGAAAAAACTCTCTTGTTGAAATTCAGAGCTCTCCAGCCTTCAATCATACCATATCGGGACATAAGGTCCAACAAGTGCGTCCTAGACACGTCATTTCTATACACATTACTAACACTTAAGTCTATTTTCATAAGGGCTACATTGAAATCACCAATAACAATAGTTTCTAAATTAACATAAGTAAAGACAGAGGAAAAAAGAGTCTTCCTTTCCTGCTCCTCATTCGGAGCATAAATATTGATAAGCCTAAATGCAAAAGGCTGGACAAAATCAACAACAACAAAAGCACCTTCAGGATCCGCATGGACCAGTGTGGGCGTCCCAAAAAAGTCCGTTTTTACAATAGTAGCCACACCACGCGAAAGTGCAGAGCCAAGAGCACAAAAGACAGTTCCCACGCCCATTGCCTGCACCGCACGCACATGAGATGGCTCCCAATGAGTCTCCTGCAAACACAGCACACCCCAGCTCAATGAGTGGAGCGCACTGTGCATGCGAACGGGGCTCCGCAGCCCACCTGTGTTAAGGGACACAAGGGAAAAAGCCATGAACATGAGGGAGAAGGAGGTGCACACAACGAACATCATTTAGACTTTTTAGAAATCTCTTTCCCATCACTATCACTTAGCCTTTTATTAGACTGCACTTCCAGAACCATCGGTAATTCCTCAGCAGCTCCAGACTTCCCAGAGCTGGATGAAACAGTGGGGGATGCGCCAGAGGCCGGTGTACCGGGCGTAGGGATACGGGACTGATCCCGGGTCGCGCCGCCCGCACCACGAGCACCACGCCCCCGAGACCTGCTCCGTTCCCCAGCCTCATTGACTGCCTTTTTTTGAGCCAGTGTCCTGCTCAGGCTGAATGTCTCCTCCTGAATAGTTGGCTGCGCACTCTCAGTGCTCTCACTGCGCTCACCCAGTCTAGAGAATTGGGCCACAGCTGGCACCAACCTCTCTCCTTCAGAGGTAAAGTGAGGAAGCAGCCCACCACTCATCCTCCTCCCGAGTTCGACCGCCCCCACTGTGGCCTTAGGAGTGAGGTCTTCACAGGCCTCCTCCCCTTGGTCAGGAGCAGAGCACGCGCCCCCCCCCTTCCCAGGCGCCTCAGTACCAGACAAGATGGAGTTTGGAATTACATCCAAGGAGTCAAAAGTGACCAAAGGCTGTGAAGTAGGGCTGGAGTCGTCAGCCGCCTGAACCTCCTCCTGAAATGCACCACCCTGCTCTGCTTCACTCCCACCACTTTCCCCCCCGTGACCCCCGTCCTCATCAGAATCCAACTCACTGCACACACACAGATGCAGGAATGCACGGCAGTCCCTGCACCTTCGCGCCCTCGGCTCCACACACCCACGAGCATAGTGTCCCTGTTTTCCACAATTATTACACAGAAAGTCTGGACAATCACGCAAAATATGGTCAGGCTGCAAACACCCCCTGCACACTCGCACCTGTCGGTCATGTATAACCCGAAAGTAATCCGGGCCTGCAGCTGTGTTGAAGCGGACAGAGTATGGCAGAGACTGTACAGTGCCAGTGAATCTTACCTTCACGTACCGCGTTCCGTCCGCCACAGTTGTCCCCGGCCACATTCTCCGCCGCACCTCAGAGACTGCAGAGACTCCCCAGGAGAGGAGCTTCGCAAGAATCTCCTCGTCCTCAATGTAAGCCGGCAATCCCATGAAGGAGACGACCAGCTCATCAATGGAGACGTCACGGGCGTGAACCCTGGCCTCCCCGACGCGAAAACCATCCATCAGCCGCTCCTTTGCTTTTGTGCAGGTGACTGTCAGTTCATACTTTAGCTTGGTAATCTGTCTGCAAGCAATGATTTGTCCACAAACTTCTTTAGCCGCTCTCATGAGCACAATAGGCACCATTTCCTCCACACCCTCAATGTCCAGCACAACAGTTAATTCCTTGTCATATATCCGGTTCCTCTCACTCACATTAAGACCATCCATGTTTTTGTTTTGTCCATCAACCAAAGGAGTAGTCTGGGGGCGAGCAGGGTTCGAAGCCATGATTTCCGCCCAAAGAGCCAAGGCTCAAAAAGGGAGAAACCAAAATCACTCCTCCACAGCAGGAGTGCTGGGAGGAGGAAAAAAACACCAAAAACAAAAAGGGGAAACCAAAATAAAATAAGAAACAAAAGATAACAGCCACACAAAAGAACAGCACCTCTCCACTTTCCCTCCAAAACACTTCCTCGTTAGGACACACCCACTGGGCGTTTTCAGGGTGGTGTGGCCGTAAGCGTCAGACTGGTGCGGAAAGTGTATTTTTATTGCTTGAGTAAAGGCATAACTATGGCACCACAACAAGAAGTGACATCACACACTTTTATGACATTTGAATTGTGTTCCAAATATAACATGCAAAGACCAAACAGTGACATATCAAAGAGTACTATGACATCATAACGGAGTTATTCTCCAAATGTACCACAATGAAATGGAAGTGCAAAAGCTTACAGCACCTGGTATTCCCAGGCGGTCTCCCATTCAAGTACCGAGCAGGCGCAACTCTGCTAGGCTTCTGAGATCAGACGGGATCGTGCGTTTTCAGGGTGGTGTAGCTGTAAGCGTCAGACTGGAACGGAAATTGTATTTTTATTGCTAGTGTTAAGGAATAAATATGGCACAAGGATGAACCAGAACAAGAAGTGACATCACACACTTTTATGACATTTGAATTGTGCTCCAAATATTACATACAAAGATGAAACAGTGACATATCAAAGAGTACTATGACATCATAATGGAATTATTCTCCAAATACCCCACACTGAAATGGAAGTGCAAAAGCTTACAGCACCTGGTATTCCCAGGCGGTCTTCCATTCAAGTACCGAACAGGCCCAACTCTGCTAGGCTTCTGAGATCAGACATTTTCAGGGTGGTGTGGCCGTAAGCGTCAGACTGGAACGGAAATAATATTTTTATTGCTACTGTAAAGGCATAAATATGGCACCAGGATGAACCAGAACAAGAAGTGACACCACACACGTTTATGACTATTGAATTGTGCTCCCAATATTACATACAAAGATGAAACAGTGACATATCAAAGAGTGCTATGAGATTATAACAGAATTATTCTCCAAATATCCCACACTGAAATGGACGTGCAAAAGCTTACAGCACCTGGTGTTCCCAGGCGGTCTCCCATTCAAGTACCGAGCAGGCGCAACTCTGCTAGGCTTCTGAGATCAGATGAGATCAGGCGTTTTCAGGGTGGTGTGGCCGTAAGCGTCAGACTGGAACAGAAAGTGTATTTTAATTGCTAGAGTAAAGGCATAACTATGGCACCACAACAAGAAGTGACATCACACACTTTTATGACATTTGAATTGTGTTCCAAATATTACAGGCAAAGACCAAACAGTGACATATCAAAGAGTACTATGACATCATAACGGAGTTCTTCTCCAAATGTACCACAATGAAATGGAAGTGCAAAAGCTTACAGCACCTGGTATTCCCAGGCGGTCTCCCATTCAATTAACGAACAGGCCCAACTCTGCTAGGCTTCTGAGATCAGACGGGATCGGGCGTTTTCAGGGTGGTGTAGCTGTAAGCGTCAGACTGGAGCGGAAAGTGTATTTTTATTGCTAGAGTAAAGGCATAACTATGGCACCACAACAAGAAGTGACATCACACACTTTTATGACATTTGAATTGTGTTCCAAATATTACATGCAAAGATCAAACAGTGACATATCAAAGAGTACTATGACATCATATCGGAGTTATTCTCCAAATGTACCACAATGAAATGGAAGTGCAAAAGCTTACAGCACCTGGTATTCCCAGGCGGTCTCCCATTCAAGTACCGAACAGGCCCAACTCTGCTAGGCTTCTGAGATCAGACGGGATCAGGCGTTTTCAGGGTGGTGTAGCTGTAAGCGTCAGACTCGAAGGGAAATTGTATTTTTATTGCTACTGTAAAGGCATAAATATGGCACCAGGATGAACCAGAAAAAGAAGTGACACCACACACGTTTATGACTATTGAATTGTGCTCCAAATATTACATACAAAGATGAAACAGTGACATATCAAAGAGTACTATGACATCATAATGGAATTATTCTCCAAATACCCCACACTGAAATGGAAGTGCAAAAGTTTACAGCACCTGGTATTCCCAGGCGGTCTTCCATTCAAGTACCGAACAGGCCCAACTCTGCTAGGCTTCTGAGATCAGATGGGATCGGGCGTTTTCAGGGTGGTGTAGCTGTAAGCGTCAGACTGGAACGGAAATTGTATTTTTATTGCTACTGTAAAGGCATAAATATGGCACCAGGATAAACCACTACACGAAGCGACATCACACACTTTTATGACATTTGAATTGTGCTCCAAATATTACATACAAAGATGAAACAGTGACATATCAAAGAGTACTATGACATCATAATGGAATTATTCTCCAAATACCCCACACTGAAATGGAAGTGCAAAAGCTTACAGCAACCTGGTATTTCCAGGGAGTCTCCCATTCAAGTACTGACCAGGCCCAACTCTGCTTTGCTTCTGAGATCAGACGGGATCGGGCGTTTTCAGGGTGGTGTAGCTGTAAGCGTCAGACTGGAACGGAAATTGTATTTTTATTGCTACTGTAAAGGCATAAATATGGCACCAGGATGAACCAGAACAAGAAGTGACACCACACACGTTTATGACTATTGAATTGTGCTCCCAATATTACATACAAAGATGAAACAGTGACATATCAAAGAGTGCTATGAGATTATAACAGAATTATTCTCCAAATATCCCACACTAAAATGGAAGTGCAAAAGCTTAAATCACCTGGTATTCCCAGGTGGTCTCCCATTCAAGTACTGACCAGGCCCAACTATGCTAGGCTTCCGAGATCAGACGAGATCAGGCGTTTTCAGGGTGGTGTGGCCGTAAGCGTCAGACTGGAGCGGAAAGTGTATTTTTATTGCTAGAGTAAAGGCATAACTATGGCACCACAACAAGAAGTGACATCACACACTTTTATGACATTTGAATTGTGTTCCAAATATTACATGCAAAGATCAAACAGTGACATATCAAAGAGTACTATGACATCATATCGGAGTTATTCTCCAAATGTACCACAATGAAATGGAAGTGCAAAAGCTTACAGCACCTGGTATTCCCAGGCGGTCTCCCATTCAAGTACCGAACAGGCCCAACTCTGCTAGGCTTTTGAGATCAGACGTGATCAGGCGTTTTCAGGGTGGTGTAGTTGTAAGCGTCAGACTGGAACGGAAATTGTATTTTTATTGCTAGAGTAAAGGCATAACTATGGCACCACAACAAGAAGTGACATCACACACTTTTATGACATTTGAATTGTGTTCCAAATATTACATCCAAAGATCAAACAGTGACATATCAAAGAGTACTATGACATCATATCGGAGTTATTCTCCAAATGTACCACAATGAAATGGAAGTGCAAAAGCTTACAGCACCTGGTATTCCCAGGCGGTCTCCCATTCAAGTACCGAGCAGGCCCAACTCTGCTAGGCTTCTGAGATCAGACGGGATCATGCGTTTTCAGGGTGGTGTAGCTGTAAGCGTCAGACTGGAACGGAAATTGTATTTTTATTGCTAGTGTAAAGGAATAAATATGGCACAAGGATGAACCAGAACAAGAAGTGACATCACACACTTTCATGACTATTGAATTGTGCTCCAAATATTACATACAAAGATGAAACAGTGACATATCAAAGAGTACTATGACATCATATCGGAGTTATTCTCCAAATGTACCACAATGAAATGGAAGTGCAAAAGCTTACAGCACCTGGTATTCCCAGGCGGTCTCCCATTCAAGTACCGAACAGGCCCAACTCTGCTAGGCTTCTGAGATCAGACGGGATCGGGCGTTTTCAGGGTGGTGTAGCTGTAAGCGTCAGACTGGAGTGGAAAGTGTATTTTTATTGCTAGAGTAAAGGCATAACTATGGCACCACAACAAGAAGTGACATCACACACTTTTATGACATTTGAATTGTGTTCCAAATATTACATGCAAAGATCAAACAGTGACATATCAAAGAGTACTATGACGTCATAACGGAGTTATTCTCCAAATGTACCACAATGAAATGGAAGTGCAAAAGCTTACAGCACCTGGTATTCCCAGGCGGTCTCCCATTCAATTAACGAACAGGCCCAACTCTGCTAGGCTTCTGAGATCAGACGGGATCGGGCGTTTTCAGGGTGGTGTAGCTGTAAGCGTCAGACTGGAGCGGAAAGTGTATTTTTATTGCTAGAGTAAAGGCATAACTATGGCACCACAACAAGAAGTGACATCACACACTTTTATGACATTTGAATTGTGTTCCAAATATTACATGCAAAGATCAAACAGTGACATATCAAAGAGTACTATGACATCATAACGGAGTTATTCTCCAAATGTACCACAATGAAATGGAAGTGCAAAAGCTTACAGCACCTGGTATTCCCAGGCGGTCTCCCATTCAAGTACCGAGCAGGCGCAACTCTGCTAGGCTTCTGCGATCAGACGGGATCGTGCGTTTTCAGGGTGGTGTAGCTGTAAGCGTCAGACTGGAACGGAAATTGTATTTTTATTGCTAGTGTAAAGGAATAAATATGGCACAAGGATGAACCAGAACAAGAAGTGACATCACACACTTTTATGACATTTGAATTGTGCTCCAAATATTACATACAAAGATCAAACAGTGACATATCAAAGAGTACTATGACATCATAACGGAGTTATTCTCCAAATGTACCACAATGAAATGGAAGTGCAAAAGCTTACAGCTCGTGGTATTCCCAGGCGGTGTCCCATTCAAGTACCGAACAGGCCCAACTCTGCTAGGCTTTTGAGATCAGACGGGATCAGGCGTTTTCAGGGTGGTGTAGCTGTAAGCGTCAGACTGGAAGGGAAATTGTATTTTTATTGCTACTGTAAAGGCATAAATATGGCACCAGGATGAACCAGAACAAGAAGTGACACCACACACGTTTATGACTATTGGATTGTGCTCCAAATATTACATACAAAGATGAAACAGTGACATATCAAAGAGTACTATGACATCATAATGGAATTATTCTCCAAATACCCCACACTGAAATGGAAGTGCAAAAGTTTACAGCACCTGGTATTCCCAGGCGGTCTTCCATTCAAGTACCGAACAGGCCCAACTCTGCTAGGCTTCTGAGATCAGACGGGATCGGGCGTTTTCAGGGTGGTGTAGCTGTAAGCGTCAGACTGGAATGGAAATTGTATTTTTATTGCTAGTGTAGAGGAATAAATATGGCACCAGGATGAACCATAACAAGAAGTGACATCACACACTTTTATGACATTTGAATTGTGCTCCAAATATTACATACAAAGATCAAACAGTGACATATCAAAGAGTACTATGACATCATAATGGAATTATTCTCCAAATACCCCACACTGAAATGGAAGTGCAAACCTGGTATTTCCAGGCGGTCTTCCATTCAAGTACCGAACAGGCCCAACTCTGCTAGGCTTCTGAGATCAGACGGGATCGGGCGTTTTCAGGGTGGTGTAGCTGTAAGCGTCAGACTGGAACGGAAATTGTATTTTTATTGCTACTGTAAAGGCATAAATATGGCACCAGGATAAACCACAACACGAAGCGACATCAGACATTTTATGACTATTGAATTGTGCTCCCAATATTACAATCAAAGATGAAACAGTGACATATCAAAGAGTGCTATGAGATTATAACAGAATTATTCTCCAAATATCCCACACTGAAATGGACGTGTAAAAGCTTACAGCACCTGGTGTTCCCCCATTCAAGTACTGCCCAGGCCCAACTCTGCTTTGCTTCTGAGATCAGAAGGGATCGGGCGTTTTCAGGGTGGTGTAGCTGTAAGCGTCAGACTGGAAGGGAAATTGTATTTTTATTGCTACTGTAAAGGCATAAATATGGCACCAGGATAAACCACAACACGAAGCGACATCAGACATTTGATGACATTTGAATTGTGCTCCCAATATTACAATCAAAGATTAAACAGTGACATATCAAAGAGTGCTATGAGATTATAACAGAATTATTCTCCAAATATCCCACACTGAAATGGGCGTGCAAAAGCTTACAGCACCTGGTATTCCCAGGCGGTCTTCCATTCAAGTACCGAACAGGCCCAACTCTGCTAGGCTTCTGAGATCAGACAAGATCGGGCGTTTTCAGGGTGGTGTAGCTGTAAGCGTCAGACTGGAATGGAAATTGTATTTTTATTGCTAGTGTAGAGGAATAAATATGGCACAAGGATGAACCAGAACAAGAAGTGACATCACACACTTTTATGACATTTGAATTGTGCACCAAATATTACATACAAAGATCAAACAGTGACATATCAAAGAGTACTATGACATCATAATGGAAATATTCTCCAAATACCCCACACTGAAATGGAAGTGCAAAAGCTTACAGCACCTGGTATTCCCAGGCGGTCTTCCATTCAAGTACCGAACAGGCCCAACTCTGCTAGGCTTCTGAGATCAGACGGGATCGGGCGTTTTCAGGGTGGTGTAGCTGTAAGCGTCAGACTGGAAGGGAAATTGTACTTTTATTGCTACTGTAAAGGCATAAATATGGCACCAGGATGAAACAGAACAAGAAGTGACACCACACACGTTTATGAGTATTGAATTGTGCTCCCAATATTACATACAAAGATGAAACAGTGACATATCAAAGAGTGCTATGAGATTATAACAGAATTATTCTCCAAATACCCCACACTGAAATGGACGTGCAAAAGCTTACAGCACCTGGTATTCCCAGGCGGTCTCCCATTCAAGTACTGACCAGGCCCAACTCTGCTTTGCTTCCGAGATCAGACAAGATCAGGCGTTTTCAGGGTGGTGTGGCCGCAAGCGTAAGACTGGAACGGAAATTGTATTTTTATTGCTAGAGTAAAGGCATAACTATGGCACCACAACAAGAAGTGACATCACACACTTTTATGACATTTGAATTGTGTTCCAAATATTACATGCAAAGATCAAACAGTGACATATCAAAGAGTACTATGACATCATAATGGAATTATTCTCCAAATACCCCACACTGAAATGGAAGTGCAAAAGCTTACAGCACCTGGTATTCCCAGGCGGTCTTCCATTCAAGTACCGAACAGGCCCAACTCTGCTAGGCTTCTGAGATCAGACGGGATCGGGCGTTTTCAGGGTGGTGTAGCTGTAAGCGTCAGACTGGAACGGAAATTGTATTTTTATTGCTACTGTAAAGGCATAAATATGGCACCAGGATGAACAGAACAAGAAGTGACACCACACACGTTTATGACTATTGAACTGTGCTCCACATATTACATACAAAGATCAAACAGTGACATATCAAAGAGTACTATGACATCATAATGGAATTATTCTCCAAATACCCCACACTGAAATGGAAGTGCAAAAGCTTACAGCACCTGGTATTCCCAGGCGGTCTTCCATTCAAGTACCGAACAGGCCCAACTCTGCTAGGCTTCTGAGATCAGACGAGATCAGGCGTTTTCAGGGTGGTGTAGCTGTAAGCGTCAGACTGGAAGGGAAATTGTGTTTTTATTGCTACTGTAAAGGCATAAATATGGCACCAGGATAAACCACAACACGAAGCGACATCAGACATTTTATGACATTTGAATTGTGCTCCCAATATTACAATCAAAGATGAAACAGTGACATATCAAAGAGTGCTATGAGATTATAACAGAATTATTCTCCAAATATCCCACACTGAAATGGACGTGCAAAAGCTTACAGCACCTGGTGTTCCCAGGTGGTCTCCCATTCAAGTACTGACCAGGCCCAACTCTGCTTTGCTTCTGAGATCAGACGAGATCAGGCGTTTTCAGGGTGGTGTGGCCGTAAGCGTCAGACAGGAGCGGAAAGTGTATTTTTATTGCTAGAGTAAAGGCATAAATATGGCACCACAACAAGAAGCGACATCACACACTTTTATGACATTTGAATTGTGTTCCAAATATTACATGCAAAGATCAAACAGTGACATATCAAAGAGTACTATGACGTCATAACGGAGTTATTCTCCAAATATCCCACACTGAAATGGACGTGCAAAAGCTTACAGCACCTGGTGTTCCCAGGTGGTCTCCCATTCAAGTACTGACCAGGCCCAACTCTGCTTTGCTTCTGAGATCAGACGAGATCAGGCGGTTTCAGGGTGGTGTGGCCGTAAGCGTCAGATGGGAGCGGAAAGTGTATTTTTATTGCTAGAGTAAAGGCATAAATATGGCACCACAACAAGAAGTGACATCACACACTTTTATGACATTTGAATTGTGTTCCAAATATTACATGCAAAGATCAAACAGTGACATATCAAAGAGTACTATGACATCATAATGGAATTATTCTCCAAATACCCCACACTGAAATGGAAGTGCAAAAGCTTACAGCACCTGGTATTCCCAGGCGGTCTTCCATTCAAGTACCGAACAGGCCCAACTCTGCTAGGCTTCTGAGATCAGACGGGATCGGGCGTTTTCAGGGTGGTGTAGCTGTAAGCGTCAGACTGGAAGGGAAATTGTATTTTTATTGCTACTGTAAAGGCATAAATATGGCACCAGGATGAACAGAACAAGAAGTGACACCACACACGTTTATGACTATTGAACTGTGCTCCACATATTACATACAAAGATCAAACAGTGACATATCAAAGAGTACTATGACATCATAATGGAATTATTCTCCAAATACCCCACACTGAAATGGAAGTGCAAAAGCTTACAGCACCTGGTATTCCCAGGCGGTCTTCCATTCAAGTACTGACTAGGCCCAACTCCTCTTTGCTTCCGAGATCAGACAAGATCGGGCGTTTTCAGGGTGGTGTGGCCGTAAGCGTCAGACTGGAACGGAAATAATATTTTTATTGCTACTGTAAAGGCATAAATATGGCACCAGGATAAACCACAACACGAAGCGACATCAGACATTTTATGACATTTGAATTGTGCTCCCAATATTACAATCAAAGATGAAACAGTGACATATCAAAGAGTGCTATGAGATTATAACAGAATTATTCTCCAAATATCCCACACTGAAATGGACGTGCAAAAGCTTACAGCACCTGGTGTTCCCAGGTGGTCTTCCAATCAAGTACTGACCAGGCCCAACTCTGCGTTGCTTCCGAAATCAGACGAGATCAGGCGTTTTCAGGGTGGTGTGGCCGTAAGCGTCAGACTGGCGTGGAAATTGTATTTTTATTGCTAGAGTAAAGGCATAACTATGGCACCACAACAAGAAGTGACATCACACACTTTTATGACATTTGAATTGTGTTCCAAATATTACATGCAAAGATCAAACAGTGACATATCAAAGAGTACTATGACGTCATAACGGAGTTATTCTCCAAATGTTCCACAATGAAATGGAAGTGCAAAAGCTTACAGCACCTGGTATTCCCAGGCGGTCTTCCATTCAAGTACCGAACAGGCCCAACTCTGCTAGGCTTCTGAGATCAGACGGGATCGGGCGTTTTCAGGGTGGTGTAGCTGTAAGCGTCAGACTGGAAGGGAAATTGTATTTTTATTGCTACTGTAAAGGCATAAATATGGCACCAGGATGAACCAGAACAAGAAGTGACATCACACACGTTTATGACTATTGAATTGTGCTCCCAATATTACATACAAAGATGAAACAGTGACATATCAAAGAGTGCTATGAGATTATAACAGAATTATTCTCCAAATATCCCACACTGAAATGGACGTGCAAAAGCTTACAGCACCTGGTGTTCCCAGGCGGTCTCCAATTCAAGTACCGAGCAGGCGCAACTCTGCTAGGCTTCTGAGATCAGATGAGATCAGGCGTTTTCAGGGTGGTGTGGCCGTAAGCGTCAGACTGGAGCGGTAAGTGTATTTTAATTGCTAGAGTAAAGGCATTACTATGGCACCACAAAAAGAAGTGACATCACACACTTTGATTACATTTGAATTGTGTTCCAAATATTACATGCAAAGATCAAACAGTGACATATCAAAGAGTACTATGACATCATAACGGAGTTATTCTCCAAATGTACCACAATGAAATGGAAGTGCAAAAGCTTACAGCACCTGGTATTCCCAGGCGGTCTCCCATTCAAGTACCGAGCAGGCGCAACTCTGCTAGGCTTCTGAGATCAGACGGGATTGTGCGTTTTCAGGGTGGTGTAGCTGTAAGCGTCAGACTGGAACGGAAATTGTATTTTTATTGCTAGTGTAAAGGAATAAATGTGGCACAAGGATGAACCAGAACAAGAAGTGACATCACACACTTTTATGACATTTGAATTGTGTTCCAAATATTACATGCAAAGATCAAACAGTGACATATCAAAGAGTACTATGACGTCATAACGGAGTTATTCTCCAACTGTACCACAATGAAATGGAAGTGCAAAAGCTTACAGCACCTGGTATTACCAGGCGGTCTTCCATTCAAGTACCGAACAGGCCCAACTCTGCTAGGCTTCTGAGATCAGACGGGATCGGGCGTTTTCAGGGTGGTGTAGCTGTAAGCGTCAGACCGGAACGGAAATTGTATTTTTATTGCTAGAGTAAATGCATAACTATGGCACCACAACAAGAAGTGACATCACACACTTTTATGACATTTGAATTGTGTTCCAAATATTACATGCAAAGATCAAACAGTGACATATCAAAGAGTACTATGACGTCATAACGGAGTTATTCTCCAAATGTACCACAATGAAATGGAAGTGCAAAAACTTACAGCACCTGGTATTCCCAGGCGGTCTTCCATTCAAGTACTGACCAGGCCCAACTCCTCTTTGCTTCCGAGATCAGACAAGATCGGGCGTTTTCAGGGTGGTGTAGCTGTAAGCGTCAGACTGGAACGGAAATTGTATTTTTATTGCTAGTGTAAAGGAATAAATATGGCACAAGGATGAACCAGAACAAGAAGTGACATCACACACGTTTATGACATTTGAATTGTGCTCCAAATATTACATGCAAAGATCAAACAGTGACATATCAAAGAGTACTATGAGATTATAACAGAATTATTCTCCAAATATCCCACACTGAAATGGACGTGCAAAAGCTTACAGCACCTGGTGTTCCCAGGTGGTCTCCCATTCAAGTACTGACCAGGCCCAACGCTGCTTTGTTTCTGAGATCAGACGTTTTCAGGGTGGTGTGGCCGTAAGCGTCAGACTGGAGCGGAAAGTGTATTTTTATTGCTAGAATAAAGGCATAACTATGGCACCAGAACAAGAAGTGACATCACACACTTTTATGACATTTGAATTGTGTTCCAAATATTACATGCAAAGATCAAACAGTGACATATCAAAGAGTACTATGACGTCATAACGGAGTTATTCTCCAAATGTACCACAATGAAATGGAAGTGCAAAAGCTTACAGCACCTGGTATTCCCAGGCGGTCTTCCATTCAAGTACTGACCAGGCCAAACTCCTCTTTGCTTCCGAGATCAGACAAGATCGGGCGTTTTCAGGGTGGCGTGGCCGTAAGCGACAGACTGGAACGGAAATAATATTTTTATTAGTACTGTAAAGGCATAAATATGGCACCAGGATGAACCAGAACAAGAAGTGACATCACACACGTTTATGACATTTGAATTGTGCTCCAAATATTACATGCAAAGATCAAACAGTGACATATCAAAGAGTACTATGACATCATAACGGAGTTATTCTCCAAATGTACAACAATGAAATGGAAGTGCAAAAGCTTACAGCACCTGGTATTCCGAGGCGGTCTTCCATTCAAGTACCGAATAGGCCCAACTCTGCAAGGCTTCTGAGATCAGACGGGATCGGGCGTTTTCAGGGTGGTGTAGCTGTAAGCGTCAGACTGGAAGGGAAATTGTATTTTTATTGCTACTGTAAAGGCATAAATATGGCACCAGGATGAACCAGAACAAGAAGTGACACCACACACGATTATGACTATTGAATTGTGCTCCCAATATTACATACAAAGATGAAACAGTGACATATCAAAGAGTGCTATGAGATTATAACAGAATTATTCTCCAAATATCCCACACTGAAATGGACGTGCAAAAGCTTACAGCACCTGGTGTTCCCAGGTGGTCTCCCATTCAAGTACTGACCAGGCCCAACTCTGCTTTGTTTCTGAGATCAGACGTTTTCAGGGTGGTGTGGCCGTAAGCGTCAGACTGGAGCGGAAAGCGTATTTTTATTGCTAGAATAAAGGCATAACTATGGCACCACAACAAGAAGTGACATCACACACTTTTATGACATTTGAATTGTGTTCCAAATATTACATGCAAAGATCAAACAGTGACATATCAAAGAGTACTATGACATCATAACGGAGTTATTCTCCAAATGTACCACAATGAAATGGAAGTGCAAAAGCTTACAGCACCTGGTATTCCCAGGCGGTCTTCCATTCAAGTACTGACCAGGCCCAACTCCTCTTTGCTTCCGAGATCAGACAAGATCGGGCGTTTTCAGGGTGGCGTGGCCGTAAGCGTCAGACTGGAACGGAAATAATATTTTTATTAGTACTGTAAAGGCATAAATATGGCACCAGGATGAACCAGAACAAGAAGTGACATCACACACGTTTATGACATTTGAATTGTGCTCCAAATATTACATGCAAAGATCAAACAGTGACATATCAAAGAGTACTATGACATAATAACGGAGTTATTCTCCAAATGTACCACAATGAAATGGAAGTGCAAAAGCTTACAGCACCTGGTATTCCCAGGCGGTCTCCCATTCAAATACCGAGCAGGCGCAACTCTGCTAGGCTTCTGAGATCAGACGGGATCGGGCATTTTCAGGGTGGTGTAGCTGTAAGCGTCAGACTGGAACGGAAATTGTATTTTTATTGCTACTGTAAAGGCATAAATATGGCACCAGGATGAACCACAACACGAAGCGACATCAGACAAGTTTATGACATTTGAATTGTGATCCAAATATTACAAACAAAGATGAAACAGTGACATATCAAAGAGTGCTATGAGATTATAACAGAATTATTCTCCAAATATCCCACACTGAAATGGACGTGCAAAAGCTTACAGCACCTGGTATTCCCAGGCGGTCTCCCATTCAAGTACTGACCAGGCCCAACTCTGTTTTGCTTCTGAGAACAGACGAGATCAGGCGTTTTCAGGGTGGTGTGGCCGTAAGCGTCAGACTGGAGTGGAAAGTGTATTTTTATTGCTAGAGTAAAGGCATAACTATGGCACCACAACAAGAAGTGACATCACACACTTTTATGACATTTGAATTGTGTTCCAAATATTACATGCAAAGATCAAACAGTGACATGTCAAAGAGTACTATGACATCATAACGGAGTTATTCTCCAAATGTACATAATTAAATGGAAGTGCAAAAGCTTACAGCACCTGGTATTCCCAGGCGGTCTCCCATTCAAGTACCGAGCAGGCGCAACTCTGCTAGGCTTCTGAGATCAGACGGGATCGTGCGTTAAGCGTCAGACTGGAACGGAAATTGTATTTTTATTGCTACTGTAAAGGCATAAATATGGCACCAGGATAAACCACAACACGAAGCGACATCAGACATTTTATGACATTTGAATTGTGCTCCCAATATTACAATCAAAGATGAAACAGTGACATATCAAAGAGTGCTATGAGATTATAACAGAATTATTCTCCAAATATCCCACACTGAAATGGACGTGCAAAAGCTTACAGCACCTGGTGTTCCCAGGCGGTCTCCCATTCAAGTACTGACCAGGCCCAACTCTGTTTTGCTTCTGAGAACAGACGAGATCAGGCGTTTTCAGGGTGGTGTGGCCGTAAGCGTCAGATGGGAGCGGAAAGTGTATTTTTATTGCTAGAGTAAAGGCATAACTATGGCACCACAACAAGAAGTGACATCACACACTTTTATGACATTTGAATTGTGTTCCAAATATTACATGCAAAGATCAAACAGTGACATATCAAAGAGTACTATGACATCATAACGGAGTTATTCTCCAAATGTACCACAATGAAATGGAAGTGCAAAAGCTTACAGCACCTGGTATTCCCAGGCGGTCTCCCATTCAAGTACCGAACAGGCCCAACTCTGCTAGGCTTCTGAGATCAGACGGGATCGGGCGTTTTCAGGGTGGTGTAGCTGTAAGCGTCAGACTGGAAGGGAAATTGTATTTTTATTGCTACTGTAAAGGCATAAATATGGCACCAGGATGAACCACAACACGAAGCGACATCAGACAAGTTTATGACATTTGAATTGTGCTCCAAATATTACATGCAAAGATCAAACAGTGACATATCAAAGAGTACTATGACATCATAACGGAGTTATTCTCCAAATGTACCACAATGAAATGGAAGTGCAAAAGCTTACAGCACCTGGTATTCCCAGGCGGTCTCCCGTTCAAATACCGAGCAGGCGCAACTCTGCTAGGCTTCTGAGATCAGACGGGATCGCGCATTTTCAGGGTGGTGTAGCTGTAAGCGTCAGACTGGAACGGAAATTGTATTTTTATTGCTACTGTAAAGGCATAAATATGGCACCAGGATGAACCACAACACGAAGCGACATCAGACAAGTTTATGACATTTGAATTGTGCTCCAAATATTACAAACAAAGATGAAACAGTGACATATCAAAGAGTGCTATGAGATTATAACAGAATTATTCTCCAAATATCCCACACTGAAATGGACGTGCAAAAGCTTACAGCACCTGGTATTCCCAGGCGGTCTTCCATTCAAGTACTGACCAGGCCCAACTCTGCTTTGCTTCTCAGATCAGATGAGATAGGGCGTTTTCAGGGTGGTGTGGCCGTAAGCGTCGGACTGGAGTGGAAAGTGTATTTTTATTGCTAGAGTAAAGGCATAACTATGGCACCACAACAAGAAGTGACATCACACACTTTTATGACATTTGAATTGTGTTCCAAATATTACATGCAAAGATCAAACAGTGACATATCAAAGAGTACTATGACATCATAACGGAGTTATTCTCCAAATGTACCACAATGAAATGGAAGTGCAAAAGCTTACAGCACCTGGTATTCCCAGGCGGTCTCCCATTCAAGTACCGAGCAGGCGCAACTCTGCTAGGCTTCTGAGATCAGACGGGATCGTGCGTTAAGCGTCAGACTGGAACGGAAATTGTATTTTTATTGCTAGTGTAAAGGCATAAATATGGCACCAGGATAAACCACAACACGAAGCGACATCAGACATTTTATGACATTTGAATTGTGCTCCCAATATTACAATCAAAGATGAAACAGTGACATATCAAAGAGTGCTATGAGATTATAACAGAATTATTCTCCAAATATCACACACTGAAATGGACGTGCAAAAGCTTACAGCACCTGGTGTTCCCAGGCGGTCTCCCATTCAAGTACTGACAGGCCCAACTCTGCTTTGCTTCTGAGATCAGACGAGATCAGGCGTTTTCAGGGTGGTGTGGCCGTAAGCGTCAGATGGGAGCGGAAAGTGTATTTTTATTGCTAGAGTAAAGGCATAACTATGGCACCACAACAAGAAGTGACATAACACACTTTTATGACATTTGAATTGTGTTCCAAATATTACATGCAAAGATCAAACAGTGACATATCAAAGAGTACTATGACATCATAACGGAGTTATTCTCCAAATGTACCACAATGAAATGGAAGTGCAAAAGCTTACAGCACCTGGTATTCCCAGGCGGTCTCCCATTCAAATACCGAACAGACCCAACTCTGCTAGGCTTCTGAGATCAGACGGGATCGGGCGTTTTCAGGGTGGTGTAGCTGTAAGCGTCAGACTGGAAGGGAAATTGTATTTTTATTGCTACTGTAAAGGCATAAATATGGCACCAGGATAAACCACAACACGAAGCGACATCAGAGATTTTATGACATTTGAATTGTGCTCCCAATATTACAATCAAAGATGAAACAGTGACATATCAAAGAGTGCTATGAGATTATAACAGAATTATTCTCCAAATATCCCACACTGAAATGGACGTGCAAAAGCTTACAGCACCTGGTATTCCCAGGCGGTCTCCTGGGATCGATCGGGCGTTTTCAGGGTGGTGTAGCTGTAAGCGTCAGACTGGAACGGAAATTGTATTTTTATTGCTACTGTAAAGGCATAAATATGGCACCAGGATGAACCACAACACGAAGCGACATCAGACAATTTATGACATTTGAATTGTGCTCCCAATATTACATACAAAGATCAAACAGTGACATATCAAAGAGTACTATGACGTCATAACAGAGTTATTCACCAAATGTACCACAATGAAATGGAAGTGCAAAAGCTTACAGCACCTGGTATTCCCAGGCGGTCTCCCATTCAAGTACTGAGCAGGCCCAACTCCTTTTTGCTTCCGAGATCAGACGAGATCGGGCGTTTTCAGGGTGGTGTGGCCGTAAGCGTCAGAATGAAACGGAAATTGTATTTTTATTGCTAGTGTAAAGGAATAAATATGGCACCAGGATGACCCACAACAAGAAGTGACATCACACACGTTTATGACTTTTGAATTGTGCTCCAAAAATTACATACAAAGATCAAACAGTGACATATCAAAGAGTACTATGACATCATAACAGAATTATTCTCCAAATATCCCGCACTGAAATGGAAGTGCAAAAGCTGACAGCACCTGGTATTCCCAGGCGGTCTCCCATTCAAGTACCGAACAGGACCAACTCTGCTAGGCTTCTGAGATCAGACGGGATTGGGCGTTTTCAGGGTGGTGTAGCTGTAAGCGTCAGACTGGAAGGGAAATTGTATTTTTATTGCTACTGTAAAGGCATAAACATGGCGCAAGGATGAACCAGAACAAGAAGTGACACCACACACGTTTATGACTATTGAATTGTGCTCCCAATATTACATACAAAGATGAAACAGTGACATATCAAAGAGTGCTATGACATCATAACGGAGTTATTCTCCAAATGTACCACAATGAAATGGAAGTGCAAAAGCTT
Organism: Telmatherina bonti; assembly: GCF_933228915.1. Lineage (NCBI taxonomy): Eukaryota > Metazoa > Chordata > Actinopteri > Atheriniformes > Telmatherinidae > Telmatherina > Telmatherina bonti. Next base: position 8,640,152 of record NC_136629.1, read on the forward strand.
ACAGCACCTGGTATTCCCAGGCGGTCTCCCATTCAAGTACCGAGCAGGCGCAACTCTGCTAGGCTTCCGAGATCAGACGGGATCGTGCGTTTTCAGGGTGGTGTAGCTGTAAGCGTCAGACTGGAACGGAAATTGTATTTTTATTGCTAGTGTAAAGGAATAAATATGGCACAAGGATGAACCAGAACAAGAAGTGACATCACACACTTTTATTACATTTGAATTGTGTTCCAAATATTACATGCAAAGATCAAACAGTGACATATCAAAGAGTACTATGACGTCATAACGGAGTTATTCTCCAAATGTACCACAACGAAATGGAAGTGCAAAAGCTTACAGCACCTGGTATTCCCAGGTGGTCTTCCATTCATGTACTGACCAGGTCCAACTCCTCTTTGCTTCCGAGATCAGACAAGATCGGGCGTTTTCAGGGTGGTGTGGCCGTAAGCGTCAGACTGGAACGGAAATAATATTTTTATTGCTACTGTAAAGGCATAAATATGGCACCAGGATGAACCACAACACGAAGCGACATCAGACAAGTTTATGACATTTGAATTGTGCTCCAAATATTACAAACAAAGATGAAACAGTGACATATCAAAGAGTGCTATGAGATTATAACAGAATTATTCTCCAAATATCCCACACTGAAATGGACGTGCAAAAGCTTACAGCACCTGGTATTCCCAGGCGGTCTCCCATTCAAGTACTGACCAGACCCAACTCTGTTTTGCTTCTGAGAACAGACGAGATCAGGCGTTTTCAGGGTGGTGTGGCCGTAAGCGTCAGACTGGAGTGGAAAGTGTATTTTTATTGCTAGAGTAAAGGCATAACTATGGCACCACAACAAGAAGTGACATCACACACTTTTATGACATTTGAATTGTGTTCCAAATATTACATGCAAAGATCAAACAGTGACATATCAAAGAGTACTATGACATCATAACGGAGTTATTCTCCAAATGTACATAATTAAATGGAAGTGCAAAAGCTTACAGCACCTGGTATTCCCAGGCGGTCTCCCATTCAAGTACCGAGCAGGCGCAACTCTGCTAGGCTTCTGAGATCAGACGGGATCGTGCGTTAAGCGTCAGACTGGAACGGAAATTGTATTTTTATTGCTACTGTAAAGGCATAAATATGGCACCAGGATAAACCACAACACGAAGCGACATCAGACATTTTATGACATTTGAATTGTGCTCCCAATATTACAATCAAAGATGAAACAGTGACATATCAAAGAGTGCTATGAGATTATAACAGAATTATTCTCCAAATATCCCACACTGAAATGGACGTGCAAAATCTTACAGCACCTGGTGTTCCCAGGCGGTCTCCCATTCAAGTACTGACCAGGCCCAACTCTGTTTTGCTTCTGAGAACAGACGAGATCAGGCGTTTTCAGGGTGGTGTGGCCGTAAGCGTCAGATGGGAGCGGAAAGTGTATTTTTATTGCTAGAGTAAAGGCATAACTATGGCACCACAACAAGAAGTGACATCACACACTTTTATGACATTTGAATTGTGTTCCAAATATTACATGCAAAGATCAAACAGTGACATATCAAAGAGTACTATGACATCATAACGGAGTTATTCTCCAAATGTACCACAATGAAATGGAAGTGCAAAAGCTTACAGCACCTGGTATTCCCAGGCGGTCTCCCATTCAAGTACCGAACAGGCCCAACTCTGCTAGGCTTCTGAGATCAGACGGGATCGGGCGTTTTCAGGGTGGTGTAGCTGTAAGCGTCAGACTGGAAGGGAAATTGTATTTTTATTGCTACTGTAAAGGCATAAATATGGCACCAGGATGAACCACAACACGAAGCGACATCAGACAAGTTTATGACATTTGAATTGTGCTCCAAATATTACATGCAAAGATCAAACAGTGACATATCAAAGAGTACTATGACATCATAACGGAGTTATTCTCCAAATGTACCACAATGAAATGGAAGTGCAAAAGCTTACAGCACCTGGTATTCCCAGGCGGTCTCCCATTCAAATACCGAGCAGGCGCAACTCTGCTAGGCTTCTGAGATCAGACGGGATCGCGCATTTTCAGGGTGGTGTAGCTGTAAGCGTCAGACTGGAACGGAAATTGTATTTTTATTGCTACTGTAAAGGCATAAATATGGCACCAGGATGAACCACAACACGAAGCGACATCAGAAGAGTTTATGACATTTGAATTGTGCTCCAAATATTACAAACAAAGATGAAACAGTGACATATCAAAGAGTGCTATGAGATTATAACAGAATTATTCTCCAAATATCCCACACTGAAATGGACGTGCAAAAGCTTACAGCACCTGGTGTTCCCAGGCGGTCTTCCATTCAAGTACTGACCAGGCCCAACTCTGCTTTGCTTCTCAGATCAGATGAGATAGGGCGTTTTCAGGGTGGTGTGGCCGTAAGCGTCAGACTGGAGTGGAAAGTGTATTTTTATTGCTAGAGTAAAGGCATAACTATGGCACCACAACAAGAAGTGACATCACACACTTTTATGACATTTGAATTGTGTTCCAAATATTACATGCAAAGATCAAACAGTGACATATCAAAGAGTACTATGACATCATAACGGAGTTATTCTCCAAATGTACCACAATGAAATGGAAGTGCAAAAGCTTACAGCACCTGGTATTCCCAGGCGGTCTCCCATTCAAGTACCGAGCAGGCGCAACTCTGCTAGGCTTCTGAGATCAGACGGGATCGTGCGTTAAGCGTCAGACTGGAACTGAAATTGTATTTTTATTGCTAGTGTAAAGGCATAAATATGGCACCAGGATAAACCACAACACGAAGCGACATCAGACATTTTATGACATTTGAATTGTGCTCCCAATATTACAATCAAAGATGAAACAGTGACATATCAAAGAGTGCTATGAGATTATAACAGAATTATTCTCCAAATATCACACACTGAAATGGACGTGCAAAAGCTTACAGCACCTGGTGTTCCCAGGCGGTCTCCCATTCAAGTACTGACAGGCCCAACTCTGCTTTGCTTCTGAGATCAGACGAGATCAGGCGTTTTCAGGGTGGTGTGGCCGTAAGCGTCAGATGGGAGCGGAAAGTGTATTTTTATTGCTAGAGTAAAGGCATAACTATGGCACCACAACAAGAAGTGACATCACACACTTTTATGACATTTGAATTGTGTTCCAAATATTACATGCAAAGATCAAACAGTGACATATCAAAGAGTACTATGACATCATAACGGAGTTATTCTCCAAATGTACCACAATGAAATGGAAGTGCAAAAGCTTACAGCACCTGGTATTCCCAGGCGGTCTCCCATTCAAATACCGAACAGACCCAACTCTGCTAGGCTTCTGAGATCAGACGGGATCGGGCGTTTTCAGGGTGGTGTAGCTGTAAGCGTCAGACTGGAAGGGAAATTGTATTTTTATTGCTACTGTAAAGGCATAAATATGGCACCAGGATAAACCACAACACGAAGCGACATCAGAGATTTTATGACATTTGAATTGTGCTCCCAATATTACAATCAAAGATGAAACAGTGACATATCAAAGAGTGCTATGAGATTATAACAGAATTATTCTCCAAATATCCCACACTGAAATGGACGTGCAAAAGCTTACAGCACCTGGTATTCCCAGGCGGTCTCCTGGGATCGATCGGGCGTTTTCAGGGTGGTGTAGCTGTAAGCGTCAGACTGGAACGGAAATTGTATTTTTATTGCTACTGTAAAGGCATAAATATGGCACCAGGATGAACCACAACACGAAGCGACATCAGACAATTTATGACATTTGAATTGTGCTCCCAATATTACATACAAAGATCAAACAGTGACATATCAAAGAGTACTATGACGTCATAACAGAGTTATTCACCAAATGTACCACAATGAAATGGAAGTGCAAAAGCTTACAGCACCTGGTATTCCCAGGCGGTCTCCCATTCAAGTACTGAGCAGGCCCAACTCCTTTTTGCTTCCGAGATCAGACGAGATCGGGCGTTTTCAGGGTGGTGTGGCCGTAAGCGTCAGAATGAAACGGAAATTGTATTTTTATTGCTAGTGTAAAGGAATAAATATGGCACCAGGATGACCCACAACAAGAAGTGACATCACACACGTTTATGACTTTTGAATTGTGCTCCAAAAATTACATACAAAGATCAAACAGTGACATATCAAAGAGTACTATGACATCATAACAGAATTATTCTCCAAATATCCCGCACTGAAATGGAAGTGCAAAAGCTGACAGCACCTGGTATTCCCAGGCGGTCTCCCATTCAAGTACCGAACAGGACCAACTCTGCTAGGCTTCTGAGATCAGACGGGATTGGGCGTTTTCAGGGTGGTGTAGCTGTAAGCGTCAGACTGGAAGGGAAATTGTATTTTTATTGCTACTGTAAAGGCATAAACATGGCGCAAGGATGAACCAGAACAAGAAGTGACACCACACACGTTTATGACTATTGAATTGTGCTCCCAATATTACATACAAAGATGAAACAGTGACATATCAAAGAGTGCTATGACATCATAACGGAGTTATTCTCCAAATGTACCACAATGAAATGGAAGTGCAAAAGCTTACAGCACCTGGTATTCCCAGGTGGTCTCCCATTCAAGTACCGAGCAGGCGCAACTCTGCTAGGCTTCCGAGATCAGACGGGATCGTGCGTTTTCAGGGTGGTGTAGCTGTAAGCGTCAGACTGGAACGGAAATTGTATTTTTATTGCTAGTGTAAAGGAATAAATATGGCACAAGGATGAACCAGAACAAGAAGTGACATCACACACTTTTATGACATTTGAATTGTGCTCCAAATATTACATACAAAGATCAAACAGTGACATATCAAAGAGTACTATGACATCATAATGGAATTATTCTCCAAATACCCCACACTGAAATGGAAGTGCAAAAGCTTACAGCACCTGGTATTCCCAGGCGGTCTTCCATTCAAGCACTGACCAGGCCCAACTCTGCTAGGCTTCTGAGATCAGACGGGATCGGGCGTTTTCAGGGTGGTGTAGCTGTAAGCGTCAGACTGGAAGGGAAATTGTATTTTTATTGCTACTGTAAAGGCATAAATATGGCACCAGGATGAACCAGAACAAGAAGCGACACCACACACGTTTATGACTATTGAATTGTGCTCCCAATATTACATACAAAGATGAAACAGTGACATATCAAAGAGTGCTATGAGATTATAACAGAATTATTCTCCAAATATCCCACACTGAAATGGACGTGCAACAGCTTACAGCACCTGGTGTTCCCAGGTGGTCTCCCATTCAAGTACTGACCAGGCCCAACTCTGCTTTGCTTCTGAGATCAGACGAGATCAGGCGTTTTCAGGGTGGTGTGGCCGTAAACGTGAGACTGGAACGGAAATTGTATTTTTATTGCTAGAGTAAAGGCATAACTATGGCACCACAACAAGAAGTGACATCACACACTTTTATTACATTTGAATTGTGTTCCAAATATTACATGCAAAGATCAAACAGTGACATATCAAAGAGTACTATGACGTCATAACGGAGTTATTCTCCAAATGTACCACAACGAAATGGAAGTGCAAAAGCTTACAGCACCTGGTATTCCCAGGTGGTCTTCCATTCATGTACTGACCAGGTCCAACTCCTCTTTGCTTCCGAGATCAGACAAGATCGGGCGTTTTCAGGGTGGTGTGGCCGTAAGCGTCAGACTGGAACGGAAATAATATTTTTATTGCTACTGTAAAGGCATAAATATGGCACCAGGATGAACCACAACACGAAGCGACATCAGACAAGTTTATGACATTTGAATTGTGCTCCAAATATTACATGCAAAGATCAAACAGTGACATATCAAAGAGTACTATGACATCATAACGGAGTTATTCTCCAAATGTACCACAATGAAATGGAAGTGCAAAAGCTTACAGCACCTGGTATTCCCAGGCGGTCTCCCATTCAAATACCGAGCAGGCGCAACTCTGCTAGGCTTCTGAGATCAGACGGGATCGCGCATTTTCAGGGTGGTGTAGCTGTAAGCGTCAGACTGGAACGGAAATTGTATTTTTATTGCTACTGTAAAGGCATAAATATGGCACCAGGATGAACCACAACACGAAGCGACATCAGACAAGTTTATGACATTTGAATTGTGCTCCAAATATTACAAACAAAGATGAAACAGTGACATATCAAAGAGTGCTATGAGATTATAACAGAATTATTCTCCAAATATCCCACACTGAAATGGACGTGCAAAAGCTTACAGCACCTGGTATTCCCAGGCGGTCTTCCATTCAAGTACTGACCAGGCCCAACTCTGCTTTGCTTCTCAGATCAGATGAGATAGGGCGTTTTCAGGGTGGTGTGGCCGTAAGCGTCAGACTGGAGTGGAAAGTGTATTTTTATTGCTAGAGTAAAGGCATAACTATGGCACCACAACAAGAAGTGACATCACACACTTTTATGACATTTGAATTGTGTTCCAAATATTACATGCAAAGATCAAACAGTGACATATCAAAGAGTACTATGACATCATAACGGAGTTATTCTCCAAATGTACCACAACGAAATGGAAGTGCAAAAGCTTACAGCACCTGGTATTCCCAGGTGGTCTTCCATTCATGTACTGACCAGGTCCAACTCCTCTTTGCTTCCGAGATCAGACAAGATCGGGCGTTTTCAGGGTGGTGTGGCCGTAAGCGTCAGACTGGAACGGAAATAATATTTTTATTGCTACTGTAAAGGCATAAATATGGCACCAGGATGAACCACAACACGAAGCGACATCAGACAAGTTTATGACATTTGAATTGTGCTCCAAATATTACATGCAAAGATCAAACAGTGACATATCAAAGAGTACTATGACATCATAACGGAGTTATTCTCCAAATGTACCACAATGAAATGGAAGTGCAAAAGCTTACAGCACCTGGTATTCCCAGGCGGTCTCCCATTCAAATACCGAGCAGGCGCAACTCTGCTAGGCTTCTGAGATCAGACGGGATCGCGCATTTTCAGGGTGGTGTAGCTGTAAGCGTCAGACTGGAACGGAAATTGTATTTTTATTGCTACTGTAAAGGCATAAATATGGCACCAGGATGAACCACAACACGAAGCGACATCAGACAAGTTTATGACATTTGAATTGTGCTCCAAATATTACAAACAAAGATGAAACAGTGACATATCAAAGAGTGCTATGAGATTATAACAGAATTATTCTCCAAATATCCCACACTGAAATGGACGTGCAAAAGCTTACAGCACCTGGTATTCCCAGGCGGTCTTCCATTCAAGTACTGACCAGGCCCAACTCTGCTTTGCTTCTCAGATCAGATGAGATAGGGCGTTTTCAGGGTGGTGTGGCCGTAAGCGTCAGACTGGAGTGGAAAGTGTATTTTTATTGCTAGAGTAAAGGCATAACTATGGCACCACAACAAGAAGTGACATCACACACTTTTATGACATTTGAATTGTGTTCCAAATATTACATGCAAAGATCAAACAGTGACATATCAAAGAGTACTATGACATCATAACGGAGTTATTCTCCAAATGTACCACAATGAAATGGAAGTGCTAAAGCTTACAGCACCTGGTATTCCCAGGCGGTCTCCCATTCAAGTACCGAGCAGGCGCAACTCTGCTAGGCTTCTGAGATCAGACGGGATCGTGCGTTAAGCGTCAGACTGGAACGGAAATTGTATTTTTATTGCTAGTGTAAAGGCATAAATATGGCACCAGGATAAACCACAACACGAAGCGACATCAGACATTTTATGACATTTGAATTGTGCTCCCAATATTACAATCAAAGATGAAACAGTGACATATCAAAGAGTGCTATGAGATTATAACAGAATTATTCTCCAAATATCACACACTGAAATGGACGTGCAAAAGCTTACAGCACCTGGTGTTCCCAGGCGGTCTCCCATTCAAGTACTGACCAGGCCCAACTCTGCTTTGCTTCTGAGATCAGACGAGATCAGGCGTTTTCAGGGTGGTGTGGCCGTAAGCGTCAGACTGGAGTGGAAAGTGTATTTTTATTGCTAGAGTAAAGGCATAACTATGGCACCACAACAAGAAGTGACATCACACACTTTTATGACATTTGAATTGTGTTCCAAATATTACATGCAAAGATCAAACAGTGACATATCAAAGAGTACTATGACATCATAACGGAGTTATTCTCCAAATGTACCACAATGAAATGGAAGTGCAAAAGCTTACAGCACCTGGTATTCCCAGGCGGTCTCCCATTCAAATACCGAACAGACCCAACTCTGCTAGGCTTCTGAGATCAGACGGGATCGGGCGTTTTCAGGGTGGTGTAGCTGTAAGCGTCAGACTGGAAGGGAAATTGTATTTTTATTGCTACTGTAAAGGCATAAATATGGCACCAAGATAAACCACAACACGAAGCGACATCAGAGATTTTATGACATTTGAATTGTGCTCCCAATATTACAATCAAAGATGAAACAGTGACATATCAAAGAGTGCTATGAGATTATAACAGAATTATTCTCCAAATATCCCACACTGAAATGGACGTGCAAAAGCTTACAGCACCTGGTATTCCCAGGCGGTCTCCTGGGATCGATCGGGCGTTTTCAGGGTGGTGTAGCTGTAAGCGTCAGACTGGAACGGAAATTGTATTTTTATTGCTACTGTAAAGGCATAAATATGGCACCAGGATGAACCACAACACGAAGCGACATCAGACAATTTATGACATTTGAATTGTGCTCCCAATATTACATACAAAGATCAAACAGTGACATATCAAAGAGTACTATGACGTCATAACAGAGTTATTCACCAAATGTACCACAATGAAATGGAAGTGCAAAAGCTTACAGCACCTGGTATTCCCAGGCAGTCTCCCATTCAAGTACTGAGCAGGCCCAACTCCTTTTTGCTTCCGAGATCAGACGAGATCGGGCGTTTTCAGGGTGGTGTGGCCGTAAGCGTCAGAATGAAATGGAAATTGTATTTTTATTGCTACTGTAAAGGCATAAATATGGCACCAGGATGAACCAGAACAAGAAGTGACATCACACACGTTTATGACTATTGAATTGTGCTCCCAATATTACATACAAAGATGAAACAGTGACATATCAAAGAGTGCTATGAGATTATAACAGAATTATTCTCCAAATATCCCACACTGAAATGGACGTGCAAAAGCTTACAGCACCTGGTGTTCCCAGGTGGTCTCCCATTCAAGTACTGACCAGGCCCAACTCTGCGTTGCTTCCGAGATCAGACGAGATCAGGCGTTTTCAGGGTGGTGTGGCCGTAAGCATAAGACTGGAACGGAAATTGTATTTTTATTGCTAGAATAAAGGCATAACTATGGCACCACAACAAGAAGTGACATCACACACTTTTATGACATTTGAATTGTGTTCCAAATATTACATGCAAAGATCAAACAGTGACATATCAAAGAGTACTATGACGTCATAACGGAGTTATTCTCCAAATGTACCACAATGAAATGGAAGTGCAAAAGCTTACAGCACCTGGTATTCCCAGGCGGTCTTCCATTCAAGTACTGACCAGGCCCAACTCCTCTTTGCTTCCGAGATCAGACAAGATCGGGCGTTTTGGGGGGGGGGATCTTTTAATATTGAAATTCAAGAGATACAATAAAACCAGTAAACACAGCACAAAACATCAAAGAAAACTATTTACAACACAGACACATACACGTAATACAAACTGACACATACGGGTTATGTACAATATTTACAATTACAAGAACAACAAGACAACACACACAAGGACATGAGGCAGAGGGAACAGACAACAGAACACTAGACAGTTATTTACATTTTATTATTATTTTATTTTTTTTCTTTATTTCTTTTTTTTTTTTTTTTCTTTTTTTTAAATTTTATTTTTCTTTTTTTTTCTTTTTTCTTTTTTTTTTTTTTTGATTTTTAAATTTTTTAATTATTATAATTTTATCTTTTTTCTTATTGTTCTTTTCGTTTTTCTTCACTTTGTTTTTACTGAACGTGCTCAGTGAGTCCAATTTTCTAGGTAAAAGAGTCCGGGATGGGTTGAGCAGATGAGGGGGCAGTGAGTCCATGATTGCCAGGATGGATGTCCTGAAACAGTTCAAATGTTCATGACCAGAGCGTCATTCGGATGGATAGAGAAAAGTGACTGATTGGGAGAGAAGGTAGTGATGAAGCGATGCTCCTCAGCCGAGTGCAGGTGACGCAGGCGGACGGTGAGGAGACGGGTGAAGATGGGCCAGTGGCGTGCGGTGCGGTGGTCAAAGTGGTAGATGTTCCTGACGATGTAGATGGTATACCGGGCTATGGACAGGATGAGATGACAGAGGTGGCGGTTTGCTCCAGAGCGGCTGACGGAGGGCCCAAAGAGGAGAAACCATGGTTCCTGGTCGCCTCCCCCAAGAGAGGCCGGCGGTGGAAGTCTCCAAGACAGTCTCCGGGCGAGCAGATCCTGCACCCGGGTCCAGAAGGGGCGGACGGCCGGGCACGTGACGAAGAGGTGATGGAGATCCTCGTAAGACCCACCACACACCGGACAATCTCTGCCATACCTGTCTGGGTATATAGTGTGCAGTGTAGCGCGCGTGTAAATCAGTCTATGTTTCAATTTGAACTCAAAATTTGCGAGCTGGGGTGAGGTGTACCATTGGAATGTCCTGGCCCAGATGGGTGAGATGTCATGAGTAGGGTATGAACGGGACCAGGCACGTTCAGCTGCAGGAGCCCTGACCACATGAGCCAACAGTAACCGGTAGAAGGTGCGAGTGTGCAGGGAGGTGAAACGCCTGACTGAACCATCAAAATGTATATCAAAATCAAGGGGGGCAAAGCCCACATCAGGAGACGTGCCACCTGTCAGCAGGGTGCCCCACCATCTGAACAGGTGCTCTTTAAATGAGTTTAACAACACCGAAACCGAATTTCTTCTAAACACCACTCCCGACATGACAAATTTTCTACGGACAAATTCAATGTTCCAATCCCCAAAAGGTGAAAAAATATCCTCTACAACTGTCAACCCAGCTCTCTCCATAGACACTCCCATCATCTTTCTCCTCCCTCTGGAGGGAGAAGAGAGGAGGTCTGGATTGAATCGGAGAGGCATTTTACACAAATCAAGCCATGAACCAGGAACTGCCACAGCAAAAGGCCTCAAAGCGGCCCACGCCTGCAAGGCCTCCCTCACAAAGTGTGGGAGGACCCCGAGCACTGGGCTGGGGGGCAACAGACAAAGATTAAATGCACCAAAATTATTCAACACGCTCAGATCCATCAAGAAAAACTCCTTCCAGGGAGCCCGACAGTCTGGATCCAGAAATTTTCTGAGCACCTTCAGTCTCAGTGCCTGTTTTTTTAATACTAGATCAATTAAATTCAGACCTCCCTTATCAACATCATTGATCATTACATTGTGTGCGACCAAACAACGACTGTTACCCCAGAGAAACTTGGATAAAATTACAGAAATTCGATTTGCACAGTCACCTGGCAGCTCGCTCACAGTTAGAGCATGGGTCAATTTCGACAGACACAAAGCATTCACTACTAAAACTCTACCTCTAAGTCCCAAATTCCGAAACTTTAAGAAATTTAATTTAGCTACTAATTTTTTGATTAAATCTTCCCACATTTTCCTATTCGTTACACCACCATCCTTACCTACAAGCACCCCTAAGACCCCGTACGTGCTCCCCGCTTTCTGAAGATGCACTGACAAAGGCTGAGGAGTTACGCTACCACAAAATGCAACAGAAGTTTTTTCAAAGTTCATTTTTGCACCCGAGGCCAGACCATAAATGGTCAACACATGTAAGGATGCCTCAAGACTTTCGGTGTCACGCAAAAATAAATTCGTGTCATCTGCAAACTGTAGCACCTTATACTCAGCTCCTGCGGGGGAGAGTATGCCCCTGACACTACACTCTGACATCAACATGGCAGCCAGAGGCTCAGCCACGAGGCTATAAAGAAAAGCAGAGAGGGGGCATCCCTGACGGATAGAACGCTTCACAGGAAAAACATCTGTCATCGCACCATTACATTTCACCTTACTAGAAGCAGATCCATACAATAATCTTATCCAATTAACAAAATTTGAACCAAACCCCATTTTTTCTAATACAGCAAACAGAAAGCTATGCTCCACTCTATCAAACGCTTTATTAAAATCTACGCTTACATGAATACCACCCGTGTCATGCATCACATTCAATAAATATTTTATAGACAAAATTGAGTCCGAGATGTCCCGGCCAGGGACACTGTAAGCCTGGGCAGATAAAACAACCGACTCCATTACACCTCTGATATGGCCCGCTAAAAGTTTGGCAAGAATTTTATAATCCACATTCAATAAGCTGATTGGCCTGTAATTTTCCAATTTATTCCTGTCTCCCTTCTTAAAAACAAGGGACACTACACTCAAAGCAAAGGAACTTGAGGCTCTCCCCTCTCTCTCCATCTCCTGAAAGAGTCGAAGGAGAATAGGCGCCAGCCTGGTTGCGAAGCACCTGTAGAATTCACTGGTGAGCCCATCCTCACCTGGGGCTTTGCCAGTACTGAGGAGCTTCACTGCAGATCTGACCTCCTCCAACACAAGAGGCGCATCACACGCCTCAGCCTCAGCATCTGACAACCTGCCACTTAAAGAATTGACCACCTCATCTAAACGATCTACTAAGACACCCTCCGAACTAAACAAAGCACCATAGAATTTTCGCACAACACCCAACACATCATCAATATCCGACACCTCCTCTCCCAAATCATTCATCAGTTTTTCAATATACATCTTTTTTTGCCTCACCTTCTCCATTGTGAAGAAAAAACCTGTAGATCTTTCACCCTGCACAGTATACTGTGCTCTTGCACGCAGCATGGCACCTCTACATTTAGAGATTTCAATATTATCCAGCTGAGCTTTAACTTCTAAATATTCAGGATTCACTGGACCACTAGTAAAAGCTGACCTACTCACAATGTCCCTCAGCCTATGTTTTAACTGAGTCTCCTCTGCCTTTAACAACCAGTTTTTCCGTTTGCTAAAATTTATTGAGAGGCGCTTTATTCTTTTCTTTGCCTCTTCCCACCAGTCCACAATTGACTCAAAACATTCCATTTCCATATCAAAAGAATCAAACAACCTATTCATTCTATTACAATAATTCTCATCTTCAAGCAAAGAATTATTTAAAATCCACAACCCCCCCGTTCGCTGCCCTTTAAAAGGGCTAAAATCTACACGCAGTGGAGAATGGTCGCTTAACCAAGTGTCATCATAGAAAACTGAGGCCGTTCGCCTCAAGAAGCCCTCAGACATCAAACATAAATCAATACGGGACTGTTTCAATGCCCCTAAGACAACTTGCCGTCTGGAAAAAACTCTCTTGTTGAAATTCAGAGCTCTCCAGCCTTCAATCATACCATATCGGGACATAAGGTCCAACAAGTGCGTCCTAGACACGTCATTTCTATACACATTACTAACACTTAAGTCTATTTTCATAAGGGCTACATTGAAATCACCAATAACAATAGTTTCTAAATTAACATAAGTAAAGACAGAGGAAAAAAGAGTCTTCCTTTCCTGCTCCTCATTCGGAGCATAAATATTGATAAGCCTAAATGCAAAAGGCTGGACAAAATCAACAACAACAAAAGCACCTTCAGGATCCGCATGGACCAGTGTGGGCGTCCCAAAAAAGTCCGTTTTTACAATAGTAGCCACACCACGCGAAAGTGCAGAGCCAAGAGCACAAAAGACAGTTCCCACGCCCATTGCCTGCACCGCACGCACATGAGATGGCTCCCAATGAGTCTCCTGCAAACACAGCACACCCCAGCTCAATGAGTGGAGCGCACTGTGCATGCGAACGGGGCTCCGCAGCCCACCTGTGTTAAGGGACACAAGGGAAAAAGCCATGAACATGAGGGAGAAGGAGGTGCACACAACGAACATCATTTAGACTTTTTAGAAATCTCTTTCCCATCACTATCACTTAGCCTTTTATTAGACTGCACTTCCAGAACCATCGGTAATTCCTCAGCAGCTCCAGACTTCCCAGAGCTGGATGAAACAGTGGGGGATGCGCCAGAGGCCGGTGTACCGGGCGTAGGGATACGGGACTGATCCCGGGTCGCGCCGCCCGCACCACGAGCACCACGCCCCCGAGACCTGCTCCGTTCCCCAGCCTCATTGACTGCCTTTTTTTGAGCCAGTGTCCTGCTCAGGCTGAATGTCTCCTCCTGAATAGTTGGCTGCGCACTCTCAGTGCTCTCACTGCGCTCACCCAGTCTGGAGAATTGGGCCACAGCTGGCACCAACCTCTCTCCTTCAGAGGTAAAGTGAGGAAGCAGCCCACCACTCATCCTCCTCCCGAGTTCGACCGCCCCCACTGTGGCCTTAGGAGTGAGGTCTTCACAGGCCTCCTCCCCTTGGTCAGGAGCAGAGCACGCGGCCCCCCCCTTCCCAGGCGCCTCAGTACCAGACAAGATGGAGTTTCGAACTACATCCAAGGAGTCAAAAGTGACCAAAGGCTGTGAAGTAGGGCTGGAGTCGTCAGCCGCCTGAACCTCCTCCTGAAATGCACCACCCTGCTCTGCTTCACTCCCACCACTTTCCCCCCCGTGACCCCCGTCCTCATCAGAATCCAACTCACTGCACACACACAGATGCAGGAATGCACGGCAGTCCCTGCACCTTCGCGCCCTCGGCTCCACACACTCACGAGCATAGTGTCCCTGTTTTCCACAATTATTACACAGAAAGTCTGGACAATCACGCAAAATATGGTCAGGCTGCAAACACCCCCTGCACACTCGCACCTGTCGGTCATGTATAACCCGAAAGTAATCCGGGCCTGCAGCTGTGTTGAAGCGGACAGAGTATGGCAGAGACTGTACAGTGTCAGTGAATCTCACCTTCACGTACCGCGTCCCCTCCGCCACAGTTGTCCCCGGCCACATTCTCCGCCGCACCTCAGAGACTGCAGAGACTCCCCAGGAGAGGAGCTTCGCAAGAATCTCCTCGTCCTCAATGTAAGCCGGCAATCCCATGAAGGAGACGACCAGCTCATCAACGGAGACGTCACGGGCGTGAACCCTGGCCTCTCCGACGCGAAAACCATCCATCAGCCGCTCCTTTGCTTTTGTGCAGGTGACTGTCAGTTCATACTTTAGCTTGGTAATCTGTCTGCAAGCAATGATTTGTCCACAAACTTCTTTAGCCGCTCTCATGAGCACAATAGGCACCATTTCCTCCACACCCTCAATGTCCAGCACAACAGTTAATTCCTTGTCATATATCCGGTTCCTCTCACTCACATTAAGACCATCCATGTTTTTGTTTTGTCCATCAACCAAAGGAGTAGTCCGGGGGCGAGCAGGGTACGAAGCCATGATTTCCGCCCAAAGAACCAAGGCTCAAAAAGGGAGACACCAAAATCACTCCTCCACAGCAGGAGTGCTGGGAGGAGGAAAAAAACACCAAAAACAAAAATGGGAAACCAAAATAAAATAAGAAACAAAATATAACAGCCACAAAAAAGAACAGCACCTCTCCACTTTCCCTCCAAAACACTTCCTCGTTAGGACACACCCACTGGGCGTTTTCAGGGTGGTGTGGCCGTAAGCGTCAGACTGGAACGGAAAGTGTATTTTTATTGCTAGTGTAAAGGAATAAATATGGCACAAGGATGAACCAGAACAAGAAGTGACATCACACACGTTTATGACATTTGAATTGTGCTACAAATATTACATGCAAAGATCAAACAGTGACATATCAAAGAGTACTATGACATCATAACGGAGTTATTCTCCAAATGTACCACAATGAAATGGAAGTGCAAAAGCTTACAGCACCTGGTATTCCGAGGCGGTCTTCCATTCAAGTACCGAATAGGCCCAACTCTGCAAGGCTTCTGAGATCAGACGGGATCGGGCGTTTTCAGGGTGGTGTAGCTGTAAGCGTCAGACTGGAAGGGAAATTGTATTTTTATTGCTACTGTAAAGGCATAAATATGGCACCAGGATGAACCAGAACAAGAAGTGACACCACACACGATTATGACTATTGAATTGTGCTCCCAATATTACATACAAAGATGAAACAGTGACATATCAAAGAGTGCTATGAGATTATAACAGAATTATTCTCCAAATATCCCACACTGAAATGGACGTGCAAAAGCTTACAGCACCTGGTGTTCCCAGGTGGTCTCACATTCAAGTACAGACCAGGCCCAACTCTGCTTTGTTTCTGAGATCAGACGTTTTCAAGATGGTGTGGCCGTAAGCGTCAGACTGGAGCGGAAAGTGTATTTTTATTGCTAGAATAAAGGCATAACTATGGCACCACAACAAGAAGTGACATCACACACTTTTATGACATTTGAATTGTGTTCCAAATATTACATGCAAAGATCAAACAGTGACATATCAAAGAGTACTATGACGTCATAACGGAGTTATTCTCCAAATGTACCACAATGAAATGGAAGTGCAAAAGCTTACAGCACCTGGTATTCCCAGGCGGTCTTCCATTCAAGTACTGACCAGGCCCAACTCCTCTTTGCTTCCGAGATCAGACAAGATCGGGCGTTTTCAGGGTGGCGTGGCCGTAAGCAACAGACTGGAACGGAAATAATATTTTTATTGGTACTGTAAAGGCATTAATATGGCACCAGGATGAACCAGAACAAGAAGTGACATCACACACTTTTATGACATTTGAATTGTGCTCCAAATATTACATACAAAGATCAAACAGTGACATATCAAAGAGTACTATGACATCATAATGGAATTATTCTCCAAATACCCCACACTGAAATGGAAGTGCAAAAGCTTACAGCACCTGGTATTCCCAGGCGGTCTTCCATTCAAGTACCGAACAGGCCCAACTCTGCTAGGCTTCTGAGATCAGACGGGATCGGGCTTTTTCAGGGTGGTATAGCTGTAAGCGTCAGACTGGAAGGGAAATTGTATTTTTATTGCTACTGTAAAGGCATAAATATGGCACCAGGATAAACCACAACACGAAGCGACATCAGACATTTTATGACATTTGAATTGTGCTCCCAATATTACAATCAAAGATGAAACAGTGACATATCAAAGAGTGCTATGAGATTATAACAGAATTATTCTCCAAATATCCCACACTGAAATGGACGTGCAAAAGCTTACAGCACCTGGTGTTCCCAGGTGGTCTCCCATTCAAGTACTGGACAGGCCCAACTCTGCTAGGCTTCTGAGATCAGACGGGATCGGGCGTTTTCAGGGTGGTGTAGCTGTAAGCGTCAGACTGGAACGGAAATTGTATTTTTATTGCTAGTGTAAAGGCATAAATATGGCACCAGGATGAACCACAACACGAAGCGACATCAGACAAGTTTATGACATTTGAATTGTGCTCCAAATATTACAAACAAAGATGAAACAGTGACATATCAAAGAGTGCTATGAGATTATAACAGAATTATTCTCCAAATATCCCACACTGAAATGGACGTGCAAAGGCTTACAGCACCTGGTGTTCCCAGGCGGTCTCCCATTCAAGTACTGACCAGGCCCAACTCTGCTAGGCTTCCGAGATCAGACGAGATCAGGCGTTTTCAGGGTGGTGTATCCGGAAGCGTCAGACTGGAACGGAAATTGTATTTTTATTGCTAGAGTAAAGGCATAACTATGGCACCACAACAAGAAGTGACATCACACACTTTTATGACATTTGAATTGTGTTCCAAATATTACATGCAAAGATCAAACAGTGACATATCAAAGAGTACTATGACATCATAACGGAGTTATTCTCCAAATGTACCACAATGAAATGGAAGTGCAAAAGCTTACAGCACCTGGTATTCCCAGGCGGTCTCCCATTCAAGTACCGAGCAGGCGCAACTCTGCTAGGCTTCTGAGATCAGACGGGATCGGGCGTTTTCAGGGTGGTGTAGCTGTAAGCGTCAGACTGGAACGGAAATTGTATTTTTATTGCTAGTGTAAAGGAATAAATATGGCACAAGGATGAACCAGAACAAGAAGTGACATCACACACATTTATGACATTTGAATTGTGCTCCAAATATTACATGCAAAGATCAAACAGTGACATATCAAAGAGTACTATGACATCATAACGGAGTTATTCTCCAAATGTACCACAATGAAATGGAAGTGCAAAAGCTTACAGCACCTGGTATTCCGAGGCGGTCTTCCATTCAAGTACCGAATAGGCCCAACTCTGCAAGGCTTCTGAGATCAGACGGGATCGGGCGTTTTCAGGGTGGTGTAGCTGTAAGCGTCAGACTGGAACGGAAAGTGTATTTTTATTGCTAGTGTAAAGGAATAAATATGGCACAAGGATGAACCAGAACAAGAAGTGACATCACACACGTTTATGACATTTGAATTGTGCTACAAATATTACATGCAAAGATCAAACAGTGACATATCAAAGAGTACTATGACATCATAACGGAGTTATTCTCCAAATGTACCACAATGAAATGGAAGTGCAAAAGCTTACAGCACCTGGTATTCCGAGGCGGTCTTCCATTCAAGTACCGAATAGGCCCAACTCTGCAAGGCTTCTGAGATCAGACGGGATCGGGCGTTTTCAGGGTGGTGTAGCTGTAAGCGTCAGACTGGAAGGGAAATTGTATTTTTATTGCTACTGTAAAGGCATAAATATGGCACCAGGATGAACCAGAACAAGAAGTGACACCACACACGATTATGACTATTGAATTGTGCTCCCAATATTACATACAAAGATGAAACAGTGACATATCAAAGAGTGCTATGAGATTATAACAGAATTATTCTCCAAATATCCCACACTGAAATGGACGTGCAAAAGCTTACAGCACCTGGTGTTCCCAGGTGGTCTCACATTCAAGTACAGACCAGGCCCAACTCTGCTTTGTTTCTGAGATCAGACGTTTTCAAGATGGTGTGGCCGTAAGCGTCAGACTGGAGCGGAAAGTGTATTTTTATTGCTAGAATAAAGGCATAACTATGGCACCACAACAAGAAGTGACATCACACACTTTTATGACATTTGAATTGTGTTCCAAATATTACATGCAAAGATCAAACAGTGACATATCAAAGAGTACTATGACGTCATAACGGAGTTATTCTCCAAATGTACCACAATGAAATGGAAGTGCAAAAGCTTACAGCACCTGGTATTCCCAGGCGGTCTTCCATTCAAGTACTGACCAGGCCCAACTCCTCTTTGCTTCCGAGATCAGACAAGATCGGGCGTTTTCAGGGTGGCGTGGCCGTAAGCGTCAGACTGGAACGGAAATAATATTTTTATTGGTACTGTAAAGGCATAAATATGGCACCAGGATGAACCAGAACAAGAAGTGACATCACACACTTTTATGACATTTGAATTGTGCTCCCAATATTACAATCAAAGATGAAACAGTGACATATCAAAGAGTGCTATGAGATTATAACAGAATTATTCTCCAAATATCACACACTGAAATGGATGTGCAAAAGCTTACAGCACCTGGTGTTCCCAGGCGGTCTCCCATTCAAGTACTGACCAGGCCCAACTCTGCTTTGCTTCTGAGATCAGACGAGATCAGGCGTTTTCAGGGTGGTGTGGCCGTAAGCGTCAGACGGGACCGGAAAGTGTATTTTTATTGCTAGAGTAAAGGCATAACTATGGCACCACAACAAGAAGTGACATCACACACTTTTATGACATTTGAATTGTGTTCCAAATATTACATGCAAAGATCAAACAGTGACATATCAAAGAGTACTATGACGTCATAACGGAGTTATTCTCCAAATGTACCACAATGAAATGGAAGTGCAAAAGCTTACAGCACCTGGTATTCCAAGGCGGTCTTCCATTCATGTACTGACCAGGCCCAACTCCTCTTTGCTTCCGAGATCAGACAAGGTCGGGCGTTTTCAGGGTGGTGTGGCCGTAAGCGTCAGACTGGAACGGAAATAATATTTTTATTGCTACTGTAAAGGCATAAATATGGCACCAGGATGAACCACAACACGAAGCGACATCACACACTTTTATGACATTTGAATTGTGCTCCAAATATTACATACAAAGATCAAACAGTGACATATCAAAGAGTACTATGAGATTATAACAGAATTATTCTCCAAATATCCCACACTGAAATGGACGTGCAACAGCTTACAGCACCTGGTGTTCCCAGGTGGTCTCCCATTCAAGTACTGACCAGGCGCAACTCTGCTTTGCTTCCGAGATCAGACGAGATCAGGCGTTTTTAGGGTGGTGTGGCCGTAAGCGTAAGACTGGAACGGAAATTGTATTTTTATTGCTAGAGTAAAGGCATAACTATGGCAACACAACAAGAAGTGACATCACACACTTTTATGACATTTGAATTGTGCTCCAAATATTACATGCAAAGATCAAACAGTGACATATCAAAGAGTACTATGACATCATAATGGAATTATTCTCCAAATACCCCACACTGAAATGGAAGTGCAAAAGCTTACAGCACCTGGTATTCCCAGGCGGTCTTCCATTCATGTACTGACCAGGCCCAACTCCTCTTTGCTTCCGAGATCAGACAAGATCGGGCGTTTTCAGGGTGGTGTGGCCGTAAGCGTCAGACTGGAACGTAAATAATATTTTTATTGCTACTGTAAAGGCATAAATATGGCACCAGGATGAACCACAACACGAAGCGACATCAGACATTTTATGACATTTGAATTGTGCTCCCAATATTACAATCAAAGATGAAACAGTGACATATCAAAGAGTGCTATGAGATTATAACAGAATTATTCTCCAAATATCCCACACTGAAATGGACGTGCAAAAGCTTACAGCACCTGGTGTTCCCAGGTGGTCTTCCATTCAAGTACTGACCAGGCCCAACTCTGCTAGGCTTCCGAGATCAGACGAGATCAGGCGTTTTCAGGGTGGTGTGGCCGTAAGCGTCAGACTGGAAGGGAAATTGTATTTTTATTGCTAGAGTAAAGGCATAACTATGGCACCACAACAAGAAGTGACATCACACACTTTTATGACATTTGAATTGTGTTCCAAATATTACATGCAAAGATCAAACAGTGACATATCAAAGAGTACTATGACATCATAACGGAGTTATTCTCCAAATGTACCACAATGAAATGGAAGTGCAAAAGCTTACAGCACCTGGTATTCCCAGGCGGTCTCCCATTCAAGTACCGAGCAGGCGCAACTCTGCTAGGCTTCTGAGATCAGACGGGATCGTGCGTTTTCAGGGTGGTGTAGCTGTAAGCGTCAGACTGGAACGGAAATTTTATTTTTATTGCTAGTGTAAAGGCATGAATATGGCACCAGGATGAACCACAACACGAAGCGACAATCAGACAAGTTTATGACATTTGAATTGTGCTCCAAATATTACATACAAAGATCAAACAGTGACATATCAAAGAGTACTATGACATCATAATGGAATTATTCTCCAAATACCCCACACTGAAATGGAAGTGCAAAAGCTTACAGCACGTGGTATTCCCAGGCGGTCTCCCATTCAAGTACCGAACAACCCAACTCTGCTAGGCTTCTGAGATCAGACGGGATCGGGCGTTTTCAGGGTGGTGTAGCTGTAAGCGTCAGACTGGAAGGGAAATTGTATTTTTATTGCTACTGTAAAGGCATAAATATGGCACCAGGATAAACCACAACACGAAGCGACATCAGACATTTTATGACATTTGAATTGTGCTCCCAATATTACAATCAAAGATGAAACAGTGACATATCAAAGAGTACTATGACATCATAACGGAGTTATTCTCCAAATGTACCACAATGAAATGGAAGTGCAAAATCTTACAGCACCTGGTATTCCCAGGCGGTCTCCCATTCAAGTACCGAACAGGCCAAACTCTGCTAGGCTTCTGAGATCAGACGGGATCGGGCGTTTTCAGGGTGTTGTGGCCGTAAGCGTCAGACTGGAGCGGAAAGTGTATTTTTATTGCTAGAGTAAAGGCATAACTATGGCACCACAAGAAGTGACATCACACACTTTTATGACAGTTGAATTGTGTTCCAAATATTACATGCAAAGATCAAACAGTGACATATCAAAGAGTACTATGACATCATAACGGAGTTATTCTCCAAATGTACCACAATGAAATGGAAGTGCAAAAGCTTTCAGCACCTGGTATTCCCAGGTGGTCTCCCTTTCAAGTACCGAGCAGGCGCAACTCAACTAGGCTTCTGAGATCAGACGGGATCGTGCGTTTTCAGGATGGTGTAGCTGTAAGCGTCAGACTGGAACGGAAATTGTATTTTTATTGCTAGTGTAAAGGAATAAATATGGCACAAGGATGAACCAGAACAAGAAGTGACATCACACACTTTTATGACATTTGAATTGTGCTCCAAATATTACAATCAAAGATGAAACAGTGACATATGAAAGAGTGCTATGAGATTATAACAGAATTATTCTCCAAATATCCTACACTGAAATGGAAGTGCAAAAGCTTACAGCACCTGGTATTCCCAGGCGGTCTTCCATTCAAGTACCGAACAGGCGCAAATCTGCTTTGCTTCCGAGATCAGACGAGATCAGGCGTTTTCAGGGTGGTGTGGCCGTAAGCGTCAGACTGAAGCGGAAAGTGTATTTTTATTGCTAAAGTAAAGGCATAACTATGGCACCACAACAAGAAGTGACATCACACACTTTTATGACATTTGAATTGTGTTCCAAATATTACATGCAAAGATCAAACAGTGACATGTCAAAGAGTACTATGACATCATAACGGAGTTATTCTCCAAATGTACCACAATGAAATGGAAGTGCAAAAGCTTACAGCACCTGGTATTCCCTTTTTCTTTTTCTTTTTCTCTTTTTTTTTTTTTTTTTTTTTTTTTTTTTTTTTTTTGTTGTCTTGTCCAGCATTTAAGCAAGCAGACTGATGTTCTGGATGCTGTGTTCTGCTGAGCAAATTTATTTTGCCAAGGGGAACTTTTGTAGATGTAATGATCCCCTTGTATTTCTTGATTCTTATTTTATTTTTCAATTTGTTTTGGATAATAGCTTGTATTACAGAGTTTATGCTGCTGGACCCGACCGGAAAGGACAGGAAAGGGGCAGAAAGAGAACAGAAAAGAGAACATAAAAAAACTAAAAGAAAACAAAAGAAAGAGATCAATGCATACATGTATATGCACATACATACCCACCTACATATATATGTATATACACTCGCACATACATTATATATATATACATATACACATACATACACATGCATACACACACATGTACACATACATGCATACATAAAGATAGATATACATACATACACATATATATATATATATATATATATATATATATATATATATATATATATATATATACATATATACACATATACATACTCACATACATACACATACATATACATACATTCACATACACTCACACATATGCATACATATATACATATCCATACACATACATACATACACATACACATAAGTACACACACATACCCACCCACACACATAAATATATACACCCACACAAGCCAACTCTAGATTCGTGGAGAACAAAACCGTTGACAATCATGAGGACCAGAAACTAGCAAGTTAAGTCAAAAAGACAGAAAGAGAGCTACCTGCTGTTAGTGAATAAACTTGCTGGATGACTCAGTGACTGTGACACATGCAGAACATTCATGCAGAACATTCAGAGTGGAACGTGTTTAGAGAAGAGTGATCATGCCAATGTGACCCCGCCCGCCTACAGCTAGAGGAAGGCCAGGAGAACCCAGAGACCCGGGTAACCGACAGTCACCCCCAGGTACAGATCCCAACCCCCCCACTCCAGAGCCAGCCATGCATCTGCCCAGGAGGTGGCGAAGGAGGTGCCCAACCAGAGTCCCCCGCAGTCAGGGGGAACAGGCCCCAGCAGGCCCAGGCCGGCAAGGGCCGATCCCGCCGGGCACCGGCCACCTAGGGCAGACAGAGCGCAGGCCCCAGGGCCCCAAGAGCCCGTGAGCAGCCCCCCGCCCCCGCAGGACCAGGATCCCCAGACCGCCACCCAGCGGCAGCCAGGTCGCACCCCAGCGCACCAGCTGCGCCCCCGGGTACAGGACACCACCCCCCCACCACCAAACCACACACACATATACATGCTCCCCCAACACACACTCCCCTCACACATATACATGCATACCCCCCCCCGCCCCCCCCAAACACGCACTCCCCTCTCAACCCCCATCCACACAACCCTCTGCAATCCATGCACATCATCCATCACATATACAACCCCACCCCACCTCTACTCACTCACCCATACCAAGTCACACGAACCCCAATCGCCCCCGCCCCCACACACGCTCACCCCCCCCCCCCCACACACACGCTCACACCCCGCCACCCCATCCCTCTACTTCTACCCAACCACACATGCCCCACCAAATACCCCTCCACCACCCATAGCCCCCCTCCAAACTTCACCCTCACTCACACATCCCATTCCGCATATACACCCCCCCTACACACACACACACACACACACATACCCTCACTCCTCCAACACAGGCACACCCCAATACAACCCACGCGCCAACATACCCCTCCACACACACATCTACTCATCCTCACACATCCCTATCCCCTACCCACCTATATCCCCAACCCTAATCCCCCCCAGCCATCCCACCATCCATCTGTAACCCCATACACCCACTCCCACACATCCTCACCTCACCCCTCCATCATGTCCCATGTGAGATACCTCAGAGGGGGCAGAGGACAGGATGGCACCGATCAGGGCCCCCATAATTACCGCCCACCACTCCCAGCGTCCCCCCCACCACCCCACAGATGCAGCCGACCCAGCACCCCCCCAGGGCCGGCGACAACCCTCCTACAGCCAGGCCAGCCCAGACTTAGGCCTAATGGACGGCACTCTTCCCCCACCCGTACCCCCCCCCAGTAAAGCCCCGAGAGCAGGGGCATGAGAAGACCCTATCGTCCCTGCCTCCCCCCCGCTTATGACTGATTGTGAAGTATGTATTAGTTGCAATTAAAATTGAGGGAAGTGCCACGCGGTGTTGGGAGAGGGACCACCTAAGCAGCCCCGCCCACCATACACCGCATGCTCTTCCCCCTAATCATGTGAGTTGTCAGTGTTTTGGTGTTTGGTGTCTAAGTGTAATTAAAACTGGGAGGTGAGCCGAGGCTGGGTGCAGCGATCAAGACCACCTTGATGGCCTTTCTCACCACCCAGCGCCACGTGCACACCTCCCAATACCCTGCCTGTGTGTGATGGGGAGCGGGGAGGAAGAGGGGTTGAGGGATTTAAGTCTGGAGGAAAGTGAGCTTTCCTCCAGAAGGTGAGCCGCCCGCGGCACTGGGCATGCCCCCTACTCCCAGGGCCCCCCAAGGACCAGGACAAGCCGGGGACAGCCATCCCCGTAACCAGAGCCTTCGGCGACTCTAACCAGAGAGTCATCACCGACCCAAGAGGGGTCCAACTCACCACATGCAGAAGGGAGGCATGAGGACAAAGAGGAGGCGGGGCGGCAGAAGGGGAATCCCAGACCGATTGTCCACCGCCCCCTCACTCACAGAGGACACCCCCACCTGGGGACATGAAGTCCCCCCTTGTCCACACATCGGCACTTCACACTGTCTCAGCACACACCTACAGCCACACACACACACACTTCCGGACACATTCAGGTCCACCCAGCCACCCGTTCAGCCCACCCTTAAAACCATCCTCCTGACCCCCACGTCACATCCAAATCTCCCCCACTCCCATCCATCATATCTACACTTATCCACCAACCTACCACACACATGCACCACCCACTCCCCCATACATACACCCCTGCCCCCCCCCCCACACACACACAGACAGCACGCCCCCCTCCCCCCTCCTCCCCCCCACACACACACCCGTATACATGCACCACCGCCACTCCCCACATACACGCATCACCCCACTCCCCTACACACACGGCACTACCCCCCCCCCACAGACACCACGACACCCCCCCCCACACACGCATCATCACACTTCCCCACCCACACACATCCACATACCTATGTACCGCCACCAGTCCTCAACGCACACCCCCTACACACATCCCTCCATACACACTCACATCCCATCCACACTATCAAACACCCCCCACTCAACAAGTCCCAGGGTCGCAACCAGGCACCAGAGCACGTACCTGCCCGCCGCCGCAGCGGCAGGTCCAGGTCAGCCCAGCCCCCCCCCGGCACAAGCCGACCCCCCACCCCCAAGAGACAGGGGACAACCCCGGGCACCGGAGCCCGGGACCCCGCCCAGTCCACCCCACGGCGGCACAGGCGCCCGTTACGGAGTCACGCCCGCCAACCCATCCCCCGCCAGCGACCTCGCCCCGCCGCTGCGCGGCAACTCCAGCCGCTGGCCCATCCAGGTCCACAGTAGGGCTAGAAACCTAGCCACTCCAGCAATGGAGCAGTCAAAATCCCCCCCCAGGAGCCCACCACAGACCCACAGCCCCCAGAGAACCCCAACCGGCCACCAACCCCGAGCGCAATAAGGTCACATTCTCCCCCCATACTAAGTGATGGAGCTGATCACAGGGGACCAGAGGGAATAAAGTTCAGCTGACTGATCTCTTGAGGAGGCAGACATCATCTCGACACTGATGTGATCTAATAAGAGATTTCTGAACTGCTGGATACACAGACTTTGTTTGCTTTTCCAGTTTAGAAGGATAGTTTTCTTTGCGATACATAAACTGGTGAGGATTAAGTTTGCAGAATTAAATTCTATGTTAATTTCACCCAAGTAACCCAGTAGGCCCAGTTTGGGGTTTGTAGGGATGTTACATTTGAAGCAATTTGACAGATCTTTACATACCTGAAACCAGAATTCCTGGACAGGTGGGCAAGACCACAAAGCATGGTAGTAGCTGTCAATGGTGTTGCCAGTGCAGTGTGGACAGATGTTTGATTGTGACAGACCCATCCTGAACATCCTGTGTCCTGTATAATGAGTTCTATGCAGAATTTTAAATTGTATTAGTTGCATGTTTGAATTCTTAGTCATTGTAAATGTATTTGAACAGATTTGTGACCATTCATTTTGGTCAAAGTTACTGGATAAGTCTGCTTCCCATTTAGAAGTTGGGAGACATATGGAATCGTCTAGCTTTGATAGTAATCTATATATTTTGGATAACAGTTTCGGGGCATTGAGATTTAAGAATTCTGCAGCCCTGATAGGTAGCTGCAAGTTTAATTGATCAGGGGTGTATTTCTTACCTATAATAGATTTAAGTTGGTGGTATTCTAAGAATTTTGTGCTGCTGATTTCATATCGTGAAGTAATTGTATCAAAAGGGAGAAAGTTCCCATTTTCTATTAAATGTTCTAACTGTTTTATTCCTTTATTCTTCCACTGAGGGAAGTTTATCATTTTCCGGTTTTGCTGGATGTCGGGATTGTTCCAAATAGGTGTAAGTTTGCATGGAATAAGCAAGGATTTGGTTAGTTTAAGAAATTCCCACCAGGCCATTAGTGAGGAGCTGATATTAATGCTTTTAAAGCATTTTTGGCGTTTGACAGCTGTGCTGATAAATGGCAGGTCTGAAATTGCCATATCCTCACACATAGCTTCTTCTATATTAAGCCATGGTTCATCTAGATAGCTAGGTTTAAGCCATTTAGAGATGTATTGTAGTCTATTGCTTATAAAGTAATTTTGGAAATTAGGCAAGTCTAAGCCACCGCTATCTTTAGTCTTCTGGAGTGTTTTTAGACTAATCCGTGGTGGTTTGTCTTTCCAGAGAAATCTAGTAACATTAGAGTCCAGCGATTTAAACCAGGTGGAGGGAGGTTTAATGGGGATCATTGAAAACAGATAATTGATTTAAGGTAGAATCATCATTTTTATAGTTGCAACTCTTCCCATTAGTGATATGGGTAAAGATTTCCACCGCGTGAGATCGTCCTCAATTGTTTTTAGTAGGGGGACATAATTTAGCTTTATAAGGTCTGACAGTCTGGGTGAGATGTTTCTTCCCAAGTATCTAATATCTCCTGACTGTAAAGCAGTGTCAGGAGTATTATGGAAGGAACAGTTGATGGGTAGAACGGTGGTTTTAGACCAATTAATGGAATATTCAGAAATTGATGAGAATTTATTGATGAGTGCGATTGTCTGACAGATGGATGATTGTGAATTTTGAAGGAAAAGTAATACATCATCAGCATAAAGACTGGTCTTATGCTCCATATTTCTACAGTTAATGCCTTTAATGTCTTTGTTTTGTCTAATGCTAGCTGCTAAGGGTTCAATAAAGATTGCAAAAAGTGAGGGGGAGAGTGGACAGCCTTGTCTGGTGCCTCTCTGCAATCTGAAGCTGTGAGAAGTTTGATCATTTGTCCTGACGCATGCATTTGGATTGCTATACAGTATCTTTATCCAGTCGATAAACGATGAGCCAAACCCGAATTTTCTTAATGTTGCAAATAAGAATTTCCAGTTCACCCTGTCAAATGCTTTTTCAGCATCTAGAGAGATTATTGTAGTTTCCAGGTTATGTATGGTGGCATAATCAATTAGATTTATTAGTCTGCGCGTATTAGTGGTGGAATGTCGTCCCTTGATAAATACTGTTTGATCAGGATGTATGATAAGTGGAGTTATTTTTTCTAGTCTTGTAGCAAGCACTTTACTGATTATTTTAAGATCTACGTTCATTAGTGATATTGGACGATAACTAGATGGGAGTTTGGGGTCTTTTCCTGGTTTTAGTATTACTGTAATACTAGCCAAATTCATGTTTTGAGATATTCGACCTTTTTCCTTAATTTCTGAAGCCATTTTATAAAAAGTGGGTGCTAGTATAGACCAAAATTCTTTATAATATTCAACTGGAAAACCGTCTGGTCCTGGAGCTTTATTGCTGGGCATGTGTTTTAAAGCTTCATGTAGTTCCCCTACTGAAATGGGTGCGTCCAAAACCATTTCCTGATCCTGTTGTAACTTTGGAAGATTGAGGTAGCTGAGAAATTCCTCAATGCTGTTGTCTGATGGATCTGTTTCTGAGGAATATAATGTTTTATAGAAATCCCTAAATGTGTCATTTATTCCATCAAGATCATGGAGGATATTTCCTCTTGAATCTTTAACGGAGGAGATGGTTGTTTTCTCCTTGTTTGCTTTTAATTGATTTGCGAGAAATCTTCCAGATTTGTTGCTATGTTCAAAATTCTCCAAGCGAAGTCTTTGTAGCACCTGGTATTCCCAGGCGGTCTCCCATTCAAGTACTGACCAGGCCCAACTCCTCTTTGCTTCTGAGATCAGACAAGATCGGGCGTTTTCAGGGTGGCGTGGCCGTAAGCGTCAGACTGGAACGGAAATTGTATTTTTATTGCTAGAGTAAAGGCATAACTATGGCACCACAACAAGAAGTGACATCACACACTTTTATGACATTTTTTATGACATGAATTGTGCTCCAAATATTACATACAAAGATCAAACAGTGACATATCAAAGAGTATTATGACATCATAACTGAGTTATTCTCCAAATATCCCACACTGAAATGGAAGTGCAAACGCTTACAGCACCTGGTATTCCCAGGCATAAAATGAATCAACTGTTCATTCTGAGTGTTTGAAAGGTCAGCAAGACTACGCCAACAATAAGCACTTACTGTCTTCCAAATATCAAGTCAGTGCCTGTGTTAAGGTCATTTTGCAGACCAAATCCTGAAAAACACCATTTGGACCAAAAGCTCACAAGAGAGATAGAAGCACTTATGGTCACTATTCAGCATCAGTGTGTCTGTTTGAGGGATTCTCCATGTAATATCTTCATCAGCTAGCGTTGGTAGAGTTTGTCTTTTTCAACCGTCCCAACAGGAAGCACTTCCTGATTTAAAAAATACAGTTAATGCTCGTGTTGGGCCCATAGCAAGGACCGTTCATCAGACCTCTTTCTTCCATGAAGTCCAGAGCTGCTCTTCTTCCATGTTGTTTCTCACATGCATTTTTCTGATGAGGCTGGTCAAATTTTTATCCTGAATGCTTCCACAAACTCCACCTATTTCTTCCACAAGTTTCTACGATGGGGGTATTGCCCATCAGACGGTCCATCAAGGAACAATGCTGTCATGAAGAATGCAAAACATTAGGTGTTGGTGATTGGTCAATTAGCTTTCAGTGTGTTTACTTCATTAAGATTTGGAACAGACAAGGACACAGTTCTGTGAAACTTTTAACTGGGCACTGTTAAAATATTATTCAATTCAAGATAAAACCTGGATTCAATCCTACTTTCAGATCAACAAGAGTCTGAATCCATAATGGTTCCTGAAAGGATGTCTTTCCACTGTGAGGAAAATGTGCAGTTTTTCTCAAGTCAGGACAGAAAGACACCCCAACTTTCAAGCACTTTCCAACAATTCCTTCAAAGAAAGTGCATAAAGTTGAAGTATATCTCATACTAAAATTTCCAAAGACATATATGACTGAAGAAGACAAATGTCCAGAGGACATATAACTACCCCAGCAAGAAGCACTTACTGCAGCGAGAAACAAAGTCAGTGTTTGTGTCGGGGTAATTATTCTGACCAGATATATAAAGCGTGAAAGTGAATCCTGGACTGCAATCTGTTGAATATAACCTATGCTTTAGTTTCAATTTTACTTTGCATAGTGGACATTGTCACAACCAAGACAACCCCAAAGAGAAGCACTTGTGAAGAAAAGAATCAACAGTGGTTCCTTTGAGGTGATCTGAGAGTGATTTAAGACTAAACATGATCAATCACACTAATATCGTACTAATCATACTAATATGATTTATTTTAATACACAAATGTCCAGAGGACATATAACTACCTCAACAAGAAGCACTTACTGCAGCGAGAAACAAAGTCAGTGTTTGTGTCAGGGTAATTATTCTGACCAGATATATAAAGCGCCGTGTGAATCCTGGACTGCAATCTGTTGAATATAAACTATGCTTTAGTTTCAATTTTTCTTTGCATAGTGGACATTGTCACAACCAAGACAACCCCAAAGAGAAGCACTTGTGAAGAAAAGAATCAACAGTGGTTCCTTTGAGGTGATCTGAGAGTGATTTAAGACTAAACATGATCAATCACACTAATATCGTACTAATATGATTTATTTTAATACACAATTTAGAAATTGTATTGCTGCTGTTGCTAAGCAACACCAAGTAAGTTTCAAGTTCTATACTGACATCATCTGAATGGGTGGAGCTGATTTCTTGCTTTGATGCTCTGTGACATCATTATGACACCTTTTATCCATATACAAGAGGCAAGTTTCCATCTGCAGATCCTGACTACGAAGTGATGGACGACATCCACAATGACTACCTCCTGCATTATTTTCCAGCTGATTTCAAGGATAACGGTAAGTGTATCTCTGCCAAGTACTTCCGTGACTGGAGCGTCAGACTGGAACGGAAATTGTACTTTTATTGCTAGAGTAAAGGCATAAATATGGCACCAGGAGGGGGGGGGGGGGGGGGGGGGGGGGGATCTTTTAATATTGACATTCAAGAGATACAATAAAACCAGTATACACAGCACAAAACATCAAAGAAAAAACCAAACACTATTTACAACACAGACACATTCACGTAATACAAACTGACACATACGGGTTATGTACAATAATTACAATTACAAGAACAACAAGACAACACACACAAGGACATGAGGCAGAGGGAACAGACAACAGAACACTAGACAGTTATTTACATTTCAGTTTTTTTTATTTTTTCTTTATTTTTTTATTTTTATTTTTTTTTAATTATTATAATTTTATCTCTTTTCTTTTTGTTCTTTTCTTTTTTCTTCACTTTGTTTTTACTGAACGTGCTTAGTGAATCCAATTTCCTAGGTAAAAGAGTCCGGGATGGGTTGAGCAGATGAGGGGGCAGTGAGTCCATGATTGCCAGGATGGATGTCCTGAAACAGTTCAAATGTTCATGACCAGAGCGTCATTCGGATGGATAGAGAAAAGTGACTGATTGGGAGAGAAGGTAGTGATGAAGCGATGCTCCTCAGCCGAGTGCAGGTGACGCAGGCGGACGGTGAGGAGACGGGTGAAGATGGGCCAGTGGCGTGCGGTGCGGTGGTCAAAGTGGTAGATGTTCCTGACGATGTAGATGGTATACCGGGCTATGGACAGGATGAGATGACAGAGGTGGCGGTTTGCTCCAGAGCGGCTGACGGAGGGCCCAAAGAGGAGAAACCATGGTTCCTGGTCGCCTCCCCCAAGAGAGGCCGGCGGTGGAAGTCTCCAAGACAGTCTCCGGGCGAGCAGATCCTGCACCCGGGTCCAGAAGGGGCGGACGGCCGGGCACGTGACGAAGAGGTGATGGAGATCCTCGTAAGACCCACCACACACCGGACAATCTCTGCCATACCTGTCTGGGTATATAGTGTGCAGTGTAGCGCGCGTGTAAATCAGTCTATGTTTCAATTTGAACTCAAAATTTGCGAGCTGGGGTGAGGTGTACCATTGGAATGTCTTGGCCCAGATGGGTGAGATGTCATGAGTAGGGTATGAACGGAACCAGGCACGTTCAGCTGCAGGAGCCCTGACCACATGAGCCAACAGTAACCGGTAGAAGGTGCGAGTGTGCAGGGAGGTGAAACGCCTGACTGAACCATCAAAATGTATATCAAAATCAAGGGGGGCGAAGCCCACATCAGGAGACGTGCCACCTGTTAGCAGGGTGCCCCACCATCTGAACAGGTGCTCTTTAAATGAGTTTAACAACACCAAAACCGAATTTCTTCTAAACACCACTCCCGACATGACAAATTTTCTACGGACAAATTCAATGTTCCAATCCCCAAAAGGTGAAAAAATATCCTCTACAACTGTTAACCCAGCTCTCTCCATAGACACTCCCATCATCTTTCTCCTCCCTCTGGAGGGAGAAGAGAGGAGGTCTGGATTGAATCGGAGAGGCATTTTAAACAAATCAAGCCATGAACCAGGAACTGCCACAGCAAAAGGCCTCAAAGCGGCCCACGCCTGCAAGGCCTCCCTCACAAAGTGTGGGAGGACCCCGAGCACTGGGCTGGGGGGCAACAGACAAAGATTAAATGCACCAAAATTATTCAACACGCTCAGATCCATCAAGAAAAACTCCTTCCAGGGAGCCCGACAGACTGGATCCAGAAATTTTCTGAGCACCTTCAGTCTCAGTGCCTGTTTTTTTAATACTAGATCAATTAAATTCAGACCTCCCTTATCAACATCATTGATCATTACATTGTGTGCGACCAAACAACGACTGTTACCCCAGAGAAACTTGGATAAAATTACAGAAATTCGATTTGCACAGTCACCTGGCAGCTCGCTCACAGTTAGAGCATGGGTCAATTTCGACAGACACAAAGCATTCACTACTAAAACTCTACCTCTAAGTCCCAAATTCTGAAACTTTAAGAAATTTAATTTAGCTACTAATTTTTTGATTAAATCTTCCCACATTTTCCTATTCGTTACACCACCATCCTTACCTACAAGCACCCCTAAGACCCTGTACGTGCTCCCCGCTTTCTGAAGATGCACTGACAAAGGCTGAGGAGTTACGCTACCACAAAATGCAACAGAAGTTTTTTCAAAGTTCATTTTTGCACCCGAGGCCAGACCATAAATGGTCAACACATGTAAGGATGCCTCAAGACTTTCGGTGTCACGCAAAAATAAATTCGTGTCATCTGCAAACTGTAGCACCTTATACTCAGCTCCTGCGGGGGAGAGTATGCCCCTGACACTACACTCTGACATCAACATGGTAGCCAGAGGCTCAGCCACGAGGCTATAAAGAAAAGCAGAGAGGGGGCATCCCTGACGGATAGAACGCTTCACAGGAAAAACATCTGTCATCGCACCATTACATTTGACCTTACTAGAAGCAGATCCATACAATAATCTTATCCAATTAACAAAATTTGAACCAAACCCCATTTTTTCTAATACAGCAAACAGAAAGCTATGCTCCACTCTATCAAACGCTTTATTAAAATCTACGCTTACATGAATACCACCCGTGTCATGCATCACATTCAATAAATATTTTATAGACAAAATTGAGTCCGAGATGTCCCGGCCAGGGACACTGTAAGCCTGGGCAGATAAAACAACCGACTCCATTACACCTCTGATACGGCCCGCTAAAAGTTTGGCAAGAATTTTATAATCCACATTCAATAAGCTGATTGGCCTGTAATTTTCCAATTTATTCCTGTCTCCCTTCTTAAAAACAAGGGACACTACACTCAAAGCAAAGGAACTTGAGGCTCTCCCCTCTCTCTCCATCTCCTGAAAGAGTCGAAGGAGAATAGGCGCCAGCCTGGTTGCGAAGCACCTGTAGAATTCACTGGTGAGCCCATCCTCACCTGGGGCTTTGCCAGTACTGAGGAGCTTTACTGCAGATCTGACCTCCTCCAACACAAGAGGCGCATCACACGCCTCAGCCTCAGCATCTGACAACCTGCCACTTAAAGAATTGACCACCTCATCTAAACGATCTACTAAGACACCCACCAAAACCCAACACATCATCAATATCCGACACCTCCTCTCCCAAATCATTCATCAGTTTTTCAATATACATCTTTTTTTGCCTCACCTTCTCCATTGTGAAGAAAAAACCTGTAGATCTTTCACCCTGCACAGTATACTGCGCTCTTGCACGCAGCATGGCACCTCTACATTTAGAGATTTCAATATTATCCAGCTGAGCTTTAACATCTAAATATTCAGGATTCACTGGACCACTAGTAAAAGCTGACCTACTCACAATGTCCCTCAGCCTATGTTTTAACTGAGTCTCCTCTGCCTTTAACAACCAGTTTTTCCATTTGCTAAAATTTATTGAGAGGCGCTTTATTCTTTTCTTTGCCTCTTCCCACCAGTCCACAATTGACTCAAAACATTCCATTTCCATATCAAAAGAATCAAACAACCTATTCATTCTATTACAATAATTCTCATCTTCAAGCAAAGAATTATTTAAAATCCACAACCCCCCGTTCGCTGCCCTTTAAAAGGGCTAAAATCTACACGCAGTGGAGAATGGTCGCTTAACCAAGTGTCATCATAGAAAACTGAGGCCGTTCGCCTCAAGAAGCCCTCAGACATCAAACATAAATCAATACGGGACTGTTTCAATGCCCCTAAGACAACTTGCCGTCTGGAAAAAACTCTCTTGTTGAAATTCAGAGCTCTCCAGCCTTCAATCATACCATATCGGGACATAAGGTCCAACAAGTGCGTCCTAGACACGTCATTTCTATACACATTACTAACACTTAAGTCTATTTTCATAAGGGCTACATTGAAATCACCAATAACAATAGTTTCTAAATTAACATAAGTAAAGACAGAGGAAAAAAGAGTCTTCCTTTCCTGCTCCTCATTCGGAGCATAAATATTGATAAGCCTAAATGCAAAAGGCTGGACAAAATCAACAACAACAAAAGCACCTTCAGGATCCGCATGGACCAGTGTGGGCGTCCCAAAAAAGTCCGTTTTTACAATAGTAGCCACACCACGCGAAAGTGCAGAGCCAAGAGCACAAAAGACAGTTCCCACGCCCATTGCCTGCACCGCACGCACATGAGATGGCTCCCAATGAGTCTCCTGCAAACACAGCACACCCCAGCTCAATGAGTGGAGCGCACTGTGCATGCGAACGGGGCTCCGCAGCCCACCTGTGTTAAGGGACACAAGGGAAAAAGCCATGAACATGAGGGAGAAGGAGGTGCACACAACGAACATCATTTAGACTTTTTAGAAATCTCTTTCCCATCACTATCACTTAGCCTTTTATTAGACTGCACTTCCAGAACCATCGGTAATTCCTCAGCAGCTCCAGACTTCCCAGAGCTGGATGAAACAGTGGGGGATGCGCCAGAGGCCGGTGTACCGGGCGTAGGGATACGGGACTGATCCCGGGTCGCGCCGCCCGCACCACGAGCACCACGCCCCCGAGACCTGCTCCGTTCCCCAGCCTCATTGACTGCCTTTTTTTGAGCCAGTGTCCTGCTCAGGCTGAATGTCTCCTCCTGAATAGTTGGCTGCGCACTCTCAGTGCTCTCACTGCGCTCACCCAGTCTAGAGAATTGGGCCACAGCTGGCACCAACCTCTCTCCTTCAGAGGTAAAGTGAGGAAGCAGCCCACCACTCATCCTCCTCCCGAGTTCGACCGCCCCCACTGTGGCCTTAGGAGTGAGGTCTTCACAGGCCTCCTCCCCTTGGTCAGGAGCAGAGCACGCGCCCCCCCCCTTCCCAGGCGCCTCAGTACCAGACAAGATGGAGTTTGGAATTACATCCAAGGAGTCAAAAGTGACCAAAGGCTGTGAAGTAGGGCTGGAGTCGTCAGCCGCCTGAACCTCCTCCTGAAATGCACCACCCTGCTCTGCTTCACTCCCACCACTTTCCCCCCCGTGACCCCCGTCCTCATCAGAATCCAACTCACTGCACACACACAGATGCAGGAATGCACGGCAGTCCCTGCACCTTCGCGCCCTCGGCTCCACACACTCACGAGCATAGTGTCCCTGTTTTCCACAATTATTACACAGAAAGTCTGGACAATCACGCAAAATATGGTCTGGCTGCAAACACCCCCTGCACACTCGCACCTGTCGGTCATGTATAACCCGAAAGTAATCCGGGCCTGCAGCTGTGTTGAAGCGGACAGAGTATGGCAGAGACTGTACAGTGTCAGTGAATCTTACCTTCACGTAACGCGTCCCGTCCGCCACAGTTGTCCCCGGCCACATTCTCCGCCGCACCTCAGAGACTGCAGAGACTCCCCAGGAGAGGAGCTTCGCAAGAATCTCCTCGTCCTCAATGTAAGCCGGCAATCCCATGAAGGAGACGACCAGCTCATCAATGGAGACGTCACGGGCGTGAACCCTGGCCTCTCCGACGCGAAAACCATCCATCAGCCGCTCCTTTGCTTTTGTGCAGGTGACTGTCAGTTCATACTTTAGCTTGGTAATCTGTCTGCAAGCAATGATTTGTCCACAAACTTCTTTAGCCGCTCTCATGAGCACAATAGGCACCATTTCCTCCACACCCTCAATGTCCAGCACAACAGTTAATTCCTTGTCATATATCCGGTTCCTCTCACTCACATTAAGACCATCCATGTTTTTGTTTTGTCCATCAACCAAAGGAGTAGTCCGGGGGCGAGCAGGGTACGAAGCCATGATTTCCGCCCAAAGAACCAAGGCTCAAAAAGGGAGACACCAAAATCACTCCTCCACAGCAGGAGTGCTGGGAGGAGGAAAAAAACACCAAAAACAAAAATGGGAAACCAAAATAAAATAAGAAACAAAATATAACAGCCACACAAAATAACATCACCTCTCCACTTTCCCTCCAAAACACTTCCTCGTTAGGACACACCCACTGGGCGTTTTCAGGGTGGTGTGGCCGTAAGCGTCAGACTGGAACGGAAATTGTATTTTTATTGCTAGAGTAAAGGCATAACTATGGCACCACAACAAGAAGTGACATCACACACTTTTATGACATTTGAATTGTGCTCCAAATATTACATACAAAGATCAAACAGTGACATATCAAAGAGTACTATGACATCATAACGGAGTTATTCTCCAAATGTACCACAATGAAATGGAAGTGCAAAAGCTTACAGCACCTGGTATTCCCAGGCAGTCTCCCATTCAAGTACTGACCAGGCCCAACTCTGCTTTGCTTCTGAGATCAGACAGGATCGGGCGTTTTTAGGGTGGTGTAGCTGTAAGCGTCAGACTGGAACGGAAATTGTATTTTTATTGCTAGTGTAGAGGAATAAATATGGCACCAGGATAAACCACAACACGAAGCGACATCAGACACTTTTATGACATTTGAATTGTGCTCCCAATATTACAATCAAAGATGAAACAGTGACATATCAAAGAGTGCTATGAGATTATAACAGAATTATTCTCCAAATATCCCACACTGAAATGGATGTGCAAAAGCTTACAGCACCTGGTATTCCCAGGCGGTCTTCCATTCAAGTACCGAACAGGCCCAACTCTGCTAGGCTTCTGAGATCAGACGGGATCGGGCGTTTTCAGGGTGGTGTAGCTGTAAGCGTCAGACTGGAAGGGAAATTGTATTTTTATTGCTACTGTAAAGGCATAAATATGGCACCAGGATGAACTAGAACAAGAAGTGACACCACACACGTTTATGACTATTGAATTGTGCTCCAAATATTACATACAAAGATCAAACAGTGACATATCAAAGAGTACTATGACATCATAATGGAATTATTCTCCATATACCCCACACTGAAATGGAAGTGCAAAAGTTTACAGCACCTGGTATTCCCAGGCGGTCTTCCATTCAAGTACCGAACAGACCCAACTCTGCTAGGCTTCTGAGATCAGACGGGATCGGGCGTTTCCAGGGTGGTGTGGCCGTAAGCGTCAAACTGGAACGGAAATTGTATTTTTATTGCTAGAGTAAAGGCATAACTATGGCACCACAACAAGAAGTGACATCACACACTTTTATGACATTTGAATTGTGTTCCAAATATTACATGCAAAGATCAAACAGTGACATATCAAAGAGTCCTATGACGTCATAACGGAGTTATTCTCCAAATGTACCACAATGAAATGGAAGTGCAAAAGCTTACAGCACCTGGTATTCCCAGGCGGTCTTCCATTCAAGTACTGACCAGGCCCAACTCCTCTTTGCTTCCGAGCTCAGACAAGATCAGGCGTTTTCACGGTGGTGTGGCCGTAAGCGTCAGACTGGAACGGAAATAATATTTTTATTGCTACTGTAAAGGCATAAATATGGCACCAGGATGAACCAGAACAAGAAGTGACATCACACACGTTTATGACATTTGAATTGTGCTCCAAATATTACATGCAAAGATCAAACAGTGACATATCAAAGAGTACTATGACATCATAACGGAGTTATTCTCCAAATGTACCACAATGAAATGGAAGTGCAAAAGCTTACAGCACCTGGTATTCCCAGGCGGTCTCCCATTGAAGTACCGAACAGGCCCAACTCTGCTAGGCTTCTGAGATCACACGGGATCGGGCGTTTTCAGGGTGGTGTAGCTGTAAGCGTCAGACTGGAACGGAAATTGTATTTTTATTGCTACTGTAAAGGCATAAATATGGCACCACAACAAGAAGTGACATCACACACTTTTATGACATTTGAATTGTGTTCCAAATATTACATGCAAAGATCAAACAGTGACATATCAAAGAGTACTATGACATCATAACGGAGTTATTCTCCAAATGTACCACAATGAAATGGAAGTGCAAAAGCTTACAGCACCTGGTATTCCCAGGCGGTCTCCCATTCAAGTACCGAGCAGGCGCAACTCTGCTAGGCTTCTGAGATCAGACGGGATTGTGCGTTTTCAGGGTGGTGTAGCTGTAAGCGTCAGACTGGAACGGAAATTGTATTTTTATTGCTAGTGTAAAGGAATAAATATGGCACAAGGATGAACCAGAACAAGAAGTGACACCACACACGTTTATGAAATTTGAATTGTGCTCCCAATATTACAATCAAAGATGAAACAGTGACATATCAAAGAGTGCTATGAGATTATAATGGAATTATTCTCCAAATATCCCACACTGAAATGGACGTGCAAAAGCTTACAGCACCTGGTATTCCCAGGCGGTCTTCCATTCAAGTACTGACCAGGCCCAACTCCTCTTTGCTTCCGAGATCAGACGAGATCAGGCGTTTTCAGGGTGGTGTGGCCGTAAGCGTCAGACTGGAGTGGAAACTGTATTTTTATTGCTAGAGTAAAGGCATAACTATGGCACCAAAACAAGAAGTGACATCACACACTTTTATGACATTTGAATTGTGTTCCAAATATTACATGCAAAGATCAAACAGTGACATATCAAAGAGTACTATGACATCATAACGGAGTTATTCTCCAAATGTACCACAATGAAATGGAAGTGCAAAAGCTTACAAGAGGTCCTGCCTGCAGACCTCCACTGTGAGGTCGCTTCCGGTGCAGGCTCCACTGTCAGTACGCCTCCACTGTCAGGACGGTCAGAACAGGAAACAATTCAAAATAAAAGCGCAAATCTGTTCATCGTACTTCCGGTTGATACATTTCAAAATATAATCGCAAATGCGCTTTCGTCTAATCACTTGCTTCTCAAATGATTATTAAGTACATGAGAGCTGAAATTCCTTGTCTATTGTAAATATCGTTTGTTTTAATTTATTTATATTGTAAACGTCAGTTTCTTACTTCCACTTAGGAAGTTACGTTTTTGCCGGTGTGGATTTGTTTGATTGCAACATAACTTAAAATGTTAACGGCAGATTTCCATGAAATTTCAGAATATCTCCTTTCTGGGACCAGGAACAGTTGATTAAATTTGGTGGTGATCTGAATCTTTTTTTTTTTTTTTTGGGGGGGGGGGGGGGGGGGGGGGGGGGGTTGACTTGACCTACAGTCTAGCCTCTGTGGGCTTGACCGAGGTCTGCGCTCATCCCCCCCCTGTTTTCCTTCTATGCTGCACACAACCAGTTTGTATTAATTCTAAAAAATAAAATAAAGCTTTAGATTTCTGCAACTGAAGCATTCATCCTACTTTTTAAAAACGTTTTTTGCCATTTAGTAATATCTATTGCACTGGTTAGCTTTAGAACTTGAAAAACAAATTGTGGTTGACATGAATCTGAGCTCAGTTATCTTTATAACCTACTATAAAGCTGAGGATCTTGAAAAGAGGTCAATAATCAATGAAAACAATTTAGAGCAAAGAAAGACATTAGCTTGTGCAGAAATTGTCTTTTATACTTGATATATTTATTTATATAAGAAGTATCTATATATTTAAATATTTGTAATCATGGTATACTAATTTTTTACTCATATTCATATGCCAACATATTATATTCTTTGAAAGCTTTGAAACATCAGCTTTCTAATATCCTGTCAGATAAAACAATACATAAGAGTTTGCCTCACACTTTTGGACTCACCAAACATCTGGATTCTGCACATCCACACACCAGGATTTTATTCATACACCTCTGCTTTTAACATGGTCCACATGCACCTTGATTCATTGCCAATTAGACTTGCAAGTCCACCCAACATTGATTTCACAGATTGGGAACTTTCTAAGGGCAGGCCTCAGAAAGGTCTAATGCTTTCAAATATTAAGCATCAGTTTGAAACACAGGACTGCCACAGGGCTGTGTTTTGTTTTCTGCTCTTTTCTCTGCCTGCCGATCATCTATTCTTTTCTATTCTACTGTTATTTAGCAGATGGTTTTCTCCAAAGTGACGTACATCAGAGTAAGAACACAAGCAGGAAATCAAACCGCACAGATAAGTGACAGACTGCTGCAAGTCTGGTTGGACACAGATGTTGTCCTGTAGTGCTAGTGGCAGCAAGTTTTTTTCTGTTTAAATTGCCATTTGTATAATCTAATATTTAATTGTATACTTTACAGTATTTAGTCATTTACTGCCTTTTCATAATATTTATTCTTTATTGCACTGGTTTTTTGCTACATTTTTTAAAATGAGTTTTTCAGTTATATTTTTCTTCTTTACCACTGTAACATTTTTTCTTTGGTTCCATGTGGAAGCTAATTATGTTCTTGTGCTGCTGTAACACCTATGTACCACTACATACAACCCTATTTTTTTTATATCTACAATACAATCTAAGTTAATCATTAATCCATCAACGAGAAAAACATAACGTCAAGTTACAACATGCTCAAATGTTCTGTAGTCCTTTATTCTTGAACACAAACTCACTCACGTGTGAGACATTCACAACAGGCCAAACAATTTCTTTTGTCCATAATTTCCTCACAGAACTTCCACATGTCCTCAG
Organism: Telmatherina bonti; assembly: GCF_933228915.1. Classification (NCBI taxonomy): domain Eukaryota; kingdom Metazoa; phylum Chordata; class Actinopteri; order Atheriniformes; family Telmatherinidae; genus Telmatherina; species Telmatherina bonti. The sequence goes on from NC_136629.1 coordinate 8,682,189, forward strand.
TGCTGTAAAATTTAAACTTGAAGGGCTCCAGGATTGATTCCTTTTCATGATTATCCACTTCGTCCTCTTGAGACATTCTTCCATATTGCAGAAGAGCCTCAGCCTGGTGCTCCTTCCCCATGCACAGAACACCAGGCAGGTCCACTTTAGCAGAGAAAAGTTGTTTGTTGTTCTCAACCCACTCAGCTGCATTTATGCAATCCCGAAGAATGCGATCGACCACCGAGTCCTGTGGAAAAGACATCCGTGCCATATCTGCTCCACTATTGTGATCTAAGAAAAAAAATTGATTGTGTGAAAAACTGTGAAAAAGCCTACCCCTTCCACTGGTGTGTCCATGTTGTCTAGTCTGCGTGACACCTCAGCCTGCTGACATTTAAAAAAAGATCAGTTGTAATATTCAAAACACAAGATCCAAAAAATAAAAAGAAAAGATCCCTTCAGTGTCCTCCTCTAATCAGTACACATGGACGTATTACAGAGCTCAACAAACATTTTTCTGGCCAATCAAGCATTATCTAGAGACTATATTTTTATATTGCAGACAGCAGGTCTGCCCTGAACTTGTGAATGACATATTCACTAAAGCAACCTCACAACTGCTGTGTAATCAGAAAAAAAAAAAGATTTAAAAAAAAATAAATGTTGGTTTCTGACATGAAACAAAAGAAAAGCGTACTTGGAACTCAAACAAAATTAAAATCTGAGCTCAGTTATCTCATTCAGCTTCCTCTTCATCATCCTAAACACTGGTGGCACTTCACCTCGCAGGAGGGCCTTTGATGCATCTGTCCAGTGGGCAAACAGCTTTCCATGTCTCAAAAAAAAAGATTAAATAATAGAAATCAATTTAAAATATTCTTATGACAAATTTAATCTATTAAAGCATCAAAACCTTTGCAGTCTCACCTTCCAAGGTCAAAGTTTTCCATGAGGATGATACACCACCGCTGTCGCAGAAGGGGAATGTCCATCTAAATAAATTGAGAGAGAAAAAAAACACACTGTCATAAAAACTTAGTTGTTGTAATTTTGAGTTTAGTTTGACGGCATGAATCTACTTACAATAGAGAAGTCGTAGGGAGCATCCAGTGTGGTGTAAAGAGCATACTAAGGATAAAACCAGCCATTTTTATCTTCTTAAACCACACAGAATTACACCAATAATTAATATATAACAAATAATGTCTCCTACCATCAACATGAAGATGCCACAGTCAATCCCATACAGCTGCCGTGGAAAACCCTCGGTATCATTAAGAAATCAAATAGGTAATTGTTATTTTCAAGTATTAAGTATTCAACTATTATAAGACATTATTATATATTTTACATTCTTTATATTTTTACCTGAATTTGTAATCCAGTTGTCTCTGTCCAATTGCCAGGATTTAGTGACTGGGACAGTTTTCTAAAGGACAAATGCATTAATAGATTTAAAAAAAAAAGTCAATAAAATTATAAATAAGGACTGTTCGGATGAACATGCATCACTGATTTAAATCAGGAACAGATCTACCATGCATATCTTTTCATGCAAATTTTTTCATGCAGACTTTCATGCTGACATTCTCCTTTTAATTGTGCCAGTTTCTTAAGTCAATTGTGTGAAATATATACATATTGATAGGTGGTCATGTTAAATGTGTAAAACTAATATAAAATTTATAACTATGGTTTGATACAAAAAAAATAAATTATATATATATATATATATATATATATATATATATATATATATATATATATATATATATATATATATATGTGTGTGTGTGTGTGTAGCACAATATAAAGGCTGTCACACAGATCTGAACATGACCTGGTAAAAAAGAAAAAAAAAGAACAGTTTTGGAACATGAACGCCAAAAAGCACACTGAAAACTTTTTGTTTAAAACCTCAGCAGTCCCCTCATCTCCTCATCGCCAAATCCAAATGGTGCTTCAGCACATTTTGAGTCAAGAAACAGTATTTCTCTCAGTGTTGGTTTTAAAACCTGTAATTGTAGTTAGTGACATTTGTACTCAACAATGTGTCAGAGGAAAACAACACAACACAAAACACAACAACAGTACAACAATGTGTCAGAGGAAAACAACACAACACAAAACACAACAACAGTACTGTAATAAAAAATTAACATACTTTTGTTAACTTTTCCTATTAACATTTCATGACATACATACCCCCCTGTTACAGCAAACATTCTTACTTACAGAGAGCAGGAAATGCCCAGGTTTCCACACAGGAATGACAACGGCCTCTCTGAATGAAGCATCACTCTAATAGACAGTAAAATTCAAAAGCAAACAGGTAAAGCACATTAGACATATCTTAACAAAATTCATACCTTAGGACATGTAGCGCTTACAGGTAAGCTTGCAAGTGGATCACATGATGTTGGTTTTCTCCAGGTTGGTACAACATAGAGATCAGCCACAAAAATGGTTTTCCCCTGTGGAACATATTTCAAATCTTAGCAAATACCCACATGGAATAAAAAGGAAAAGTATATTCCAAAACCAATATTTATGCTTTATACCTGGGATTGAGCAATTTTCTCAATGACTTCGAAGCAAGCATTTCCTATCTGCAAACCAAGGACAAAGCAAAACTTAGCAACGTCATAACACAATGAGCTGACAATGAAATGGGTCCAGATGTTGACTCACGGTTGATTCCATTTCCTTGTTCAATCCAAGCCCCCAGAAGTCAGCTCGGGTCAGGCAACTTTTTTCTGTTTTTACAATGAGCTCGCCTGCAGGGTTGTCAGTGTCCAATACATATTTGAGCTGATTGTTGGGAAAAAAACAAAATGATAACAAATGTAAAATAAAAACTGATAACATAGGAACCTGGGTGATCGGGCTTTGAGATGAGAAGCACGTAGCTCTGTCTAATATAATCACACAGCTGTTGCTTTCTTTTAAGAATACATACCAGCTGCTCTTGGGCAGGATGAAGCTTGAAGGTCCATGATGCTCGGCATGGTCTCAAATTCTCGCTTTTTGTGATTATTTCACAATGTGGTCCACAGACCTTGGTGTCTATTAAAATGGAATTAAATAATAAAATTTTGCTCATATTTTTTGTACTTTTTACTTTTTGTGTGGATTTTATGAAAACATACTGCCTACCTGTGTTTGGGTCAATAAGGAGCCCATGTAGCTGCTGAGGTGTTCCAGCTGCTAAAGGATGATGCTGTGTAGGCATACAGGGTGCTGGGGGTCCTGAGGTTTAAGAAGTCAATATTAAGCAACATAAGCATTATATTTTCAATTACAACAAAGAAACAAAACTTGTCTTTAAATGAGTTTTTACCAAATACTGCTTGTCCAAATTTGTCCAGAGTGATGTCTTGCAAGCGGTGTGAGTCACGTCCTCTCCTTAGTTGCTTTTCTAAAAGCTCAGCATTTGTTTTGTTGTTTCTGTGATGTATTAGGTTTCTCATCAAAAAAACATGTGTTGAGGGTGCCATGTTATTGAGGAAGTAGTTGTTTTTGCGCATACATGAAAAAAATTGCTCGGCCACCTGGCTATTCAATGAACCCTGAAGTTCTGGAACTAGGTTGATCCTCCTCAACACTTCCTGTGGGTCTTTGGTATTGGTCTCATGGAATTTGTCATACAAGACATAGTGGTCTGAGGAGCCAGTGCATGGATGCCCATTTTTATCAGGATTCTGCAACATTTCAACCAGCCATGGCAGGGAGATCTTGAGTTTGTTCTGCTGAGCTTCTGTGATGTTCTGTGGTGTCGATGCCGCCAATCTCCCTTCATGTGGTCTGAAAGGTATCATAGTTGGCCAACGCAGGTTGGCATGAGTTGCCAGACCCCGAGCAAAGTCATAAACAATGACATTTGGCAGGTGTTTCCAGGATAGAAGAAGGTCAGCAAAATCTCGTGGCGATTCTGCACGCAGGTTAAACTTCAAACTGTACACCACACCATGTGGACAGAGAACCACTGACCACCCACCTTCAATGGAAAATTTTAAAAAGTTTTATAATAAACATGCAGACATTATTATGTAGTTGTGCAGTTAAATATTAAATGTGAATTTTACCAGATGCTCCCCAGATTTTCTGAAAGATCTTGTCGTAAGAGTGTCGTGTCTTCATCTCTTGCCTAAGTCTGAGAATCAGATCCATCCGTGATCCCTTCACATCCAAACGGCAGGCCTTACACAGTTTACGCACAGTTGAAACCTTTTGAAATACAGACAAGATATAAAGGAAGATGTTACTACACAATGCATCTCAAACAAATATACATGTTCATACACAACAACTCTACCTTCTGCTTCATGAGCTCGTCCACCAGTCGGTGCTCTGACACCGTGCTGACTTCAGCTTCAGAGGAAGATTTTGCTGAGGAAGCTTTTTCAAATTCTGTGTTTAACGCCATCTCAGACTGACGCGTATTCTTTCCAATCCACGGGCCCCAGTACTCAAAACTTGGCTTTACACTGAAGCTGTTCTTTGCACCACCTGTGAAAAGTATGTGAGACATTCTTAATATGCTTAAATGCATTGGATCATTAAGTGAGAGTAATTACTAATTTACAGAACAATACATTTATACATACTTTGGACAAACCCGCGAGAAATCATCTCCAGCTGTACAGAGTCCCAGAATTCTTCAATGTTAACTTCACCAGTGAAGTTCTCAGGGGTATCTTTAATGTCACTCACTGAAATACAAAATCATTTCACTAGTTTTGCAAATAATATGAGATAATTCTTTCCCAACACAGAAGATACTGTGACTTACCAGGGAAGTTAAACACTCCTTTCTTGTGGAGGTCCATTACAACTACTGGAGGATAGTAGCCACAGGAAACACAAGAGAAAGAGTACTCATGGCTTGTCAGTGCCTCAAAGTGGCAGTAGGCATGCAGAACCTTATCTTTGGCAGGAATTGTCACTTTCCTCAGGCCTTCAAGTGCACTTAATACCTTGGACACTGAGACACTGTTCTGTAGAAGATGCAGAGTAAAATAAAAAAACAACAATGTAAGATTATAATGACAAATATGCCAACACATGTATTCAAGTATTTGTCATAAACGGTATACTGTAAATACCTGTAGGTTAAGTCTCAGGTAGACACACAGTTCAAGGGTCAATACAATATGGTCATCAAAGTTATGCAGACCGTCCTGCCATTCCTGGTATCTATAGGTCATGTGACACACTGGACATCTCCGGAAATAGGTTGATACATCTGGTGTATATAAATCATGAATACATCATTAACATAGTGTTACATGTTCTGCCAATTTCCACAATAGCCAGCAAAACACAAGTTACTTACTTTCAATTACCCCATTCATGCTAATTATTCTGGCTTTTCTGGAGATTCTGCTTGACTCTTCCAGATTTACAGCCCCTGGACAGACTGCACAAACTGTCTCTGATGGTTGCAACTCTGTCACATAGTCTGTGAGTGCTCTTGGTTTTACAATGTCATCTGGCAAGTTAGCTGGAAGATTTCTATGTCTGTATGTATACTCTACAACTTGTTTGAAGACTTCTGCTGATGGTGGACAGACAGTATCTTGGTGCTTTTTTGATGTATTGATTTCTCCTGTTCTGAACACATCCCGGTTCGTTTGAAACAAATGCCATTTGCTAATATTTTTGTGGGCACATGACATTCTTGGTTTGGCACAAGGGCAATGCCATGTGTTTACTGATGAATTGTATGTTACAAATATCCTTCCAAGACGACTGTAATAATGTAAAGTTGGCTCATGGACTGAAAAACAAAGGTATTTTGAGCTTTCCTCAAACGATACTTCAACACATAGAGGGACATGTGCTGCCTGTGCATATTTTTGCCTTTTCATACAGGTTAACTTCTTGGTATCACCAAAAAATTTTAAGTGCACCATTTCTGTCAACACTTCTTCTCTGAGGCATTCTTCAGTAGCTATGTCTGTACAGTATTGCAAAGAGCGGATGTGTTCACATTGTGTAAAGGGTAATCCACTGCGTGATGCCATTTTGGAGTATTGGTTGCATTCTTCCAACTCACACTGAATCCTGTGTACTCGACCCCAGGTTTTGTTTTGTACATGTATGGGAACTGAAAAGCCATGCCCTCCTTTTTGGACAGCAGAAATCCCATTTTTGGCATCCACACAAACACTCTTTAAATGATCAGTTTCTGTTACATCCTTCAGTTTTTTGCGGTGCTTCCTCTGGATGTGTTTGGCCAAGTTTCTCTTTAAATAAGTACCTGTGCAGAGGGGACAATTAACTTTTTTAAGTTTGGATTTTTGACCTTGAGTCTCTTGGGAAGTAAGTGCAGCAGCAGAGAAAACCAAAGAAGATGATGGTGTCATATGTGTCTCTGCTGAGGAGTGGATGGTAGATGTTTGAATTGATTGGGCAGAAGGAATAGTACATATGGTTGTATCTTTTTGCACAACAAGGTCTGGTGATGGGGATATTGTAGTTGGTGGAAGTAGAGGAATGGATGTAACAGATGAACTCGGTTGCTGGGAGGACATGGATGAATCCTGATTTTGTTTGGACTTTGCAGTAGCCGAGGTGGACATTTGTTGTATAGGACAAGACTTTAAGTGTGCTTCCATGTCTATCCTTCTAACTATGGTATTGTCACAAACAGGACAATGATAATGTCCCCCATTCCTGCAGTTCAGATTGCAGCGGCAGATCTTCTTATCTAAGAGTAGGTCCAGAAAATGTTTATATTAGACAATGACACACAACTAATGTGAGTGAGGGTTAGACACAAATACACGCAAATATATACATGTCTGTACAACTTTAATCTAAAATGGAGTGAAATTACCTTTAAATGCAACAGCATTTTTCACGTGGACCTCCAAATGCCGCTGAAGTCTGGCTGGTTGGCTTGGTTTAAACATGCTTACTGGACAGAAGGGGCAGTGGAACTTACTGCAGCATGTTGTGCAGCGTTCCAGTGCAGGCTTTCCACAAACGATCGAATGATGCATCTTCAAAAGATATTAAATGCATGTTTATATTATCGTATATAAACTTCAATTAAATTAACGTATATTGCCTAATGATGTATATTGTTACATACAAACAAATGCGAACAGTTACTTTACGTGATGCGCCGAAATATTAATAATCACATATAATTTAAGGACTTGACGCTAACCGCCATTGCCGAAAGCTAACTTTGGCGTTAGCTCACTTAGCATCAAAACGACAACCCACACCGACATGTAACATTCCATCATTTGCATCACCTTATTAATGACTTCTTTAACGTTGCTATTTTAAAGCATCTATGTTATCAAAGAAGATTTCAAACTAAGTATTTACTTTTTGTGGAAACGCAAAATCATCAACTCACCGCTATTCGGGACAGATATCCTGGCTTGCTGGTCTCCTCTGAAATAAACGGCAGGCAGGTGAAAAAAAAAAGTCTGCACTTCCTGTTATGACCGTCCTGACAGTGGAGGCGTCCTGACATTGGAGCCTGCACCGGAAGCGACCTCACAGTGGAGGTCTACAGGCAGGACCTCTTGGAAATTTCATGGAAATCTGCCGTTAACATTTTGAGTTATGTTGCAATCAAACAAACCCACACCGGCAAAAACGTAACTTCCTAAGTGGAAGTAAGAAACTGACGTTTACAATATTTATTAAAACAAAACGATATTTACAATAGACAAGGAATTTCAGCTCTCATGTACTTAATAATCATTTGAGAGGCAAGTGATTAGAGGAAAGCGCATTTGCGATTATATTTTGAAATGTATCAACCGGAAGTACGATAAACAGATTTGCGCTTTTATTTTGAATTGTTTCCTGTTCTGACCGTCCTGACAGTGGAGGCGTACTGACAGTGGAGCCTGCACCGGAAGCGACCTCACAGTGGAGGTCTGCAGGCAGGTGCCTCTCAAAGCTTACAGCACCTGGTATTCCCAGGCGGTCTTCCATTCAAGTACTGACCAGGCCCAACTCCTCTTTGCTTCCGAGATCAGACAAGATCGGGCGTTTTCAGGGTGGTGTGGCCGTAAGCGTCAGACTGGAACGGAAATATTATTTTTATTGCTACTGTAAAGGCATAAATATGGCACCAGGATGAACCAGAACAAGAAGTGACATCACACACGTTTATGAAATTTGAATTGTGCTCCAAATATTACATGCAAAGATCAAACAGTGACATATCAAAGAGTGCTATGAGAATATAACAGAATTATTCTCCAAATACCCCACACTGAAATGGACGTGCAAAAGCTTACAGCACCTGGTATTCCCAGGCAGTCTCCCATTCATATACCGAGCAGGCGCAACTCTGCTAGGCTTCTGAGATCAGACGGGATCGGGCGTTTTCAGGGTGGTGTAGTTGTAAGCGTCAGACTGGAACGGAAATTGTATTTTTATTGCTACTGTAAAGGCATAAATATGGCACCAGGATGAACCACAACACGAAGCGACATCAGACAAGTTTATGACTTTTGAATTGTGCTCCCAATATTACAAACAAAGATGAAACAGTGACATATCAAAGAGTGCTATGAGATTATAACAGAATTATTCTCCAAATATCCCACACTGAAATGGACGCGCAAAAGCTTGCAGCACCTGGTATTCCCAGGTGGTCTCCCATTCAAGTACTGACCAGGCCCAACTCTGCTAGGCTTCCGAGATCAGACGAGATCAGCCGTTTTCAGGGTGGTGTGGCCGTAAGCGTCAGACTGGAACGGAAATTGTATTTTTATTGCTAGAGTAAAGGCATAAATATGGCACCAGGATGAACCAGAACAAGAAGTGACACCACACACGTTTATGACTATTGAATTGTGCTCCAAATATTACATACAAAGATGAAACAGTGACATATCAAAGAGTACTATGGCATCATAATGGAATTATTCTCCAAATACCCCACACTGAAATGGAAGTGCAAAAGTTTACAGAACCTGGTATTCCCAGGCGGTCTTCCATTCAAGTACCGAACAGGCCCAACTCTACTAGGCGTCTGAGATCAGACGAGATCAGGCGTTTTCAGGGTGGTGTGGCCGTAAGCGTCAGACTGGAGCGGAAAGTGTATTTTTATCGCTAGAGTAAAGGCATAACTATGGCACCACAACAAGAAGTGACATCACACACTTTTATGACATTTGAATTGTGTTCCAAATATTACATGCAAAGATCAAACAGTGACATATCAAAGAGTACTATGACATCATAACGGAGTTATTCTCCAAATGTACCACAATGAAATGGAAGTGCAAAAGCTTACAGCACCTGGTATTCCCAGGCGGTCTCCCATTCAAGTACCGAGCAGGCGCAACTCTGCTAGGCTTCTGAGATCAGACGGGATCGTGCGTTTTCAGGGTGGTGTAGCTGTAAGCATCAGAGTGGAAGGGAAATTGTATTTTTATTGCTACTGTAAAGGCATAAATATGGCACCAAGATGAACCAGAACAAGAAGTGACACCACACACGTTTATGACTATTGAATTGTGCTCCCAATATTACATACAAAGATGAAACAGTGACATATCAAAGAGTGCTATGAGATTATAACAGAATTATTCTCCAAATATCCCACACTGAAATGGACGTGCAAAAGCTTACAGCACCTGGTGTTCCCAGGTGGTCTCCCATTCAAGTACTGACCAGGCCCAACTCTGCTTTGCTTCCGAGATCAGGCGTTTTCAGGGTGGTGTGGCCGTAAGCGGGAGACTGGAGTGGAAACTGTATTTTTATTGCTAGAGTAAAGGCATAACTATGGCACCACAACAAGAAGTGACATCACACACTTTTATGACATTTGAATTGTGTTCCAAATATTACATGCAAAGATCAAACAGTGACATATCAAAGAGTACTATGACGTCATAACGGAGTTATTCTCCAAATGTACCACAATGAAATGGACGTGCAAAAGCTTACAGCACCTGGTATTCCCAGGCGGTCTTCCATTCAAGTACTGACCAGGCCCAACTCCTCTTTGCTTCCGAGATCAGACGGGATCGTGCGTTTTCAGGGTGGTGTAGCTGTAAGCGTCAGACTGGAACGGAAATCGTATTTTTATTGCTAGTGTAAAGGAATAAATATGGCACAAGCATGAACCAGAAAAAGAAGTGACATCACACACTTTTATGACATTTGAATTGTGCTCCAAATATTACATACAAAGATCAAACAGTGACATTTCAAAGAGTACTATGACATCATAATGGAATTATTCTCCAAATACCCCACACTGAAATGGAAGTGCAAAAGCTTACAGCACCTGGTATTCCCAGGCGGTCTCCCATTCAAGTACCGAACAGGCCCAACTCTGCTAGGCTTCTGAGATCAGACGGGATCGGGCGTTTTCAGGGTGGTGTAGCTGTAAGCGTCAGACTGGAAGGGAAATTGTATTTTTATTGCTACTGTAAAGGCATAAATATGGCACCAGGATGAACCAGAACAAGAAGTGACACCACACACGTTTATGACTATTGAATTGTGCTCCCAATATTACATACAATGATGATACAGTGACATATCAAAGAGTACTATGACATCATAACGGAGTTATTCTCCAACTGTACCACAATGAAATGGAAGTGCAAAAGCTTACAGCACCTGGTATTCCCAGGCGGTCTCCCATTCAAGTACCGAACAGGACCAACTCTGCTAGGCTTCTGAGATCAGACGGGATCGGGCGTTTTCAGGGTGGTGTAGCTGTAAGCGTCAGACTGGAAGGGAAATTGTATTTTTATTGCTACTGTAAAGGCATAAATATGGCACCAGGATGAACCAGAACAAGAAGTGACACCACACACGTTTATGACATTTGAATTGTGTTCCAAATATTACATGCAAAGATCAAACAGTGACATATCAAAGAGTACTATGACATCATAATGGAATTATTCTCCAAATACCCCACACTGAAATGGAAGTGCAAAAGCTTACAGCACCTGGTATTCCCAGGCGGTCTTCCATTCAAGTACCGAACAGGCCCAACTCTGCTAGGCTTCTGAGATCAGACAAGATCGGGCGTTTTCAGGGTGGTGTAGCTGTAAGCATCAGACTGGAAGGGAAATTGTATTTTTATTGCTACTGTAAAGGCATAAATATGGCACCAGGATGAACCAGAACAAGAAGTGACACCACACACGTTGATGACTATTGAATTGTGCTCCAAATATTACATACAAAGATCAAACAGTGACATATCAAAGAGTACTATGACATCATAATGGAATTATTCTCCAAATACCCCACACTGAAATGGAAGTGCAAAAGCTTACAGCACCTGGTATTCCCAGGCGGTCTTCCATTCAAGTACCGAACAGGCCCAACTCTGCTAGGCTTCTGAGATAAGACGGGATCGGGCGTTTTCAGGGTGGTGTAGCTGTAAGCGTCAGACTGGAAGGGAAATTGTATTTTTATTGCTACTGTAAAGGCATAAATATGGCACCAGGATGAACCAGAACAAGAAGTGACACCACACACGTTTATGACTATTGAATTGTGCTCCCAATATTACATACAAAGATGAAACAGTGACATATCAAAGAGTGCTATGAGATTATAACAGACTTATTCTCCAAATATCCCACACTGAAATGGACGTGCAAAAGCTTACAGCACCTGGTGTTCCCAGGTGGTCTCCCATTCAAGTACTGACAATGCCCAACTCTGCTTTGCTTCTGAGATCAGACGAAATGAGGCGTTTTCAGGGTGGTGTGGCCGTAAGCGTCAGACTGGAGCGGAAAGTGTATTTTTATTGCTAGAGTAAAGGCATAACTATGGCACCAAAACAAGAAGTGACATCACACACGTTTATGACATTTGAATTGTGCTCCAAATATTACATACAAAGATCAAACAGTGACATATCAAAGAGTATTATGACATCATAATGGAGTTATTCTCCAAATGTACCACAATGAAATGGAAGTGCAAAAGCTTACAGCACCTGGTATTCCCAGGCGGTCTTCCATTCAAGTACCGAACAGGCCCAACTCTGCTAGGCTTCTGAGATCAGACGGGATCGGGCGTTTTCAGGGTGGTGTAGCTGTAAGCGTCAGACTGGAACGGAAATAATATTTTTATTGCTACTGTAAAGGCATAAATATGGCACCAGGGTGAACCAGAACAAGAAGTGACACCACACACGTTTATGACTATTAATTGTGCTCCAAATATTACATACAAAGATCAAACAGTGACATATCAAAGAGTACTATGAGATTATAACAGAACTATTCTCCAAATATCCCACACTGAAATGGACGTGCAAAAGCTTACAGCACCTAGTGTTCCCAGGTGGTCTCCCATTCAAGTACTGACAATGCCCAACTCTGCTTTGCTTCTGAGATCAGACGAGATCAGGCGTTTTCAGGGTGGTGTGGCCGTAAGCGTCAGACTGGAGCGGAAATTGTATATTTATTGCTACTGTAAAGGCATAAATATGGCAAAAGGATGAACCACAACACGAAGCGACATCAGACAAGTTTATGACATTTGAATTGTGCTCCAAATATTACATACAAAGATCAAACAGTGACATATCAAAGAGTGCTATGAGATTATAAAAGAATTATTCTCCAAATATCCCACACTGAAATGGACGTGCAAAAGCTTACAGCACCTAGCTTTCCCAGGTGGTCTTCCATTCAAGTACTGACCAGGCCCAACTCCTCTTTGCTTCCGAGATCAGACAAGATCGGGCGTTTTCAGGGTGGTGTGGCCGTAAGCGTCAGACTGGAGTGGAAACTGTATTTTTATTGCTAGAGTAAAGGCATAACTATGGCACCACAACAAGAAGTGACATCACACACTTTTATAACATTTGAATTGTGTTCCAAATATTACATGCAAAGATCAAACAGTGACATATCAAAGAGTACTATGACGTCATAACGGAGTTTTTCTCCAAATGTACCACAATGAAATGGAAGTGCAAATGCTTACAGCACCTGGTATTCCCAGGCGGTCTTCCATTCAATTACTGACCAGGCCCAACTCCTCTTTGCTTCCGAGATCAGACAAGATCGGGCGTTTTCAGGGTGGTGTGGCCGTAAGCGTCAGACTGGAACGGAAATAATATTTTTATTGCTACTGTAAAGGCATAAATATGGCACCAGGATGAACCAGAACAAGAAGTGACATCACACACATTTATCACATTTGAATTGTGCTCCAAATATTACATGCAAAGATCAAACAGTGACATATCAAAGAGTACTACGACATCATAACGGAGTTATTCTCAAAATGTACCACAATGAAATGGAAGTGCAAAGGCTTACAGCACCTGGTATTCCCAGGCGGTCTCCCATTCAAGTACCGAGCAGGCGCAACTCTGCTAGGCTTCTGAGATCAGACGGGATCGTGCGTTTTCAGGGTGGTGTAGCTGTAAGCGTCAGACTGGAACGGAAATTGTATTTTTATTGCTAGTGTAAAGTAATAAATATGGCACAAGGATGAACCAGAACAAGAAGTGACATCACACACTTTTATGACATTTGAATTGTGCTCCAAATATTACATACAAAGATCAAACAGTGACATATCAAAGAGTACTATGACATCATGATGGAATTATTCTCCAAATACCCCACACTGAAATGGAAGTGCCAAAGCTTACAGCACCTGGTATTCCCAGGCGGTCTTCCATTCAAGTACCGAACAGGCCCAACTCTGCTAGGCTTCTGAGATCAGATGGGATCGGGCGTTTTCAGGGTGGTGTAGCTGTAAGCGTCAGACTGGAACAGAAATTGTATTTTTATTGCTAGTGTAAAGGCATAAATATGGCACCAGGATGAACCAGAACAAGAAGTGACACCACACACGTTTATGACTATTGAATTGTGCTCCCAATATTACATACAAAGATGAAACAGTGACATATCAAAGAGTACTATGACATCATAACGGAGTTATTCTCCAAATGTACCACAATGAAATGGAAGTGCAAAAGCTTACAGCACCTGGTATTCCCAGGCGGTCTTCCATTCAAGTACCGAACAGGCCCAACTCTGCTAGGCTTCTGAGATCAGACGGGATCGGGCGTTTTCAGGGTGGTGTAGCTGTAAGCGTCAGACTGGAAAGGGAAATTGTATTTTTATTGCTACTGTAAAGGCATAAATATGGCACCAGGATGAACCAGAACAAGAAGTGACACCACACACGTTTATGACTATTGAATTGTGCTCCAAATATTACATACAAAGATCAAACAGTGACATATCAAAGAGTACTATGACATCATAATGGAATTATTCTCCAAATACCCCACACTGAAATGGAAGTGCAAAAGCTTACAGCACCTGGTATTCCCAGGCGGTCTTCCATTCAAGTACTGACCAGGCCCAACTCTGCTTTGCTTCTGAGATCAGACGGGATCGGGCGTTTTCAGGGTGGTGTAGCTGTAAGCGTCAGACTGGAACGGAAATTGTATTTTTATTGCTACTGTAAAGGCATAAATATGGCACCAGGATGAACCACAACACGAAGCGACATCAGACAAGTTTATGACATTTGAATTGTGCTTCAAATATTACAAACAAAGATGAAACAGTGACATATCAAAGAGTGCTATGAGATTATAACAGAATTATTCTCCAAATATCCCACACTGAAATGGACGTGCAAAAGCTTACAGCACCTGGTGTTCCCAGGTGGTCTCCCATTCAAGTACTGACCAGGCCCAACTCTGCTAGGCTTCCGAGATCAGACGAGATCGGGCGTTTTCAGGGTGGTGTGGCCGTAAGCGTCAGACTGGAACGGAAATTGTATTTTTATTGCTAGAGTAAAGGCATAACTATGGCACCACAACAAGAAGTGACATCACACACTTTTATGACATTTGAATTGTGTTCCAAATATTACATGCAAAGATCAAACAGTGACATATCAAAGAGTACTATGACATCATAACGGAGTTATTCTCCAAATGTACCACAATGAAATGGACGTGCAACAGCTTACAGCACCTGGTGTTCCCAGGTGGTCTCCCATTCAAGTACTGACCAGGCCCAACTCTGCTTTGCTTCCGAGATCAGACGAGATCAGGCGTTTTGGGGGGGGGATCTTTTAATATTGAAATTCAAGAGATACAATAAAACCAGTATACACAGCACAAAACATCAAAGAAAACTATTTACAACACAGACACATACACGTAATACAAACTGACACATACGGGTTATGTACAATATTTACAATTACAAGAACAACAAGACAACACACACAAGGACATGAGGCGGAGGGAACAGACAACAGAACACTAGACAGTTATTTACATTTCTTTTTTTTTTTTTAATTTATTTTTTTTTTTTTTAATTTCATTTTTTATTTTATTTTATTTATGTATTTATTTATTTTTCTTATTTTTTTCTTTTTTCTTTTTTTTTTTTGATTTTTTAATTTTTTAATTATTATAATTTTATCTTTTTTCTTATTGTTCTTTTCGTTTTTCTTCACTTTGTTTTTACTGAACGTGCTCAGTGAGTCCAATTTCCTAGGTAAAAGAGTCCGGGATGGGTTGAGCAGATGAGGGGGCAGTGAGTCCATGATTGCCAGGATGGATGTCCTGAAACAGTTCAAATGTTCATGACCAGAGCGTCATTCGGATGGATAGAGAAAAGTGACTGATTGGGAGAGAAGGTAGTGATGAAGCGATGCTCCTCAGCCGAGTGCAGGTGACGCAGGCGGACGGTGAGGAGACGGGTGAAGATGGGCCAGTGGCGTGCGGTGCGGTGGTCAAAGTGGTAGATGTTCCTGACGATGTAGATGGTATACCGGGCTATGGACAGGATGAGATGACAGAGGTGGCGGTTTGCTCCAGAGCGGCTGACGGAGGGCCCAAAGAGGAGAAACCATGGTTCCTGGTCGCCTCCCCCAAGAGAGGCCGGCGGTGGGAGTCTCCAAGACAGTCTCCGGGTGAGCAGATCCTGCACCCGGGTCCAGAAGGGGCGGACGGCCGGGCACGTGATGAAGAGGTGATGGAGATCCTCATAAGACCCACCACACACCGGACAATCTCTGCCATACCTGTCTGGGTATATAGTGTGCAGTGTAGCGCGCGTGTAAATTAGTCTATGTTTCAATTTGAACTCAAAATTTGCGAGCTGGGGTGAGGTGTACCATTGGAATGTCTTGGCCCAGATGGGTGAGATGTCATGAGTAGGGTATGAACGGGACCAGGCACGTTCAGCTGCAGGAGCCCTGACCACATGAGCCAACAGTAACCGGTAGAAGGTGCGAGTGTGCAGGGAGGTGAAACGCCTGACTGAACCATCAAAATGTATATCAAAATCAAGGGGGGCGAAGCCCACATCAGGAGACGTGCCACCTGTCAGCAGGGTGCCCCACCATCTGAACAGGTGCTCTTTAAATGAGTTTAACAACACCGAAACCGAATTTCTTCTAAACACCACTCCCGACATGACAAATTTTCTACGGACAAATTCAATGTTCCAATCCCCAAAAGGTGAAAAAATATCCTCTACAACTGTCAACCCAGCTCTCTCCATAGACACTCCCATCATCTTTCTCCTCCCTCTGGAGGGAGAAGAGAGGAGGTCTGGATTGAATCGGAGAGGCATTTTACACAAATCAAGCCATGAACCAGGAACTGCCACAGCAAAAGGCCTCAAAGCGGCCCACGCCTGCAAGGCCTCCCTCACAAAGTGTGGGAGGACCCCGAGCACTGGGCTGGGGGGCAACAGACAAAGATTAAATGCACCAAAATTATTCAACACGCTCAGATCCATCAAGAAAAACTCCTTCCAGGGAGCCCGACAGTCTGGATCCAGAAATTTTCTGAGCACCTTCAGTCTCAGTGCCTGTTTTTTTAATACTAGATCAATTAAATTCAGACCTCCCTTATCAACATCATTGATCATTACATTGTGTGCGACCAAACAACGACTGTTACCCCAGAGAAACTTGGATAAAATTACAGAAATTCGATTTGCACAGTCACCTGGCAGCTCGCTCACAGTTAGAGCATGGGTCAATTTCGACAGACACAAAGCATTCACTACTAAAACTCTACCTCTAAGTCCCAAATTCCGAAACTTTAAGAAATTTAATTTAGCTACTAATTTTTTGATTAAATCTTCCCACATTTTCCTATTCGTTACACCACCATCCTTACCTACAAGCACCCCTAAGACCCTGTACGTGCTCCCCGCTTTCTGAAGATGCACTGACAAAGGCTGAGGAGTTACGCTACCACAAAATGCAACAGAAGTTTTTTCAAAGTTCATTTTTGCACCCGAGGCCAGACCATAAATGGTCAACACATGTAAGGATGCCTCAAGACTTTCGGTGTCACGCAAAAATAAATTCGTGTCATCTGCAAACTGTAGCACCTTATACTCAGCTCCTGCAGGGGAGAGTATGCCCCTGACACTACACTCTGACATCAACATGGTAGCCAGAGGCTCAGCCACGAGGCTATAAAGAAAAGCAGAGAGGGGGCATCCCTGACGGATAGAACGCTTCACAGGAAAAACATCTGTCATCGCACCATTACATTTCACCTTACTAGAAGCAGATCCATACAATAATCTTATCCAATTAACAAAATTTGAACCAAACCCCATTTTTTCTAATACAGCAAACAGAAAGCTATGCTCCACTCTATCAAACGCTTTATTAAAATCTACGCTTACATGAATACCACCCGTGTCATGCATCACATTCAATAAATATTTTATAGACAAAATTGAGTCCGAGATGTCCCGGCCAGGGACACTGTAAGCCTGGGCAGATAAAACAACCGACTCCATTACACCTCTGATACGGCCCGCTAAAAGTTTGGCAAGAATTTTATAATCCACATTCAATAAGCTGATTGGCCTGTAATTTTCCAATTTATTCCTGTCTCCCTTCTTAAAAACAAGGGACACTACACTCAAAGCAAAGGAACTTGAGGCTCTCCCCTCTCTCTCCATCTCCTGAAAGAGTCGAAGGAGAATAGGCGCCAGCCTGGTTGCGAAGCACCTGTAGAATTCACTGGTGAGCCCATCCTCACCTGGGGCTTTGCCAGTACTGAGGAGCTTCACTGCAGATCTGACCTCCTCCAACACAAGAGGCGCATCACACACCTCAGCCTCAGCATCTGACAACCTGCCACTTAAAGAATTGACCACCTCATCTAAACGATCTACTAAGACACCCTCCAAACTAAACAAAGCACCATAGAACTTTCCCACAACACCCAACACATCATCAATATCCGACACCTCCTCTCCCAAATCATTCATCAGTTTTTCAATATACATCTTTTTTTGCCTCACCTTCTCCATTGCGAAGAAAAAACCTGTAGATCTTTCACCCTGCACAGTATACTGTGCTCTTGCACGCAGCATGGCACCTCTACATTTAGAGATTTCAATATTATCCAGCTGAGCTTTAACATCTAAATATTCAGGATTCACTGGACCACTAGTAAAAGCTGACCTACTCACAATGTCCCTCAGCCTATGTTTTAACTGAGTCTCCTCTGCCTTTAACAACCAGTTTTTCCGTTTGCAAAAATTTATTGAGAGGCGCTTTATTCTTTTCTTTGCCTCTTCCCACCAGTCCACAATTGACTCAAAACATTCCATTTCCATATCAAAAGAATCAAACAACCTATTCATTCTATTACAATAATTCTCATCTTCAAGCAAAGAATTATTTAAAATCCACAACCCCCCCGTTCGCTGCCCTTTAAAAGGGCTAAAATCTACACGCAGTGGAGAATGGTCGCTTAACCAAGTGTCATCATAGAAAACTGAGGCCGTTCGCCTCAAGAAGCCCTCAGACATCAAACATAAATCAATACGGGACTGTTTCAATGCCCCTAAGACAACTTGCCGTCTGGAAAAAACTCTCTTGTTGAAATTCAGAGCTCTCCAGCCTTCAATCATACCATATCGGGACATAAGGTCCAACAAGTGCGTCCTAGACACGTCATTTCTATACACATTACTAACACTTAAGTCTATTTTCATAAGGGCTACATTGAAATCACCAATAACAATAGTTTCTAAATTAACATAAGTAAAGACAGAGGAAAAAAGAGTCTTCCTTTCCTGCTCCTCATTCGGAGCATAAATATTGATAAGCCTAAATGCAAAAGGCTGGACAAAATCAACAACAACAAAAGCACCTTCAGGATCCGCATGGACCAGTGTGGGCGTCCCAAAAAAGTCTGTTTTTACAATAGTAGCCACACCACGCGAAAGTGCAGAGCCAAGAGCACAAAAGACAGTTCCCACGCCCATTGCCGGCACCGCACGCACATGAGATGGCTCCCAATGAGTCTCCTGCAAACACAGCACACCCCAGCTCAATGAGTGGAGCGCACTGTGCATGCGAACGGGGCTCCGCAGCCCACCTGTGTTAAGGGACACAAGGGAAAAAGCCATGAACATGAGGGAGAAGGAGGTGCACACAATGAACATCATTTAGACTTTTTAGAAATCTCTTTCCCATCACTATCACTTAGCCTTTTATTAGACTGCACTTCCAGAACCATCGGGAATTCCTCAGCAGCTCCAGACTTCCCAGAGCTGGATGAAACAGTGGGGGATGCGCCAGAGGCCGGTGTACCGGGCGTAGGGATACGGGACTGATCCCGGGTCGCGCCGCCCGCACCACGAGCACCACGCCCCCGAGACCTGCTCCGTTCCCCAGCCTCATTGACTGCCTTTTTTTGAGCCAGTGTCCTGCTCAGGCTGAATGTCTCCTCCTGAATAGTTGGCTGCGCACTCTCAGTGCTCTCACTGCGCTCACCCAGTCTAGAGAATTGGGCCACAGCTGGCACCAACCTCTCTCCTTCAGAGGTAAAGTGAGGAAGCAGCCCACCACTCATCCTCCTCCCGAGTTCGACCGCCCCCACTGTGGCCTTAGGAGTGAGGTCTTCACAGGCCTCCTCCCCTTGGTCAGGAGCAGAGCACGCGCCCCCCCCCTTCCCAGGCGCCTCAGTACCAGACAAGATGGAGTTTGGAATTACATCCAAGGAGTCAAAAGTGACCAAAGGCTGTGAAGTAGGGCTGGAGTCGTCAGCCGCCTGAACCTCCTCCTGAAATGCACCACCCTGCTCTGCTTCACTCCCACCACTTTCCCCCCCGTGACCCCCGTCCTCATCAGAATCCAACTCACTGCACACACACAGATGCAGGAATGCACGGCAGTCCCTGCACCTTCGCGCCCTTGGCTCCACACACTCACGAGCATAGTGTCCCTGTTTTCCACAATTATTACACAGAAAGTCTGGACAATCACGCAAAATATGGTCAGGCTGCAAACACCCCCTGCACACTCGCACCTGTCGGTCATGTATAACCCGAAAGTAATCCGGGCCTGCAGCTGTGTTGAAGCGGACAGAGTATGGCAGAGACTGTACAGTGTCAGTGAATCTTACCTTCACGTAACGCGTCCCATCCGCCACAGTTGTCCCCGGCCACATTCTCCGCCGCACCTCAGAGACTGCAGAGACTCCCCAGGAGAGGAGCTTCGCAAGAATCTCCTCGTCCTCAATGTAAGCCGGCAATCCCATGAAGGAGACGACCAGCTCATCAACGGAGACGTCACGGGCGTGAACCCTGGCCTCTCCGACGCGAAAACCATCCATCAGCCGCTCCTTTGCTTTTGTGCAGGTGACTGTCAGTTCATACTTTAGCTTGGTAATCTGTCTGCAAGCAATGATTTGTCCACAAACTTCTTTAGCCGCTCTCATGAGCACAATAGGCACCATTTCCTCCACACCCTCAATGTCCAGCACAACAGTTAATTCCTTGTCATATATCCGGTTCCTCTCACTCACATTAAGACCATCCATGTTTTTGTTTTGTCCATCAACCAAAGGAGTAGTCCGGGGGCGAGCAGGGTACGAAGCCATGATTTCCGCCCAAAGAACCAAGGCTCAAAAAGGGAGACACCAAAATCACTCCTCCACAGCAGGAGTGCTGGGAGGAGGAAAAAAACACCAAAAACAAAAATGGGAAACCAAAATAAAATAAGAAACAAAATATAACAGCCACACAAAAGAACAGCACCTCTCCACTTTCCCTCCAAAACACTTCCTCGTTAGGACACACCCACTGGGCGTTTTCAGGGTGGTGTGGCCGTAAGCGTCAGACTGGAACGGAAATTGTATTTTTATTGCTAGAGTAAAGGCATAACTATGGCACCACAACAAGAAGTGACATCACACACTTTTATGACATTTGAATTGTGTTCCAAATATTACATACAAAGATCAAACAGTGACATATCAAAGAGTACTATGACATCATAACGGAGTTATTCTCCAAATGTACCACAATGAAATGGAAGTGCAAAAGCTTACAGCACCTGGTATTCCCAGGCGGTCTCCCATTCAAGTACTGACCAGGCCCAACTCTGCTTTGCTTCTGAGATCAGACAGGATCGGGCGTTTTTAGGGTGGTGTAGCTGTAAGCGTCAGACTGGAAGGGAAATTGTATTTTTATTGCTACTGTAGAGGAATAAATATGGCACCAGGATAAACCACAACACGAAGCGACATCAGACATTTTATGACATTTGAATTGTGCTCCCAATATTACAATCAAAGATGAAACAGTGACATATCAAAGAGTGCTATGAGATTATAACAGAATTATTCTCCAAATATCCCACACTGAAATGGATGTGCAAAAGCTTACAGCACAGGGTATTCCCAGGCGGTCTTCCATTCAAGTACCGAACAGGCCCAACTCTGCTAGGCTTCTGAGATCAGACGGGATCGGGCATTTTCAGGGTGGTGTAGCTGTAAGTGTCAGACTGGAAGGGAAATTGTATTTTTATTGCTACTGTAAAGGCATAAATATGGCACCAGGATAAACCAGAACAAGAAGTGACACCACACACGTTTATGACTATTGAATTGTGCTCCAAATATTACATACAAAGATCAAACAGTGACATATCAAAGAGTACTATGACATCATAATGGAATTATTCTCCAAATACCCCACACTGAAATGGAAGTGCAAAAGTTTACAGCACCTGGTATTCCCAGGCGGTCTTCCATTCAAGTACCGAACAGACCCAACTCTGCTAGGCTTCTGAGATCAGACGGGATCGGGCGTTTTCAGGGTGGTGTAGCTGTAAGCGTCAGACTGGAACGGAAATTGTATTTTTATTGCTACTGTAAAGGCATAAATATGGCACCAGGATAAACCACAACACGAAGCGACATCAGAGATTTTATGACATTTGAATTGTGCTCCCAATATTACAATCAAAGATGAAACAGTGACATATCAAAGAGTGCTATGAGATTATAACAGAATTATTCTCCAAATATCCCACACTGAAATGGACGTGCAAAAGCTTACAGCACCTGGTATTCCCAGGCGGTCTCCTGGGATCGATCGGGCGTTTTCAGGGTGGTGTAGCTGTAAGCGTCAGACTGGAAGGGAAATTGTATTTTTATTGCTACTGTAAAGGCACAAATATGGCACCAGGATGAACCAGAACAAGAAGTGACATGACACACGTTTATGACTATTGAATTGTGCTCCCAATATTACAATCAAAGATGAAACAGTGACATATCAAAGAGTGCTATGAGATTATAACAGAATTATTCTCCAAATATCCCACACTGAAATGGACGTGCAAAAGCTTACAGCACCTGGAGTTCCCAGGCGGTCTCCCATTCAAGTACTGAACAGGCCCAACTCTGCTTTGCTTCCGAGGTCAGACGAGATCAGGCGTTTTCAGGGTGGTGTGGCCGTAAGCGTAAGAATGGAACGGAAATTGTATTTTTATTGCTAGAGTAAAGGCATAACTATGGCACCACAACAAGAAGTGACATCACACACTTTTATGACATTTGAATTGTGTTCCAAATATTACATGCAAAGATCAAACAGTGACATATCAAAGAGTACTATGACGTCATAACGGAGTTATTCTCCAAATTTACCACAATGAAATGGAAGTGCAAAAGCTTACAGCACCTGGTATTCCCAGGCGGTCTTCCATTCAAGTACTGACCAGGCCCAACTCCTCTTTGCTTCCGAGATCAGACAAGATCGGGCGTTTTCAGGGTGGTGTGGCCGTAAGCGTCAGACTGGAACGGAAATAATATTTTTATTGCTACTGTAAAGGCATAAATATGGCACCAGGATGAACCAGAACAAGAAGTGACATCACACACGTTTATGACTATTGAATTGTGCTCCCAATATTACATACAAAGATGAAACAGTGACATATCAAAGAGTGCTATGAGATTATAACAGAATTATTCTCCAAATATCCCACACTGAAATGGACGTGCAAAAGCTTACAGCACCTGGTGTTCCCAGGTGGTCTCCCATTCAAGTACTGACCAGGCCCAACTCTGCTTTGCTTCCGAGATAAGACGAGATCAGGCGTTTTCAGGGTGGTGTGGCCGTAAGCGTAAGAATGGAACGGAAATTGTATTTTTATTGCTAGAGTAAAGGCATAACTATGGCACCACAACAAGAAGTGACATCAAACACTTTTATGACATTTGAATTGTGTTCCAAATATTACATGCAAAGATCAAACAGTGACATATCAAAGAGTACTATGACATCATAACGGAGTTATTCTCCAAATGTACCACAATGAAATGGAAGTGCAAAAGCTTACAGCACCTGGTATTCCCAGGCGGTCTCCCATTCAAGTACCGAACAGGCCCAACTCTGCTAGGCTTCTGAGATCAGACGGGATCGGGCGTTTTCAGGGTGGTGTAGCTGTAAGCGTCAGAATGGAAGGGAAATTGTATTTTTATTGCTACTGTAAAGGCATAAATATGGCACCAGGATGAACAGAACAAGAAGTGACACCACACACGTTTATGACTATTGAACTGTGCTCCACATATTACATACAAAGATCAAACAGTGACATATCAAAGAGTACTATGACATCATAATGGAATTATTCTCCAAATACCCCACACTGAAATGGAAGTGCAAAAGCTTACAGCACAGGGTATTCCCAGGCGGTCTTCCATTCAAGTACCGAACAGGCCCAACTCTGCTAGGCTTCTGAGATCAGACGGGATCGGGCGTTTTCAGGGTGGTGTAGCTGTAAGCGTCAGACTGGAAGGGAAATTGTATTTTTATTGCTACTGTAAAGGCATAAATATGGCACCAGGATAAACCACAACACGAAGCGACATCAGACATTTTATGACATTTGAATTGTGCTCCCAATATTACAATCAACGATGAAACAGTGACATATCAAAGAGTGCTATGAGATTATAACAGAATTATTCTCCAAATATCCCACACTGAAATGGACGTGCAAAAGCTTACAGCACCTGGTGTTCCCAGGTGGTCTCCCATTCAAGTACTGACCAGGCCCAACTCTGCTTTGCTTCCGAGATCACACGAGATCAGGCGTTTTCAGGGTGGTGTGGCCGTAAGCGTCAGACTGGCGTGGAAATTGTGTTTTTATTGCTAGAGTAAAGGCATAACTATGGCACCACAACAAGAAGTGACATCACACACTTTTATGACATTTGAATTGTGTTCCAAATATTACATGCAAAGATCAAACAGTGACATATCAAAGAGTACTATGACGTCATAACGGAGTTATTCTCCAAATGTACCACAATGAAATGGAATTGCAAAAGCTTACAGCACCTGGTATTCCTAGGCGGTCTTCCATTCAAGTACTGACCAGGCCCAACTCCTCTTTGCTTCCGAGATCAGACAAGATCGGGCGTTTTCAGGGTGGTGTGGCCGTAAGCGTCAGACTGGAACGGAAATAATATTTTTATTGCTACTGTAAAGGCATAAATATAGCACCAGGATAAACCACAACACGAAGCGACATCAGACATTTTATGACATTTGAATTGTGCTCCCAATATTACATGCAAAGATCAAACAGTGACATATCAAAGAGTACTATGACGTCATAACGGAGTTATTCTCCAAATGTACCACAATGAAATGGAAGTGCAAAAGCTTACAGCACCTGGTAATCCCAGGCGGTCTCCCATTCAAGTACGGAACAGGCCCAACTCTGCTAGGCTTCTGAGATCAGACGGGATCGGGCGTTTTCAGGGTGGTGTAGCTGTAAGCGTCAGACTGGAAGGGAAATTGTATTTTTATTGCTACTGTAAAGGCATAAATATGGCACCAGGATGAACAGAACAAGAAGTGACACCACACACGTTTATGACTATTGAACTGTGCTCCACATATTACATACAAAGATCAAACAGTGACATATCAAAGAGTACTATGACATCATAATGGAATTATTCTCCAAATACCCCACACTGAAATGGAAGTGCAAAAGCTTACAGCACCTGGAGTTCCCAGGCGGTCTCCCATTCAAGTACTGACCAGGCCCAACTCTGCTTTGCTTCCGAGATCAGACGAGATCAGGCGTTTTCAGGGTGGTGTGGCCGTAAGCGTAAGAATGGAACGGAAATTGTATTTTTATTGCTAGAGTAAAGGCATAACTATGGCACCACAACAAGAAGTGACATCACACACTTTTATGACATTTGAATTGTGTTCCAAATATTACATGCAAAGATCAAACAGTGACATATCAAAGAGTACTATGACGTCATAACGGAGTTATTCTCCAAATGTACCACAATGAAATGGAAGTGCAAAAGCTTACAGCACCTGGTATTCTCAGGCGGTCTCCCATTCAAGTACCGAACAGGCAGAAACTTGTCTGACACAGGTAAGTGAGAGAGGCGCAGGTAAGTGATGTGGCAGTGACGTAAATTTTGCGAGACGGCAGATTTAGTCAAGGCGCGTGAAAACAAATATTCATTCTACATCATATTCTTGCCAATATAATCTTAAAACTGTTTCTGGAAGCAAATAATTAAAAAGTCTTATTCAAGGTAAACTCTGGAGCAAAGCGAGGAGGATCTCACCAGCTTGTCGGAGTTTATTGACGAGTGTTTCCACCGCATCGTCATGGGCAAGCCAAGCCAAACACCGACTCCGTCTGCGCCCAGATCCGCTTCAACCTCCAAGAGAAGCCGGAAAGAAGACTCACCCGGAGCGACGTCCTCTAACGGGGACGACACCTCGGACATCCTGATGTCCATTGACAAAAATCTCGCCAGCTTCGACGCTCGTCTGGGCCTGTTGGAAGTTCTCCACCGGGAGTTTCAGTCGCTGCGGGAGTCGCTGGAATTCAGCCAGAAGCAGGTGGAGTCTCTGGCCGCAGAGAACGCCAGCCTCAGGGAGACGGTGACTTCTCTCAACGAGGGAATGACTCGACTCACAGAGGAAAATAAAAAAATAAAGGAAAATGTGATCGATCTCCAGGCGCGCAGCATGAGGGACAACCTGGTCTTTGCAGGAATCCCGGAGCAACAAGAAGAGGATCCAGAGCAAACAATCAGATCCTTTATCCAAACCAAGCTGAAGCTACCCGAAGACGCGGTGAGGAACATCTCATTTCACCGAGTTCATCGCTTAGGTGGGAAAAGACCGGACAGCCGCAGACCCAGACCGATTGTAGCCAAGTTCGTGAGCTACAAGCAGAAAGAGCAGGTGAGGGATCGAGGTCCGGAACTCCGCGGGACCGATTTTAGTGTAAATAATCAGTTTCCCAAAGAGATTCTGGAGAGACGCAGGGTCCTGTTTCCCATCCGGAAGAAGCTCAGAGACGAAGGATCCCGTGCAGTCATCGCGGTGGACAAATTGTTCGTCAATGGACAGCTTTACCGTGACAAAAATACCACCCCTTGGCTCTACTAACCTCAGGTAATATCTATCACTCATACAGCTAATTATTGTTCAATTTACATGTTAATCTGCTATAAGCACATTAATTATGGTAATTCAGAACTGTACATTTACTGCCAGTCTTTGTAAATTTGCTGTTGTTGTTGCTTTCGTTTTGTTCTGTTTTTGTTTTTTGCCCCCCCCCCCCCCCCCCCCCCCCCCCCCCCCCCCCTTTAGGGCTTTTGTTTTTGCTCTTTTGTTTGTGCTATTTCTTTTTATGTGTAGTTGTAGTTGTTTGCTTTTCTCACTCCTTTCCTTTCTAGCTGCTCTTTCATTCTATTATGCCATAACAACAATAATAGGTAGGGTACGCACGTACATCCACATGACACAGACACTAAATGTCATGCACATAACACACCTACAACACAGAGCACGTTTAATCACATCAACACTCACCCCCAACTCTCACACACACTCTAAGCATGTGGACAGACATATAGGAACATTGTACACACAGATGAATTTATATACGCACACAATCTACACACAGCATGCATGCATTAATGTGGGCTTGCACACACACAAACACACACATACTTTTATAGAAACACTTCAGTAGCTTGAGCATGACCACCCTGAGGTTTGTTACGTGGAATATACGAGGAGCTGGTTCCAGGGAGAAGAGGTTGAAGGTGTTTAGCAGATTGAATGATCTACAGGCAGACATTGTCCTGCTACAGGAGACTCATTTATTAAAAACAACAGCTAACGTACTCTCTACAGTACAGTTCCCTCACGTGTACTCGGCCTGCTTCAACTCAAGACAAAGAGGAGTAGCCATTCTGATAAACAGGAAAATTCATTTTACTGCTAATAATATAATTTTAGACCCAGGTGGAAGATTCATAATAATGACATTATCTATCCTAAACATGAAGTTATGCATTGCAAATATTTATGGCCCAAACACTGATGACCCCTCCTTTTTTCATTCCTTCTTCTCCTTACTATATGATCACCTTGATAATACACTTATCATTGGGGGCGACCTCAACATGACCTTAAACTCTGGGATGGACAAGGGGGGCGGAGCAGGGAAACATAGGGTCTGGCAGTCAGCAAGAGTTGTTAAACAATATATGGAGGATTTTGGTCTTTGTGATGTCTGGCGCTCACAACACCTCACTGCTAGAGAGTACACTTACTTTTCATCTGTCCACCACTCATACTCCAGAATAGACTACTTCCTCACTAACAGCTCTATGATGAACAATATCTCAGAAACTAAAATCCATTCCATCACTATCAGTGATCACGCACCAGTATCATTTACCCTAATGAATAAGAAAACTAAACCATCTTATAGCAAATGGAGACTTAATACATCATTACTTAAAGATCCTGATTTTATCAGTTACTTCAAACGGGAGTGGTCTTTGTATATAGAAAACAATGACATACCAGGAACATCAGCATGTGTTCTTTGGGAGGCAGGAAAAGCAGTAATGAGAGGGAAAATAATTTCATTTTCATCACATAAGAAAAAGAAGGAGAGTTCAAAAATATCTGAACTAGAGCTTAAAATAAAATCACTAGAAGATGCCTACAAGGCTTCTCCAGAAGAGCAAGTGCTGAATCACATAAGAAAGGCTAAACTAGAGCTGAATGAAATAATTAACCAAAAAACCCAGTTTTTGCTACAAAGACTTCGCTTAGAGAATTTTGAACATAGCAACAAATCTGGAAGATTTCTCGCAAATCAATTAAAAGCAAACAAGGAGAAAACAACCATCTCCTCTGTTAAAGATTCAAGAGGAAATATCCTCCATGATCTTGATGGAATAAATGACACATTTAGGGATTTCTATAAAACATTATATTCCTCAGAAACAGATCCATCAGACAACAGCATTGAGGAATTTCTCAGCTACCTCAATCTTCCAAAGTTACAACAGGATCAGGAAATGGTTTTGGACGCACCCATTTCAGTAGGGGAACTACATGAAGCTTTAAAACACATGCCCAGCAATAAAGCTCCAGGACCAGACGGTTTTCCAGTTGAATATTATAAAGAATTTTGGTCTATACTAGCACCCACTTTTTATAAAATGGTTTTAGAAATTAAGGAAAAAGGCCAAATATCTCAAAACATG
This sequence comes from Telmatherina bonti, assembly GCF_933228915.1. Classification (NCBI taxonomy): domain Eukaryota; kingdom Metazoa; phylum Chordata; class Actinopteri; order Atheriniformes; family Telmatherinidae; genus Telmatherina; species Telmatherina bonti. The sequence continues at coordinate 8,711,032 of NC_136629.1, forward strand.
AATTTGGCTAGTATTACAGTAATACTAAAACCAGGAAAAGACCCCAAACTCCCATCTAGTTATCGTCCAATATCACTAATGAACGTAGATCTTAAAATAATCAGTAAAGTGCTTGCTACAAGACTAGAAAAAATAACTCCACTTATCATACATCCTGATCAAACAGGATTTATCAAGGGACGACATTCCACCACTAATACGCGCAGACTAATAAATCTAATTGATTATGCCACCATACATAACCTGGAAACTACAATAATCTCTCTAGATGCTGAAAAAGCATTTGACAGGGTGAACTGGAAATTCTTATTTGCAACATTAAGAAAATTCGGGTTTGGCTCATCGTTTATCGACTGGATAAAGATACTGTATAGCAATCCAAATGCATGCGTCAGGACAAATGATCAAACTTCTCACAGCTTCAGATTGCAGAGAGGCACCAGACAAGGCTGTCCACTCTCCCCCTCACTTTTTGCAATCTTTATTGAACCCTTAGCAGCTAGCATTAGACAAAACAAAGACATTAAAGGCATTAACTGTAGAAATATGGAGCATAAGACCAGTCTTTATGCTGATGATGTATTACTTTTCCTTCAAAATTCACAATCATCCATCTGTCAGACAATCGCACTCATCAATAAATTCTCATCAATTTCTGAATATTCCATTAATTGGTCTAAAACCACCGTTCTACCCATCAACTGTTCCTTCCATAATACTCCTGACACTGCTTTACAGTCAGGAGATATTAGATACTTGGGAATAAACATCTCACCCAGACTGTCAGACCTTATAAAGCTAAATTATGTCCCTCTACTAAAAACAATTGAGGACGATCTCACACGGTGGAAATCTTTACCCATATCACTAATGGGAAGAGTTGCAACTATAAAAATGATGATTCTACCTAAAATCAATTATCTGTTTTCAATGATCCCCATTAAACCTCCCTCCACCTGGTTTAAATCACTGGACTCTAATGTTACTAGATTTCTCTGGAAAGACAAACCACCACGGATTAGTCTAAAAACACTCCAGAAGACTAAAGATAGCGGTGGCTTAGACTTGCCTAATTTCCAAAATTACTTTATAAGCAATAGACTACAATACATCTCTAAATGGCTTAAACCTAGCTATCTAGATGAACCATGGCTTAATATAGAAGAAGCTATGTGTGAGGATATGGCAATTTCAGACCTGCCATTTATCAGCACAGCTGTCAAACGCCAAAAATGCTTTAAAAGCATTAATACCAGCTCCTCACTAATGGCCTGGTGGGAATTTCTTAAACTAACCAAATCCTTGCTTATTCCATGCAAACTTACACCTATTTGGAACAATCCCGACATCCAGCAAAACCGGAAAATGATAAACTTCCCTCAGTGGAAGAATAAAGGAATAAAACAGTTAGAACATTTAATAGAAAATGGGAACTTTCTCCCTTTTGATACAATTACTTCACGATATGAAATCAGCAGCACAAAATTCTTAGAATACCACCAACTTAAATCTATTATAGGTAAGAAATACACCCCTGATCAATTAAACTTGCAGCTACCTATCAGGGCTGCAGAATTCTTAAATCTCAATGCCCCGAAACTGTTATCCAAAATATATAGATTACTATCAAAGCTAGACGATTCCATATGTCTCCCAACTTCTAAATGGGAAGCAGACTTATCCAGTAACTTTGACCAAAATGAATGGTCACAAATCTGTTCAAATACATTTACAATGACTAAGAATTCAAACATGCAACTAATACAATTTAAAATTCTGCATAGAACTCATTATACAGGACACAGGATGTTCAGGATGGGTCTGTCACAATCAAACATCTGTCCACACTGCACTGGCAACACAATTGACAGCTACTACCATGCTTTGTGGTCTTGCCCACCTGTCCAGGAATTCTGGTTTCAGGTATGTAAAGATCTGTCAAATTGCTTCAAATGTAACATCCCTACAAACCCCAAACTGGGCCTACTGGGTTACTTGGGTGAAATTAACATAGAATTTAATTCTGCAAACTTAATCCTCACCAGTTTATGTATCGCAAAGAAAACTATCCTTCTAAACTGGAAAAGCAAACAAAGTCTGTGTATCCAGCAGTTCAGAAATCTCTTATTAGATCACATCAGTGTCGAGATGATGTCTGCCTCCTCAAGAGATCAGTCAGCTGAACTTTATTCCCTCTGGTCCCCTGTGATCAGCTCCATCACTTAGTATGGGGGGAGAATGTGACCTTATTGCGCTCGGGGTTGGTGGCCGGTTGGGGTTCTCTGGGGGCTGTGGGTCTGTGGTGGGCTCCTGGGGGGGGGATTTTGACTGCTCCATTGCTGGAGTGGCTAGGTTTCTAGCCCTACTGTGGACCTGGATGGGCCAGCGGCTGGAGTTGCCGCGCAGCGGCGGGGCGAGGTCGCTGGCGGGGGATGGGTTGGCGGGCGTGACTCCGTAACGGGCGCCTGTGCCGCCGTGGGGTGGGCTGGGCGGGGTCCCGGGCTCCGGTGCCCGGGGTTGTCCCCTGTCTCTTGGGGGTGGGGGGGTCGGCTTGTGCCGGGGGGGGGCTGGGCTGACCTGGACCTGCCGCTGCGGCGGCGGGCAGGTACGTGCTCTGGTGCCTGGTTGCGACCCTGGGACTTGTTGAGTGGGGGGTGTTTGATAGTGTGGATGGGATGTGAGTGTGTATGGAGGGATGTGTGTAGGGGGTGTGCGTTGAGGACTGGTGGCGGTACATAGGTATGTGGATGTGTGTGGGTGGGGAAGTGTGATGATGCGTGTGTGGGGGGGGTGTCGTGGTGTCTGTGGGGGGGGTAGTGCCGTGTGTGTAGGGGAGTGGGGTGATGCGTGTATGTGGGGAGTGGCGGTGGTGCATGTATACGGGTGTGTGTATGGGGGGGGAGGAGGGGGGGAGGGGGGGCGTGCTGTCTGTGTGTGTGTGGGGGGGGGCAGGGGTGTATGTATGGGGGAGTGGGTGGTGCATGTGTGTGGTAGGTTGGTGGATAAGTGTAGATATGATGGATGGGAGTGGGGGAGATTTGGATGTGACGTGGGGGTCAGGAGGATGGTTTTAAGGGTGGGCTGAACGGGTGGCTGGGTGGACCTGAATGTGTCCGGAAGTGTGTGTGTGTGTGTGTGGCTGTAGGTTTGTGCTGAGACAGTGTGAGGTGCCGATGTGTGGACAAGGTGGGGACTTCATGTCCCCAGGTGGGGGTGTCCTCTGTGAGTGAGGGGGCGGTGGACAATCGGTCTGGGATTCCCCTTCTGCCGCCCCGCCTCCTCTTTGTCCTCGTGCCCCCCTTCTGCATGTGGTGAGTTGGTCCCCTCTTGGGTCAGTGATGACTCTCTGGTTAGAGTCGCCGAAGGCTCTGGTTACGGGGATGGCTGTCCCCGGCTTGTCCTGGTCCTTGGGGGGCCCTGGGAGTAGGGGGCATGCCCAGTGCTGCGGGCGGCTCACCTTCTGGAGGAAAGCTCACTTTCCTCCAGACTTAAATCCCTCAACCCCTCTTCCTCCCCGCTCCCCATCACACACAGGCAGGGTATTGGGAGGTGTGCACGTGGCGCTGGGTGGTGAGAAAGGCCATCAAGGTGGTCTTGATCGCTGCACCCAGCCTCGGCTCACCTCCCAGTTTTAATTACACTTAGACACCAAACACCAAAACACTGACGACTCACATGATTAGGGGGAAGAGCATGCGGTGTATGGTGGGCGGGGCTGCTTAGGTGGTCCCTCTCCCAACACCGCGTGGCAATTCCCTCAGTTTTAATTGCAACTAATACATACTTCACAATCAGTCATAAGCGGGGGGGAGGCAGGGACGATAGGGTCTTCTCATGCCCCTGCTCTCGGGGCTTTACTGGGGGGGGGTACGGGTGGGGGAAGAGTGCCGTCCATTAGGCCTAAGTCTGGGCTGGCCTGGCTGTAGGAGGGTTGTCGCCGGCCCTGGGGGGGTGCTGGGTCGGCTGCATCTGTGGGGTGGTGGGGGGGACGCTGGGAGTGGTGGGCGGTAATTATGGGGGCCCTGATCGGGGCCATCCTGTCCTCTGCCCCCTCTGAGGTATCTCACATGGGACATGATGGAGGGGTGAGGTGAGGATGTGTGGGAGTGGGTGTATGGGGTTACAGATGGATGGTGGGATGGCTGGGGGGGGGGATTAGGGTTAGGGATATAGGTGGGTAGGGGATAGGGATGTGTGAGGATGAGTAGATGTGTGTGTGGAGGGGTATGTTGGCGCGTGGGTTGTATTGGGGTGTGCCTGTGTTGGAGGAGTGAGGGTATGTGTGTGTGTGTGTGTGTGTGTGTAGGGGGGGGTGTATATGCGGAATGGGATGTGTGAGTGAGGGTGAAGTTTGGAGGGGGGCTATGGGTGGTGGAGGGGTGTTTGGTGGGGCATGTGTGGTTGGGTAGAAGTAGAGGGATGGGGTGGCGGGGTGTGAGCGTGTGTGTGTGTGGGGGGGGGGGGGTGAGCGTGTGTGGGGGCGGGGGCGATTGGGGTTCGTGTGACTTGGTATGGGTGAGTGAGTAGAGGTGGGGTGGGGTTGTATATGTTATGGATGATGTGCATGGATTGCAGAGGGTTGTGTGGATGGGGGTTGAGAGGGGAGTGCGTGTTTGGGGGGGGGGGGGGGGGGGTATGCATGTATATGTGTGAGGGGAGTGCGTGTTGGGGGGGGGGCGGGGTATGCATGTATATGTGTGTGTGGTTTGGTGGTGGGGGGGTGGTGTCCTGTACCCGGGGGCGCAGCTGGTGCGCTGGGGTGCGACCTGGCTGCCGCTGGGTGGCGGTCTGGGGATCCTGGTCCTCCGTCGGTGTGGGCTGTGCCCTCTGCCTGCGGGGGCGGGGGGCTGCTCACGGGCTCTTGGGGCCCTGGGGCCTGCGCTCTGTCTGCCCTAGGTGGCCGGTGCCCGGCGGGATCGGCCCTTGCCGGCCTGGGCCTGCTGGGGCCTGTTCCCCCTGACTGCGGGGGACTCTGGTTGGGCACCTCCTTCGCCACCTCCTGGGCAGATGCATGGCTGGCTCTGGAGTGGGGGGGTTGGGATCTGTACCTGGGGGTGACTGTCGGTTACCCGGGTCTCTGGGTTCTCCTGGCCTTCCTCTAGCTGTAGGCGGGCGGGGTCACATTGGCATGATCACTCTTCTCTAAACACGTTCCACTCTGAATGTTCTGCATGAATGTTCTGCATGTGTCACAGTCACTGAGTCATCCAGCAAGTTTATTCACTAACAGCAGGTAGCTCTCTTTCTGTCTTTTTGACTTAACTTGCTAGTTTCTGGTCTTCATGATTGTCAACGGTTTTGTTCTCCACGAATCTAGAGTTGGCTTGTGTGGGTGTATATATTTATGTGTGTGGGTGGGTATGTGTGTGTACTTATGTGTATGTGTATGTGTATGTATGTATGTGTATGGATATGTATATATGTATGCATATGTGTGAGTGTATGTGTATGTATGTGAGTATGTATATGTGTATATATGTATATATATATATATATATATATGTGTGTGTATGTATGTGTATATGTATGTATGTATATCTATCTTTATGTATGCATGTATGTGTACATGTGTGTGTATGCATGTGTATGTATGTGTATATGTATGTATGTATGTATATATGTATATATATAATGTATGTGCGAGTGTATATACATATATATGTAGGTGGGTATGTATGTGCATATACATGTATGCATTGATCTCTTTCTTTTGTTTTTTTTTTTTTGTTTTTTTTATGTTCTCTTTTCTGTTCTCTTTCTGCCCCTTTCCTGTCCTTTCCGGTCGGGTCCAGTAGCATAAACTCTGTAATACAAGCTATTATCCAAAACAAATTGAAAAATAAAATAAGAATCAAGAAATACAAGGGGATCATTACATCTACAAAAGTTCCCCTTGGCAAAATAAATTTGCTCAGCAGAACACAGCATCCAGAACATCAGTCTGCTTGCTTAAATGCTGGACAAGACAAAAAAAAAAAAAAAAAAAAAAAAAAAAAAAAAAACAAGTACCGAACAGGCGCAACTCTGCTAGGCTTCTGAGATCAGACGGGATCGGGCGTTTTCAGGGTGGTGTAGCTGTAAGCGTCAGACTGGAACGGAAATTGTATTTTTATTGCTACTGTAAAGGCATAAATATGGCACCAGGATGAACCACAACACGAAGCAACATCAGACAAGTTTATGACATTTGAATTGTGCTCCAAATATTACAAACAAAGATGAAACAGTGACATATCAAAGAGTGCTATGAGATTATAACAGAATTATTCTCCAAATATCCCACACTGAAATGGACGCGCAAAGGCTTACAGCACCTCGTGTTCCCAGGCGGTCTCCCATTCAAGTACTGACCAGGCCCAACTCTGCTAGGCTTCCGAGATCAGACGAGATCAGGCGTTTTCAGGGTGGTGTGGCCGGAAGCGTCAGACTGGAACGGAAATTGTATTTTTATTGCTAGAGTAAAGGCATAACTATGGCACCAGAACAAGAAGTGACATCACACACTTTTATGACATTTGAATTGTGTTCCAAATATTACATGCAAAGATCAAACAGTGACATATCAAAGAGTATTATGACATCATAACGGAGTTATTCTCCAAATGTACCACAATGAAATGGAAGTGCAAAAGCTTACAGCACCTGGTATTCCCAGGCGGTCTCCCATTCAAGTACCGAGCAGGCGCAACTCTGCTAGGCTTCTGAGATCAGACGGGATCGTGCGTTTTCAGGGTGGTGTAGCTGTAAGCGTCAGACTGGAACGGAAATTGTATTTTTATTGCTAGTGTAAAGGAATAAATATGGCACAAGGATGAACCAGAACAAGAAGTGACATCACACACGTTTATGACATTTGAATTGTGCTCCAAATATTACATGCAAAGATCAAACAGTGACATATCAAAGAGTACTATGACATCATAACGGAGTTATTCTCCAAATGTACCACAATGAAATGGAAGTGCAAAAGCTTACAGCACCTGGTATTCCGAGGCGGTCTTCCATTCAAGTACCGAACAGGCCCAACTCTGCAAGGCTTCTGAGATCAGACGGGATCGGGCGTTTTCAGGGTGGTGTAGTTGTAAGCGTCAGACTGGAAGGGAAATTGTATTTTTATTGCTACTGTAAAGGCATAAATATGGCACCAGGATGAACCAGAACAAAAAGTGACACCACACACGATTATGACTATTGAATTGTGCTCCCAATATTACATACAAAGATGAAACAGTGACATATCAAAGAGTGCTATGAGATTATAACAGAATTATTCTCCAAATATCCCACACTGAAATGGACGTGCAAAAGCTTACAGCACCTGGTGTTCCCAGGTGGTCTCCCATTCAAGTACTGACCAGGCCCAACTCTGCTTTGTTTCTGAGATCAGACGTTTTCAGGGTGGTGTGGCCGTAAGCGTCAGACTGGAGCAGAAAGTGTATTTTTATTGCTAGAATAAAGGCATAACTATGGCACCACAACAAGAAGTGACATCACACACTTTTATGACATTTGAATTGTGTTCCAAATATTACATGCAAAGATCAAACAGTGACATATCAAAGAGTACTATGACGTCATAACGGAGTTATTCTCCAAATGTACCACAATGAAATGGAAGTGCAAAAGCTTACAGCACCTGGTATTCCCAGGCGGTCTTCCATTCAAGTACTGACCAGGCCCAACTCCTCTTTGCTTCCGAGATCAGACAAGATCGGGCGTTTTCAGGGTGGCGTGGCCGTAAGCGTCAGACTGGAACGGAAATAATATTTTTATTGGTACTGTAAAGGCATAAATATGGCACCAGGATGAACCAGAACAAGAAGTGACATCACACACGTTTATGACATTTGAATTGTGCTCCAAATATTACATGCAAAGATCAAACAGTGACATATCAAAGAGTACTATGACATCATAACGGAGTTATTCTCCAAATGTACCACAATGAAATGGAAGTGCAAAAGCTTACAGCACCTGGTATTCCCAGGCGGTCTCCCATTCAAATACCGAGCAGGCGCAACTCTGCTAGGCTTCTGAGATCAGACGGGATCGGGCATTTTCAGGGTGGTGTAGCTGTAAGCGTCAGACTGGAACGGAAATTGTATTTTTATTGCTACTGTAAAGGCATAAATATGGCACCAGGATGAACCACAACACGAAGCGACATCAGACAAGTTTATGACATTTGAATTGTGCTCCAAATATTACAAACAAAGATGAAACAGTGACATATCAAAGAGTGCTATGAGATTATAACAGAATTATTCTCCAAATATCCCACACTGAAATGGACGTGCAAAAGCTTACAGCACCTGGTATTCCCAGGCGGTCTTCCATTCAAGTACTGACCAGGCCCAACTCTGCTTTGCTTCTGAGATCAGATGAGATCAGGCGTTTTCAGGGTGGTGTGGCCGTAAGCGTCAGACTGGAGAGGAAAGTGTATTTTTATTGCTAGAGTAAAGGCATAACTATGGCACCACAACAAGAAGTGACATCACACACTTTTATGACATTTGAATTGTGTTCCAAATATTACATGCAAAGATCAAACAGTGACATATCAAAGAGTACTATGACATCATAACGGAGTTATTCTCCAAATGTACCACAATGAAATGGAAGTGCAAAAGCTTACAGCACCTGGTATTCCCAGGCGGTCTTCCATTCAAGTACCGAACAGGCCCAACTCTGCTAGGCTTCTGAGATCAGACGGGATCGGGCGTTTTCAGGGTGGTGTAGCTGTAAGCGTCAGACTGGAAGGGAAATTGTATTTTTATTGCTACTGTAAAGGCATAAATATGGCACCAGGATAAACCACAAAACGAAGCGACATCAGACATTTTATGACATTTGAATTGTGCTCCCAATATTACAATCAAAGATGAAACAGTGACATATCAAAGAGTGCTATGAGATTATAACAGAATTATTCTCCAAATATCCCACACTGAAATGGACGTGCAAAAGCTTACAGCACCTGGTGTTCCCAGGTGGTCTCCCATTCAAGTACTGGACAGGCCACCTGGTGTTCCCAGGTGGTCTCCCATTCAAGTACTGGACAGGCCCAACTCTGCAAGGCTTCTGAGATCAGATGGGATCGGGCGTTTTCAGGGTGGTGTAGCTGTAAGCGTCAGACTGGAACGGAAATTGTATTTTTATTGCTAGTGTAAAGGCATAAATATGGCACCAGGATGAACCACAACACGAAGCGACATCAGACAAGTTTATGACATTTGAATTGTGCTCCAAATATTACAAACAAAAATGAAACAGTGACATATCAAAGAGTGCTATGAGATTATAACAGAATTATTCTCCAAATATCCCACACTGAAATGGACGTGCAAAGGCTTACAGCACCTGGTGTTCCCAGGCGGTCTCCCATTCAAGTACTGACCAGGCCCAACTCTTCTAGGCTTCCGAGATTAGACGAGATCAGGCGTTTTCAGGGTGGTGTATCCGGAAGCGTCAGACTGGAACGGAAATTGTATTTTTATTGCTAGAGTAAAGGCATAACTATGGCACCACAACAAGAAGTGACATCACACACTTTTATGACATTTGAATTGTGTTCCAAATATTACATGCAAAGATCAAACAGTGACATATCAAAGAGTACTATGACGTCATAACGGAGTTATTCTCCAAATGTACCACAATGAAATGGAAGTGCAAAAGCTTACAGCACCTGGTATTCCCAGGCGGTCTTCCATTCAAGTACTGACCAGGCCCAACTCCTCTTTGCTTCCGAGATCAGACAAGATCGGGCGTTTTCAGGGTGGCGTGGCCGTAAGCGTCAGACTGGAACGGAAATAATATTTTTATTGGTACTGTAAAGGCATAAATATGGCACCAGGATGAACCAGAACAAGAAGTGACATCACACACTTTTATGACATTTGAATTGTGCTCCCAATATTACATACAAAGATCAAACAGTGACATATCAAAGAGTACTATGACATCATAATGGAATTATTCTCCAAATACCCCACACTGAAATGGAAGTGCAAAAGCTTACAGCACCTGGTATTCTCAGGCGGTCTTCCATTCAAGTACCGAACAGGCGCAACTCTGCTAGGCTTCTGAGATCAGACGGGATCGGGCGTTTTCAGGGTGGTGTAGCTGTAAGCGTCAGACTGGAACGGAAATTGTATTTTTATTGCTAGTGTAAAAGCATAAATATGGCACGAGGATGAACCAGAACAAGAAGTGACATCACACACTTTTATGACATTTGAATTGTGCTCCAAATATTACATACAAAGACCAAACAGTGAATATCAAAGAGTACTATGACATCATAATGGAATTATTCTCCAAATACCCCACACTGAAATGGAAGTGCAAAAGCTTACAGCACCTGGTATTCCCAGGCGGTCTTCCATTCAAGTACCGAACAGGCCCAACTCTGCTAGGCTTCTGAGATCAGACGGGATCGTGCGTTTTCAGGGTGGTGTAGCTGTAAGCGTCAGACTGGAACGGAAATTGTATTTTTATTGCTAGTGTAAAGGAATAAATATGGCACAAGGATGAACCAGAACAAGAAGTGACATCACACACGTTTATGACATTTGAATTGTGCTCCAAATATTACATGCAAAGATCAAACAGTGACATATCAAAGAGTACTATGACATCATAACGGAGTTATTCTCCAAATGTACCACAATGAAATGGAAGTGCAAAAGCTTACAGCACCTGGTATTCCGAGGCGGTCTTCCATTCAAGTACCGAATTGGCCCAACTCTGCAAGGCTTCTGAGATCAGACGGGATCGGGCGTTTTCAGGGTGGTGTAGCTGTAAGCGTCAGACTGGAAGGGAAATTGTATTTTTATTGCTACTGTAAAGGCATAAATATGGCACCAGGATGAACCAGAACAAGAAGTGACACCACACACGATTATGACTATTGAATTGTGCTCCCAATATTACATACAAAGATGAAACAGTGACATATCAAAGAGTGCTATGAGATTATAACAGAATTATTCTCCAAATATCCCACACTGAAATGGACGTGCAAAGGCTTACAGCACCTCGTGTTCCCAGGCGGTCTCCCATTCAAGTACTGACCAGGCCCAACTCTGCTAGGCTTCTGAGATCAGATGAGATCAGGCGTTTTCAGGGTGGTGTGGCCGTAAGCGTCAGACTGGAACGGAAATTGTATTTTTATTGCTACTGTAAAGGCATAAATATGGCACCAGGATGAACCTGAACAAGAAGTGACACCACACACGATTATGACTATTGAATTGTGCTCCCAATATTACATACAAAGATGAAACAGTGACATATCAAAGAGTGCTATGAGATTATAACAGAATTATTCTCCAAATATCCCACACTGAAATGGACGTGCAAAAGCTTACAGCACCTGGTGTTCCCAGGTGGTCTCCCATTCAAGTACTGACCAGGCCCAACTCTGCTTTGTTTCTGAGATCAGACGTTTTCAGGGTGGTGTGGCCGTAAGCGTCAGACTGGAGCGGAAAGTGTATTTTTATTGCTAGAGTAAAGGCATAACTATGGCACCACAACAAGAAGTGACATCACACACTTTTATGACATTTGAATTGTGTTCCAAATATTACATGCAAAGATCAAACAGTGACATATCAAAGAGTACTATGACATCATAACGGAGTTATTCTCCAAATGTACCACAATGAAATGGAAGTGCAAAAGCTTACAGCACCTGGTATTCCCAGGCGGTCTCCCATTCAAGTACCGAGCAGGCGCAACTCTGCTAGGCTTCTGAGATCAGATGAGATCAGGCGTTTTCAGGGTGGTGTGGCCGTAAGCGTCAGACTGGAGCGGAAAGTGTATTTTAATTGCTAGAGTAAAGGCATAACTATGGCACCACAAAAAGAAGTGACATCACACACTTTTATGACATTTGAATTGTGTTCCAAATATTACATGCAAAGATCAAACAGTGACATATCAAAGAGTACTATGACATCATAACGGAGTTATTCTCCAAATGTACCACAATGAAATGGAAGTGCAAAAGCTTACAGCACCTGGTATTCCCAGGCGGTCTCCCATTCAAATACCGAGCAGGCGCAACTCTGGTAGGCTTCTGAGATCAGACGGTATCGTGCGTTTTCAGGGTGGTGTAGCTGTAAGCATCAGACTGGAACGGAAATTGTATTTTTATTGCTAGTGTAAAGAGATAAATATGGCACAAGGATGAACCAGAACCAGAAGTGACATCACACACTTTTATGACATTTGAATTGTGCTCCAAATATTACATACAAAGATCAAACAGTGACATATCAAAGAGTACTATGACATCATAATGGAAATATTCTCCAAATACCCCACGCTGAAATGGAAGTGCAAAAGCTTACAGCACCTGGTATTCCCAGGCGGTCTTCCATTCAAGTACCGAACAGGCCCAACTCTGCTAGGCTTCTGAGATCAGACGGGATTGGGCGTTTTCAGGGTGGTGTAGCTGTAAGCGTCAGACTGGAAGGGAAATTGTATTTTTATTGCTAGAATATAGGCATAACTATGGCACCACAACAAGAAGTGACATCACACACTTTTATGACATTTGAATTGTGTTCCAAATATTACATGCAAAGATCAAACAGTGACATATCAAAGAGTACTATGACGTCATAACGGAGTTATTCTCCAAATGTACCACAATGAAATGGAAGTGCAAAAGCTTACAGCACCTGGTATTCCCAGGCGGTCTTCCATTCAAGTACTGACCAGGCCCAACTCCTCTTTGCTTCCGAGATCAGACAAGATCGGGCGTTTTCAGGGTGGTGTGGCCGTAAGCGTCAGACTGGAACGGAAATAATATTTTTATTGCTACTGTAAAGGCATAAATATGGCACCAGGATGAACCAGAACAAGAAGTGACATCACACACGTTTATGACATTTGAATTGTGCTCCAAATATTACATGCAAAGATCAAACAGTGACATATCAAAGAGTACTATGACATCATAACGGAGTTATTCTCCAAATGTACCACAATGAAATGGAAGTGCAAAAGCTTACAGCACCTGGTACTCTCAGGCGGTCTCCCATTCAAGTACCGAACAGGCGCAACTCTGCTAGGCTTCTGAGATCAGACGGGATCGGGCGTTTTCAGGGTGGTGTAGCTGTAAGCGTCAGACTGGAACGGAAATTGTATTTTTATTGCTACTGTAAAGGCATAAATATGGCACAAGGATGAACCAGAACAAGAAGTGACATCACACACGTTTATGACATTTGAATTGTGCTCCAAATATTACATGCAAAGATCAAACAGTGACATATCAAAGAGTACTATGACATCATAACGGAGTTATTCTCCAAATGTACCACAATGAAATGGAAGTGCAAAAGCTTACAGCACCTGGTAGTCCGAGGCGGTCTTCCATTCAAGTACCGAATAGGCCCAACTCTGCAAGGCTTCTGAGATCAGACGGGATCGGGCGTTTTCAGGGTGGTGTAGCTGTAAGCGTCAGACTGGAAGGGAAATTGTATTTTTATTGCTACTGTAAAGGCATAAATATGGCACCAGGATGAACCAGAACAAGAAGTGACACCACACACGATTATGACTATTGAATTGTGCTCCCAATATTACATACAAAGATGAAACAGTGACATATCAAAGAGTGCTATGAGATTATAACAGAATTATTCTCCAAATATCCCACACTGAAATGGACGTGCAAAAGCTTACAGCACCTGGTGTTCCCAGGCGGTCTTCCATTCAAGTACTGACCAGGCCCAACTCTGCTTTGCTTCTGAGATCAGATGAGATCAGGCGTTTTCAGGGTGGTGTGGCCGTAAGCGTCAGACTGGAGAGGAAAGTGTATTTTTATTGCTAGAGTAAAGGCATAACTATGGCACCACAACAAGAAGTGACATCACACACTTTTATGACATTTGAATTGTGTTCCAAATATTACATACAAAGATCAAACAGTGACATATCAAAGAGTACTATGACATCATAACGGAGTTATTCTCCAAATGTACCACAATGAAATGGAAGTGCAAAAGCTTACAGCACCTGGTATTCCCAGGCGGTCTTCCATTCAAGTACCGAGCAGGCGCAACTCTGCTAGGCTTCTGAGATCAGACGGGATCGGGCGTTTTCAGGGTGGTGTAGCTGTAAGCGTCAGACTGGAACGGAAATTGTATTTTTATTGCTAGTGTAAAGGCATAAATATGGCACGAGGATGAACCAGAACAAGAAGTGACATCACACACTTTTATGACATTTGAATTGTGCTCCAAATATTACATACAAAGATCAAACAGTGAATATCAAAGAGTACTATGACATCATAATGGAATTATTCTCCAAATACCCCACACTGAAATGGAAGTGCAAAAGCTTACAGCACCTGGTATTCCCAGGCGGTCTTCCATTCAAGTACCGAACAGGCCCAACTCTGCTAGGCTTCTGAGATCAGACGGGATCGTGCGTTTTCAGGGTGGTGTAGCTGTAAGCGTCAGACTGGAACGGAAATTGTATTTTTATTGCTAGTGTAAAGGAATAAATATGGCACAAGGATGAACCAGAACAAGAAGTGACATCACACACGTTTATGACATTTGAATTGTGCTCCAAATATTACATGCAAAGATCAAACAGTGACATATCAAAGAGTACTATGACATCATAACGGAGTTATTCTCCAAATGTACCACAATGAAATGGAAGTGCAAAAGCTTACAGCACCTGGTATTCCGAGGCGGTCTTCCATTCAAGTACCGAATAGGCCCAACTCTGCTAGGCTTCTGAGATCAGACGGGATCGGGCGTTTTCAGGGTGGTGTAGCTGTAAGCGTCAGACTGGAAGGGAAATTGTATTTTTATTGCTACTGTAAAGGCATAAATATGGCACCAGGATGAACCAGAACAAGAAGTGACACCACACACGATTATGACTATTGAATTGTGCTCCCAATATTACATACAAAGATGAAACAGTGACATATCAAAGAGTGCTATGAGATTATAACAGAATTATTCTCCAAATATCCCACACTGAAATGGACGTGCAAAAGCTTACAGCACCTGGTGTTCCCAGGTGGTCTCCCATTCAAGTACTGACCAGGCCCAACTCTGCTTTGTTTCTGAGATCAGACGTTTTCAGGGTGGTGTGGCCGTAAGCGTCAGACTGGAGCGGAAAGTGTATTTTTATTGCTAGAATAAAGGCATAACTATGGCACCACAACAAGAAGTGACATCACACACTTTTATGACATTTGAATTGTGTTCCAAATATTACATGCAAAGATCAAACAGTGACATATCAAAGAGTACTATGACGTCATAACGGAGTTATTCTCCAAATGTACCACAATGAAATGGAAGTGCAAAAGCTTACAGCACCTGGTATTCCCAGGCGGTCTTCCATTCAAGTACTGACCAGGCCCAACTCCTCTTTGCTTCCGAGATCAGACAAGATCGGGCGTTTTCAGGGTGGCGTGGCCGTAAGCGTCAGACTGGAACGGAACTAATATTTTTATTAGTACTGTAAAGGCATAAATATGGCACCAGGATGAACCAGAACAAGAAGTGACATCACACACGTTTATGACATTTGAATTGTGCTCCAAATATTACATGCAAAGATCAAACAGTGACATATCAAAGAGTACTATGACATCATAACGGAGTTATTCTCCAAATGTACCACAATGAAATGGAAGTGCAAAAGCATACAGCACCTGGTATTCTCAGGCGGTCTCCCATTCAAGTACCGAACAGGCGCAACTCTGCTAGGCTTCTGAGATCAGACGGGATCGGGCATTTTCAGGGTGGTGTAGCTGTAAGCGTCAGACTGGAAGGGAAATTGTATTTTTATTGCTACTGTAAAGGCATAAATATGGCACCAGGATGAACCACAACACGAAGCGACATCAGACAAGTTTATGACATTTGAATTGTGCTCCAAATATTACAATCAAAGATGAAACAGTGACATATCAAAGAGTGCTATGAGATTATAACAGAATTATTCTCCAAATATCCCACACTGAAATGGACGTGCAAAAGCTTACAGCACCTGGTGTTCCCAGGTGGTCTCCCATTCAAGTACTGACCAGGCCCAACTCTGCTTTGCTTCTGAGATCAGACGAGATCAGGCGTTTTCAGGGTGGTGTGGCCGTAAGCGTCAGACGGGAGCGGAAAGTGTATTTTTATTGCTAGAGTAAAGGCATAACTATGGCACCACAACAAGAAGTGACATCACACACTTTTATGACATTTGAATTGTGTTCCAAATATTACATGCAAAGATCAAACAGTGACATATCAAAGAGTACTATGACATCATAACGGAGTTATTCTCCAAATGTACCACAATGAAATGGAAGTGCAAAAGCTTACAGCACCTGGTATTCCCAGGCGGTCTTCCATTTAAGTACTGACCAGGCCCAACTCCTCTTTGCTTCCGAGATCAGACAAGATCGGGCGTTTTCAGGGTGGTGTGGCCGTAAGCGACAGGCTGGAACGGAAATAATATTTTTATTGCTACTGTAAAGGCATAAATATGGCACCAGGATGAACCAGAACAAGAAGTGACATCACACACGTTTATGACATTTGAATTGTGCTCCAAATATTACATGCAAAGATCAAACAGTGACATATCAAAGAGTACTATGACATCATAACGGAGTTATTCTCCAAATGTACCACAATGAAATGGAAGTGCAAAAGCTTACAGCACCTGGTATTCTCAGGCGGTCTCCCATTCAAGTACCGAACAGGCGCAACTCTGCTAGGCTTCTGAGATCAGACGGGATCGGGCGTTTTCAGGGTGGTGTAGCTGTAAGCGTCAGACTGGAACGGAAATTGTATTTTTATTGCTACTGTAAAGGCATAAATATGGCACCAGGATGAACCACAACACGAAGCGACATCAGACAAGTTTATGACATTTGAATTGTGCTCCAAATATTACAAACAAAGATGAAACAGTGACATATCAAAGAGTGCTATGAGATTATAACTGAATTATTCTCCAAATATCCCACACTGAAATGGACGCGCAAAGGCTTACAGCACCTCGTGTTCCCAGGCGGTCTCCCATTCAAGTACTGACCAGGCCCAACTCTGCTAGGCTTCCGAGATCAGACGAGATCAGGCGTTTTCAGGGTGGTGTGGCCGGAAGCGTCAGACTGGAACGGAAATTGTATTTTTATTGCTAGAGTAAAGGCATAACTATGGCACCACAACAAGAAGTGACATCACACACTTTTATGACATTTGAATTGTGTTCCAAATATTACATGCAAAGATCAAACAGTGACATATCAAAGAGTATTATGACATCATAACGGAGTTATTCTCCAAATGTACCACAATGAAATGGAAGTGCAAAAGCTTACAGCACCTGGTATTCCCAGGCGGTCTCCCATTCAAGTACCGAGCAGGCGCAACTCTGCTAGGCTTCTGAGATCAGACGGGATCGTGCGTTTTCAGGGTGGTGTAGCTGTAAGCGTCAGACTGGAATGGAAATTGTATTTTTATTGCTAGTGTAAAGGAATAAATATGGCACAAGGATGAACCAGAACAAGAAGTGACATCACACACGTTTATGACATTTGAATTGTGCTCCAAATATTACATGCAAAGATCAAACAGTGACATATCAAAGAGTACTATGACATCATAACGGAGTTATTCTCCAAATGTACCACAATGAAATGGAAGTGCAAAAGCTTACAGCACCTGGTATTCCGAGGCGGTCTTCCATTCAAGTACCGAATAGGCCCAACTCTGCTAGGCTTCTGAGATCAGACGGGATCGGGCGTTTTCAGGGTGGTGTAGCTGTAAGCGTCAGACTGGAACGGAAATTGTATTTTTATTGCTACTGTAAAGGCATAAATATGGCACCAGGATGAACCAGAACAAAAAGTGACACCACACACGATTATGACTATTGAATTGTGCTCCCAATATTACATACAAAGATGAAACAGTGACATATCAAAGAGTGCTATGAGATTATAACAGAATTATTCTCCAAATATCCCACACTGAAATGGACGTGCAAAAGCTTACAGCACCTGGTGTTCCCAGGTGGTCTCCCATTCAAGTACTGACCAGGCCCAACTCTGCTTTGTTTCTGAGATCAGACGTTTTCAGGGTGGTGTGGCCGTAAGCGTCAGACTGGAGCAGAAAGTGTATTTTTATTGCTAGAATAAAGGCATAACTATGGCACCACAACAAGAAGTGACATCACACACTTTTATGACATTTGAATTGTGTTCCAAATATCACATGCAAAGATCAAACAGTGACATATCAAAGAGTACTATGACGTCATAACGGAGTTATTCTCCAAATGTACCACAATGAAATGGAAGTGCAACAGCTTACAGCACCTGGTATTCCCAGGCGGTCTTCCATTCAAGTACTGACCAGGCCCAACTCCTCTTTGCTTCCGAGATCAGACAAGATCGTGCGTTTTCAGGGTGGCGTGGCCGTAAGCGTCAGACTGGAACGGAAATAATATTTTTATTGGTACTGTAAAGGCATAAATATGGCACCAGGATGAACCAGAACAAGAAGTGACATCACACACTTTTATGACATTTGAATTGTGTTCCAAATATTACATGCAAAGATCAAACAGTGACATATCAAAGAGTACTATGACATCATAACGGAGTTATTCTCCAAATGTACCACAATGAAATGGAAGTGCAAAAGCTTACAGCACCTGGTATTCCCAGGCGGTCTCCCATTCAAGTACCGAGCAGGCGCAACTCTGCTAGGCTTCTGAGATCAGACGGGATCGGGCGTTTTCAGGGTGGTGTAGCTGTAAGCGTCAGACTGGAACGGAAATTGTATTTTTATTGCTAGTGTAAAGGCATAAATATGGCACCAGGATAAACCACAACACGAAGCGACATCAGACATTTTATGACATTTGAATTGTGCTCCCAATATTACAATCAAAGATGAAACAGTGACATATCAAAGAGTGCTATGAGATTATAACAGAATTATTCTCCAAATATCCCACACTAAAATGGACGTGCAAAAGCTTACAGCACCTGGTGTTCCCAGGCGGTCTCCCATTCAAGTACTGACCAGGCCCAACTCTGCTTTGCTTCTGAGAACAGATGAGATCAGGCGTTTTGGGGGGGGGGGGGGGGGATCTTTTAATATTGAAATTCAAGAGATACAATAAAACCAGTATACACAGCACAAAACATCAAAGAAAACTATTTACAACACAGACACATACACGTAATACAAACTGACACATACGGGTTATGTACAATATTTACAATTACAAGAACAACAAGACAACACACACAAGGACATGAGGCAGAGGGAACAGACAACAGAACACTAGACAGTTATTTACATTTTATTATTATTTTATTTTTTTTCTTTATTTCTTTTTTTTTTTTTTTTTCTTTTTTTTTAATTTTATTTTTCTTTTTTTTTCTTTTTTCTTTTTTTTTTTTTTATTTTTAAATTTTTTAATTATTATAATTTTATCTTTTTTCTTATTGTTCTTTTCGTTTTTCTTCACTTTGTTTTTACTGAACGTGCTCAGTGAGTCCAATTTTCTAGGTAAAAGAGTCCGGGATGGGTTGAGCAGATGAGGGGGCAGTGAGTCCATGATTGCCAGGATGGATGTCCTGAAACAGTTCAAATGTTCATGACCAGAGCGTCATTCGGATGGATAGAGAAAAGTGACTGATTGGGAGAGAAGGTAGTGATGAAGCGATGCTCCTCAGCCGAGTGCAGGTGACGCAGGCGGACGGTGAGGAGACGGGTGAAGATGGGCCAGTGGCGTGCGGTGCGGTGGTCAAAGTGGTAGATGTTCCTGACGATGTAGATGGTATACCGGGCTATGGACAGGATGAGATGACAGAGGTGGCGGTTTGCTCCAGAGCGGCTGACGGAGGGCCCAAAGAGGAGAAACCATGGTTCCTGGTCGCCTCCCCCAAGAGAGGCCGGCGGTGGGAGTCTCCAAGACAGTCTCCGGGTGAGCAGATCCTGCACCCGGGTCCAGAAGGGGCGGACGGCCGGGCACGTGATGAAGAGGTGATGGAGATCCTCATAAGACCCACCACACACCGGACAATCTCTGCCATACCTGTCTGGGTATATAGTGTGCAGTGTAGCGCGCGTGTAAATCAGTCTATGTTTCAATTTGAACTCAAAATTTGCGAGCTGGGGTGAGGTGTACCATTGGAATGTCTTGGCCCAGATGGGTGAGATGTCATGAGTAGGGTATGAACGGGACCAGGCACGTTCAGCTGCAGGAGCCCTGACCACATGAGCCAACAGTAACCGGTAGAAGGTGCGAGTGTGCAGGGAGGTGAAACGCCTGACTGAACCATCAAAATGTATATCAAAATCAAGGGGGGCGAAGCCCACATCAGGAGACGTGCCACCTGTCAGCAGGGTGCCCCACCATCTGAACAGGTGCTCTTTAAATGAGTTTAACAACACCGAAACCGAATTTCTTCTAAACACCACTCCCGACATGACAAATTTTCTACGGACAAATTCAATGTTCCAATCCCCAAAAGGTGAAAAAATATCCTCTACAACTGTCAACCCAGCTCTCTCCATAGACACTCCCATCATCTTTCTCCTCCCTCTGGAGGGAGAAGAGAGGAGGTCTGGATTGAATCGGAGAGGCATTTTACACAAATCAAGCCATGAACCAGGAACTGCCACAGCAAAAGGCCTCAAAGCGGCCCACGCCTGCAAGGCCTCCCTCACAAAGTGTGGGAGGACCCCGAGCACTGGGCTGGGGGGCAACAGACAAAGATTAAATGCACCAAAATTATTCAACACGCTCAGATCCATCAAGAAAAACTCCTTCCAGGGAGCCCGACAGTCTGGATCCAGAAATTTTCTGAGCACCTTCAGTCTCAGTGCCTGTTTTTTTAATACTAGATCAATTAAATTCAGACCTCCCTTATCAACATCATTGATCATTACATTGTGTGCGACCAAACAACGACTGTTACCCCAGAGAAACTTGGATAAAATTACAGAAATTCGATTTGCACAGTCACCTGGCAGCTCGCTCACAGTTAGAGCATGGGTCAATTTCGACAGACACAAAGCATTCACTACTAAAACTCTACCTCTAAGTCCCAAATTCCGAAACTTTAAGAAATTTAATTTAGCTACTAATTTTTTGATTAAATCTTCCCACATTTTCCTATTCGTTACACCACCATCCTTACCTACAAGCACCCCTAAGACCCTGTACGTGCTCCCCGCTTTCTGAAGATGCACTGACAAAGGCTGAGGAGTTACGCTACCACAAAATGCAACAGAAGTTTTTTCAAAGTTCATTTTTGCACCCGAGGCCAGACCATAAATGGTCAACACATGTAAGGATGCCTCAAGACTTTCGGTGTCACGCAAAAATAAATTCGTGTCATCTGCAAACTGTAGCACCTTATACTCAGCTCCTGCAGGGGAGAGTATGCCCCTGACACTACACTCTGACATCAACATGGTAGCCAGAGGCTCAGCCACGAGGCTATAAAGAAAAGCAGAGAGGGGGCATCCCTGACGGATAGAACGCTTCACAGGAAAAACATCTGTCATCGCACCATTACATTTCACCTTACTAGAAGCAGATCCATACAATAATCTTATCCAATTAACAAAATTTGAACCAAACCCCATTTTTTCTAATACAGCAAACAGAAAGCTATGCTCCACTCTATCAAACGCTTTATTAAAATCTACGCTTACATGAATACCACCCGTGTCATGCATCACATTCAATAAATATTTTATAGACAAAATTGAGTCCGAGATGTCCCGGCCAGGGACACTGTAAGCCTGGGCAGATAAAACAACCGACTCCATTACACCTCTGATACGGCCCGCTAAAAGTTTGGCAAGAATTTTATAATCCACATTCAATAAGCTGATTGGCCTGTAATTTTCCAATTTATTCCTGTCTCCCTTCTTAAAAACAAGGGACACTACACTCAAAGCAAAGGAACTTGAGGCTCTCCCCTCTCTCTCCATCTCCTGAAAGAGTCGAAGGAGAATAGGCGCCAGCCTGGTTGCGAAGCACCTGTAGAATTCACTGGTGAGCCCATCCTCACCTGGGGCTTTGCCAGTACTGAGGAGCTTCACTGCAGATCTGACCTCCTCCAACACAAGAGGCGCATCACACACCTCAGCCTCAGCATCTGACAACCTGCCACTTAAAGAATTGACCACCTCATCTAAACGATCTACTAAGACACCCTCCAAACTAAACAAAGCACCATAGAACTTTCCCACAACACCCAACACATCATCAATATCCGACACCTCCTCTCCCAAATCATTCATCAGTTTTTCAATATACATCTTTTTTTGCCTCACCTTCTCCATTGCGAAGAAAAAACCTGTAGATCTTTCACCCTGCACAGTATACTGTGCTCTTGCACGCAGCATGGCACCTCTACATTTAGAGATTTCAATATTATCCAGCTGAGCTTTAACATCTAAATATTCAGGATTCACTGGACCACTAGTAAAAGCTGACCTACTCACAATGTCCCTCAGCCTATGTTTTAACTGAGTCTCCTCTGCCTTTAACAACCAGTTTTTCCGTTTGCAAAAATTTATTGAGAGGCGCTTTATTCTTTTCTTTGCCTCTTCCCACCAGTCCACAATTGACTCAAAACATTCCATTTCCATATCAAAAGAATCAAACAACCTATTCATTCTATTACAATAATTCTCATCTTCAAGCAAAGAATTATTTAAAATCCACAACCCCCCCGTTCGCTGCCCTTTAAAAGGGCTAAAATCTACACGCAGTGGAGAATGGTCGCTTAACCAAGTGTCATCATAGAAAACTGAGGCCGTTCGCCTCAAGAAGCCCTCAGACATCAAACATAAATCAATACGGGACTGTTTCAATGCCCCTAAGACAACTTGCCGTCTGGAAAAAACTCTCTTGTTGAAATTCAGAGCTCTCCAGCCTTCAATCATACCATATCGGGACATAAGGTCCAACAAGTGCGTCCTAGACACGTCATTTCTATACACATTACTAACACTTAAGTCTATTTTCATAAGGGCTACATTGAAATCACCAATAACAATAGTTTCTAAATTAACATAAGTAAAGACAGAGGAAAAAAGAGTCTTCCTTTCCTGCTCCTCATTCGGAGCATAAATATTGATAAGCCTAAATGCAAAAGGCTGGACAAAATCAACAACAACAAAAGCACCTTCAGGATCCGCATGGACCAGTGTGGGCGTCCCAAAAAAGTCTGTTTTTACAATAGTAGCCACACCACGCGAAAGTGCAGAGCCAAGAGCACAAAAGACAGTTCCCACGCCCATTGCCGGCACCGCACGCACATGAGATGGCTCCCAATGAGTCTCCTGCAAACACAGCACACCCCAGCTCAATGAGTGGAGCGCACTGTGCATGCGAACGGGGCTCCGCAGCCCACCTGTGTTAAGGGACACAAGGGAAAAAGCCATGAACATGAGGGAGAAGGAGGTGCACACAATGAACATCATTTAGACTTTTTAGAAATCTCTTTCCCATCACTATCACTTAGCCTTTTATTAGACTGCACTTCCAGAACCATCGGGAATTCCTCAGCAGCTCCAGACTTCCCAGAGCTGGATGAAACAGTGGGGGATGCGCCAGAGGCCGGTGTACCGGGCGTAGGGATACGGGACTGATCCCGGGTCGCGCCGCCCGCACCACGAGCACCACGCCCCCGAGACCTGCTCCGTTCCCCAGCCTCATTGACTGCCTTTTTTTGAGCCAGTGTCCTGCTCAGGCTGAATGTCTCCTCCTGAATAGTTGGCTGCGCACTCTCAGTGCTCTCACTGCGCTCACCCAGTCTAGAGAATTGGGCCACAGCTGGCACCAACCTCTCTCCTTCAGAGGTAAAGTGAGGAAGCAGCCCACCACTCATCCTCCTCCCGAGTTCGACCGCCCCCACTGTGGCCTTAGGAGTGAGGTCTTCACAGGCCTCCTCCCCTTGGTCAGGAGCAGAGCACGCGCCCCCCCCCTTCCCAGGCGCCTCAGTACCAGACAAGATGGAGTTTGGAATTACATCCAAGGAGTCAAAAGTGACCAAAGGCTGTGAAGTAGGGCTGGAGTCGTCAGCCGCCTGAACCTCCTCCTGAAATGCACCACCCTGCTCTGCTTCACTCCCACCACTTTCCCCCCCGTGACCCCCGTCCTCATCAGAATCCAACTCACTGCACACACACAGATGCAGGAATGCACGGCAGTCCCTGCACCTTCGCGCCCTTGGCTCCACACACTCACGAGCATAGTGTCCCTGTTTTCCACAATTATTACACAGAAAGTCTGGACAATCACGCAAAATATGGTCAGGCTGCAAACACCCCCTGCACACTCGCACCTGTCGGTCATGTATAACCCGAAAGTAATCCGGGCCTGCAGCTGTGTTGAAGCGGACAGAGTATGGCAGAGACTGTACAGTGTCAGTGAATCTTACCTTCACGTAACGCGTCCCATCCGCCACAGTTGTCCCCGGCCACATTCTCCGCCGCACCTCAGAGACTGCAGAGACTCCCCAGGAGAGGAGCTTCGCAAGAATCTCCTCGTCCTCAATGTAAGCCGGCAATCCCATGAAGGAGACGACCAGCTCATCAACGGAGACGTCACGGGCGTGAACCCTGGCCTCTCCGACGCGAAAACCATCCATCAGCCGCTCCTTTGCTTTTGTGCAGGTGACTGTCAGTTCATACTTTAGCTTGGTAATCTGTCTGCAAGCAATGATTTGTCCACAAACTTCTTTAGCCGCTCTCATGAGCACAATAGGCACCATTTCCTCCACACCCTCAATGTCCAGCACAACAGTTAATTCCTTGTCATATATCCGGTTCCTCTCACTCACATTAAGACCATCCATGTTTTTGTTTTGTCCATCAACCAAAGGAGTAGTCCGGGGGCGAGCAGGGTACGAAGCCATGATTTCCGCCCAAAGAACCAAGGCTCAAAAAGGGAGACACCAAAATCACTCCTCCACAGCAGGAGTGCTGGGAGGAGGAAAAAAACACCAAAAACAAAAATGGGAAACCAAAATAAAATAAGAAACAAAATATAACAGCCACACAAAAAAACAGCACCTCTCCACTTTCCCTCCAAAACACTTCCTCGTTAGGACACACCCACTGGGCGTTTTCAGGGTGGTGTGGCCGTAAGCGTCAGACTGGAACGGAAATTGTATTTTTATTGCTAGAGTAAAGGCATAACTATGGCACCACAACAAGAAGTGACATCACACACTTTTATGACATTTGAATTGTGTTCCAAATATTACATACAAAGATCAAACAGTGACATATCAAAGAGTACTATGACATCATAACGGAGTTATTCTCCAAATGTACCACAATGAAATGGAAGTGCAAAAGCTTACAGCACCTGGTATTCCCAGGCGGTCTCCCATTCAAGTACTGACCAGGCCCAACTCTGCTTTGCTTCTGAGATCAGACAGGATCGGGCGTTTTTAGGGTGGTGTAGCTGTAAGCGTCAGACTGGAAGGGAAATTGTATTTTTATTGCTACTGTAGAGGAATAAATATGGCACCAGGATAAACCACAACACGAAGCGACATCAGACATTTTATGACATTTGAATTGTGCTCCCAATATTACAATCAAAGATGAAACAGTGACATATCAAAGAGTGCTATGAGATTATAACAGAATTATTCTCCAAATATCCCACACTGAAATGGATGTGCAAAAGCTTACAGCACAGGGTATTCCCAGGCGGTCTCCCATTCAAGTACCGAACAGGCCCAACTCTGCTAGGCTTCTGAGATCAGACGGGATCGGGCATTTTCAGGGTGGTGTAGCTGTAAGTGTCAGACTGGAAGGGAAATTGTATTTTTATTGCTACTGTAAAGGCATAAATATGGCACCAGGATAAACCAGAACAAGAAGTGACACCACACACGTTTATGACTATTGAATTGTGCTCCAAATATTACATACAAAGATCAAACAGTGACATATCAAAGAGTACTATGACATCATAATGGAATTATTCTCCAAATACCCCACACTGAAATGGAAGTGCAAAAGTTTACAGCACCTGGTATTCCCAGGCGGTCTTCCATTCAAGTACCGAACAGACCCAACTCCTCTTTGCTTCTGAGATCAGACGGGATCGGGCGTTTTCAGGGTGGTGTAGCTGTAAGCGTCAGACTGGAACGGAAATTGTATTTTTATTGCTACTGTAAAGGCATAAATATGGCACCAGGATAAACCACAACACGAAGCGACATCAGACATTTTATGACATTTGAATTGTGCTCCCAATATTACAATCAAAGATGAAACAGTGACATATCAAAGAGTGCTATGAGATTATAACAGAATTATTCTCCAAATATCCCACACTGAAATGGACGTGCAAAAGCTTACAGCACCTGGTATTCCCAGGCGGTCTCCTGGGATCGATCGGGCGTTTTCAGGGTGGTGTAGCTGTAAGCGTCAGACTGGAAGGGAAATTGTATTTTTATTGCTACTGTAAAGGCATAAATATGGCACCAGGATGAACCAGAACAAGAAGTGACATGACACACGTTTATGACTATTGAATTGTGCTCCCAATATTACAATCAAAGATGAAACAGTGACATATCAAAGAGTGCTATGAGATTATAACAGAATTATTCTCCAAATATCCCACACTGAAATGGACGTGCAAAAGCTTACAGCACCTGGAGTTCCCAGGCGGTCTCCCATTCAAGTACTGAACAGGCCCAACTCTGCTTTGCTTCCGAGGTCAGACGAGATCAGGCGTTTTCAGGGTGGTGTGGCCGGAAGCGTCAGACTGGAACGGAAATTGTATTTTTATTGCTAGAGTAAAGGCATAACTATGGCACCACAACAAGAAGGGACATCACACACTTTTATGACATTTGAATTGTGTTCCAAATATTACATGCAAAGATCAAACAGTGACATATCAAAGAGTACTATGACATCATAACGGAGTTATTCTCCAAATGTACCACAATGAAATGGAAGTGCAAAAGCTTACAGCACCTGGTATTCCCAGGCGGTCTCCCATTCAAGTACCGAGCAGGCGCAACTCTGCTAGGCTTCTGAGATCAGACGGTATCGTGCGTTTTCAGGGTGGTGTAGCTGTAAGCATCAGACTGGAACGGAAATTGTATTTTTATTGCTAGTGTAAAGGAATAAATATGGCACAAGGATGAACCAGAACAAGAAGTGACATCACACACTTTTATGACATTTGAATTGTGCTCCAAATATTACATACAAAGATCAAACAGTGACATATCAAAGAGTACTATGACATCATAATGGAAATATTCTCCAAATACCCCACGCTGAAATGGAAGTGCAAAAGCTTACAGCACCTGGTATTCCCAGGCGGTCTTCCATTCAAGTACCGAACAGGCCCAACTCTGCTAGGCTTCTGAGATCAGACGGGATCGGGCGTTTTCAGGGTGGTGTAGCTGTAAGCGTCAGACTGGAAGGGAAATTGTATTTTTATTGGTACTGTAAAGGCATAAATATGGCACCAGGATAAACCACAACACGAAGCGACATCAGACATTTTATGACATTTGAATTGTGCTCCCAATATTACAATCAAAGATGAAACAGTGACATATCAAAGAGTGCTATGAGATTATAACAGAATTATTCTCCAAATATCCCACACTGAAATGGACGTGCAAAAGCTTACAGCACCTGGTGTTCCCAGGTGGTCTCCCATTCAAGTACTGACCAGGCCCAACTCTGCTTTGCTTCTGAGATCAGACGAGATCAGGCGTTTTCAGGGTGGTGTGGCCGTAAGTGTCAGACTGGAGCAGAAAGTGTATTTTTATTGCTAGAATAAAGGCATAACTATGGCACCACAACAAGAAGTGACATCACACACTTTTATGACATTGGAATTGTGTTCCAAATATTACATGCAAAGATCAAACAGTGACATATCAAAGAGTACTATGACGTCATAACGGAGTTATTCTCCAAATGTACCACAATGAAATGGAAGTGCAAAAGCTTACAGCACCTGGTATTCCCAGGCGGTCTTCCATTCAAGTACTGACCAGGCCCAACTCCTCTTTGCTTCCGAGATCAGACAAGATCGGGCGTTTTCAGGGTGGTGTGGCCGTAAGCGTCAGACTGGAACGGAAATAATATTTTTATTGCTACTGTAAAGGCATAAATATGGCACCAGGATGAACCAGAACAAGAAGTGACATCACACACGTTTATGACATTTGAATTGTGCTCCAAATATTACATGCAAAGATCAAACAGTGACATATCAAAGAGTACTATGACATCATAACGGAGTTATTCTCCAAATGTACCACAATGAAATGGAAGTGCAAAAGCTTACAGCACCTGGTATTCTCAGGCGGTCTCCCATTCAAGTACCGAACAGGCGCAACTCTGCTAGGCTTCTGAGATCAGACGGGATCGGGCGTTTTCAGGGTGGTGTAGCTGTAAGCGTCAGACTGGAAGGGAAATTGTATTTTTATTGCTACTGTAAAGGCATAAATATGGCACCAGGATGAACCACAACACGAAGCGACATCAGACAAGTTTATGACATTTGAATTGTGCTCCAAATATTACAAACAAAGATGAAACAGTGACATATCAAAGAGTGCTATGAGATTATAACAGAATTATTCTCCAAATATCCCACACTGAAATGGACGTGCAAAGGCTTACAGCACCTCGTGTTCCCAGGCGGTTTTCCATTCAAGTACTGACCAGGCCCAACTCTGCTTTGCTTCTGAGATCAGATGAGATCAGGCGTTTTCAGGGTGGTGTGGCCGTAAGCGTCAGACTGGAGAGGAAAGTGTATTTTTATTGCTAGAGTAAAGGCATAACTATGGCACCACAACAAGAAGTGACATCACACACTTTTATGACATTTGAATTGTGTTCCAAATATTACATACAAAGATCAAACAGTGACATATCAAAGAGTACTATGACATCATAACGGAGTTATTCTCCAAATGTACCACAATGAAATGGAAGTGCAAAAGCTTACAGCACCTGGTATTCCCAGGCGGTCTTCCATTCAAGTACCGAGCAGGCGCAACTCTGCTAGGCTTCTGAGATCAGACGGGATCGGGCGTTTTCAGGGTGGTGTAGCTGTAAGCGTCAGACTGGAACGGAAATTGTATTTTTATTGCTAGTGTAAAGGCATAAATATGGCACGAGGATGAACCAGAACAAGAAGTGACATCACACACTTTTATGACATTTGAATTGTGCTCCAAATATTACATACAAAGACCAAACAGTGAATATCAAAGAGTACCATGACATCATAATGGAATTATTCTCCAAATACCCCACACTGAAATGGAAGTGCAAAAGCTTACAGCACCTGGTATTCTCAGGCGGTCTTCCATTCAAGTACCGAACAGGCCCAACTCTGCTAGGCTTCTGAGATCAGACGGGATCGTGCGTTTTCAGGGTGGTGTAGCTGTAAGCGTCAGACTGGAACGGAAATTGTATTTTTATTGCTAGTGTAAAGGAATAAATATGGCACAAGGATGAACCAGAACAAGAAGTGACATCACACACGTTTATGACATTTGAATTGTGCTCCAAATATTACATGCAAAGATCAAACAGTGACATATCAAAGAGTACTATGACATCATAACGGAGTTATTCTCCAAATGTACCACAATGAAATGGAAGTGCAAAAGCTTACAGCACCTGGTATTCCCAGGCGGTCTTCCATTCAAGTACTGACCAGGCCCAACTCCTCTTTGCTTCCGAGATCAGACAAGATCGGGCGTTTTCAGGGTGGTGTGGCCGTAAGCGTCAGACTGGAACGGAAATAATATTTTTATTGCTACTGTAAAGGCATAAATATGGCACCAGGATGAACCAGAACAAGAAGTGACATCACACACGTTTATGACATTTGAATTGTGCTCCAAATATTACATGCAAAGATCAAACAGTGACATATCAAAGAGTACTATGACATCATAACGGAGTTATTCTCCAAATGTACCACAATGAAATGGAAGTGCAAAAGCTTACAGCACCTGGTATTCTCAGGCGGTCTCCCATTCAAGTACCGAACAGGCGCAACTCTGCTAGGCTTCTGAGATCAGACGGGATCGGGCGTTTTCAGGGTGGTGTAGCTGTAAGCGTCAGACTGGAACGGAAATTGTATTTTTATTGCTACTGTAAAGGCATAAATATGGCACCAGGATGAACCACAACACGAAGCGACATCAGACAAGTTTATGACATTTGAATTGTGCTCCAAATATTACAAACAAAGATGAAACAGTGACATATCAAAGAGTGCTATGAGATTATAACAGAATTATTCTCCAAATATCCCACACTGAAATGGACGTGCAAAGGCTTACAGCACCTCGTGTTCCCAGGCGGTCTCCCATTCAAGTACTGACCAGGCCCAACTCTGCTAGGCTTCCGAGATCAGACGAGATCAGGCGTTTTCAGGGTGGTGTGGCCGGAAGCGTCAGACTGGAACGGAAATTGTATTTTTATTGCTAGTGTAAAGGAATAAATATGGCACAAGGATGAACCAGAACAAGAAGTGACATCACACACTTTTATGACATTTGAATTGTGCTCCAAATATTACATACAAAGATCAAACAGTGACATATCAAAGAGTACTATGACATCATAATGGAAATATTCTCCAAATACCCCACGCTGAAATGGAAGTGCAAAAGCTTACAGCACCTGGTATTCCCAGGCGGTCTTCCATTCAAGTACCGAACAGGCCCAACTCTGCTAGGCTTCTGAGATCAGACGGGATCGGGCGTTTTCAGGGTGGTGTAGCTGTAAGCGTCAGACTGGAAGGGAAATTGTATTTTTATTGGTACTGTAAAGGCATAAATATGGCACCAGGATAAACCACAACACGAAGCGACATCAGACATTTTATGACATTTGAATTGTGCTCCCAATATTACAATCAAAGATGAAACAGTGACATATCAAAGAGTGCTATGAGATTATAACAGAATTATTCTCCAAATATCCCACACTGAAATGGACGTGCAAAAGCTTACAGCACCTGGTGTTCCCAGGTGGTCTCCCATTCAAGTACTGACCAGGCCCAACTCTGCTTTGCTTCTGAGATCAGACGAGATCAGGCGTTTTCAGGGTGGTGTGGCCGTAAGTGTCACACTGGAGCAGAAAGTGTATTTTTATTGCTAGAATAAAGGCATAACTATGGCACCACAACAAGAAGTGACATCACACACTTTTATGACATTGGAATTGTGTTCCAAATATTACATGCAAAGATCAAACAGTGACATATCAAAGAGTACTATGACGTCATAACGGAGTTATTCTCCAAATGTACCACAATGAAATGGAAGTGCAAAAGCTTACAGCACCTGGTATTCCCAGGCGGTCTTCCATTCAAGTACTGACCAGGCCCAACTCCTCTTTGCTTCCGAGATCAGACAAGATCGGGCGTTTTCAGGGTGGTGTGGCCGTAAGCGTCAGACTGGAACGGAAATAATATTTTTATTGCTACTGTAAAGGCATAAATATGGCACCAGGATGAACCAGAACAAGAAGTGACATCACACACGTTTATGACATTTGAATTGTGCTCCAAATATTACATGCAAAGATCAAACAGTGACATATCAAAGAGTACTATGACATCATAACGGAGTTATTCTCCAAATGTACCACAATGAAATGGAAGTGCAAAAGCTTACAGCACCTGGTATTCTCAGGCGGTCTCCCATTCAAGTACCGAACAGGCGCAACTCTGCTAGGCTTCTGAGATCAGACGGGATCGGGCGTTTTCAGGGTGGTGTAGCTGTAAGCGTCAGACTGGAACGGAAATTGTATTTTTATTGCTACTGTAAAGGCATAAATATGGCACCAGGATGAACCACAACACGAAGCGACATCAGACAAGTTTATGACATTTGAATTGTGCTCCAAATATTACAAACAAAGATGAAACAGTGACATATCAAAGAGTGCTATGAGATTATAACAGAATTATTCTCCAAATATCCCACACTGAAATGGACGTGCAAAGGCTTACAGCACCTCGTGTTCCCAGGCGGTCTCCCATTCAAGTACTGACCAGGCCCAACTCTGCTAGGCTTCCGAGATCAGACGAGATCAGGCGTTTTCAGGGTGGTGTGGCCGGAAGCGTCAGACTGGAACGGAAATTGTATTTTTATTGCTAGAGTAAAGGCATAACTATGGCACCACAACAAGAAGGGACATCACACACTTTTATGACATTTGAATTGTGTTCCAAATATTACATGCAAAGATCAAACAGTGACATATCAAAGAGTATTATGACATCATAACGGAGTTATTCTCCAAATGTACCACAATGAAGTGGAAGTGCAAAAGCTTACAGCACCTGGTATTCCCAGGCGGTCTCCCATTCAAGTACCGAGCAGGCGCAACTCTGCTAGGCTTCTGAGATCAGACGGGATCGTGCGTTTTCAGGGTGGTGTAGCTGTAAGCGTCAGACTGGAACGGAAATTGTATTTTTATTGCTAGTGTAAAGGAATAAATATGGCACAAGGATGAACCAGAACAAGAAGTGACATCACACACGTTTATGACATTTGAATTGTGCTCCAAATATTACATGCAAAGATCAAACAGTGACATATCAAAGAGTACTATGACATCATAACGGAGTTATTCTCCAAATGTACCACAATGAAATGGAAGTGCAAAAGCTTACAGCACCTGGTAGTCCGAGGCGGTCTTCCATTCAAGTACCGAATAGGCCCAACTCTGCAAGGCTTCTGAGATCAGACGGGATCGGGCGTTTTCAGGGTGGTGTAGCTGTAAGCGTCAGACTGGAAGGGAAATTGTATTTTTATTGCTACTGTAAAGGCATAAATATGGCACCAGGATGAACCAGAACAAGAAGTGACACCACACACGATTATGACTATTGAATTGTGCTCCCAATATTACATACAAAGATGAAACAGTGACATATCAAAGAGTGCTATGAGATTATAACAGAATTATTCTCCAAATATCCCACACTGAAATGGACGTGCAAAAGCTTACAGCACCTGGTGTTCCCAGGCGGTTTTCCATTCAAGTACTGACCAGGCCCAACTCTGCTTTGCTTCTGAGATCAGATGAGATCAGGCGTTTTCAGGGTGGTGTGGCCGTAAGCGTCAGACTGGAGAGGAAAGTGTATTTTTATTGCTAGAGTAAAGGCATAACTATGGCACCACAACAAGAAGTGACATCACACACTTTTATGACATTTGAATTGTGTTCCAAATATTACATACAAAGATCAAACAGTGAAATATCAAAGAGTACTATGACATCATAACGGAGTTATTCTCCAAATGTACCACAATGAAATGGAAGTGCAAAAGCTTACAGCACCTGGTATTCCCAGGCAGTCTTCCATTCAAGTACCGAGCAGGCGCAACTCTGCTAGGCTTCTGAGATCAGACGGGATCGGGCGTTTTCAGGGTGGTGTAGCTGTAAGCGTCAGACTGGAACGGAAATTGTATTTTTATTGCTAGTGTAAAGGCATAAATATGGCACGAGGATGAACCAGAACAAGAAGTGACATCACACACTTTTATGACATTTGAATTGTGCTCCAAATATTACATACAAAGACCAAACAGTGAATATCAAAGAGTACCATGACATCATAATGGAATTATTCTCCAAATACCCCACACTGAAATGGAAGTGCAAAAGCTTACAGCACCTGGTATTCCCAGGCGGTCTTCCATTCAAGTACCGAACAGGCCCAACTCTGCTAGGCTTCTGAGATCAGACGGGATCGTGCGTTTTCAGGGTGGTGTAGCTGTAAGCGTCAGACTGGAACGGAAATTGTATTTTTATTGCTAGTGTAAAGGAATAAATATGGCACAAGGATGAACCAGAACAAGAAGTGACATCACACACGTTTATGACATTTGAATTGTGCTCCAAATATTACATGCAAAGATCAAACAGTGACATATCAAAGAGTACTATGACATCATAACGGAGTTATTCTCCAAATGTACCACAATGAAATGGAAGTGCAAAAGCTTACAGCACCTGGTATTCCGAGGCGGTCTTCCATTCAAGTACCGAATAGGCCCAACTCTGCAAGGCTTCTGAGATCAGACGGGATCGGGCGTTTTCAGGGTGGTGTAGCTGTAAGCGTCAGACTGGAAGGGAAATTGTATTTTTATTGCTACTGTAAAGGCATAAATATGGCACCAGGATGAACCAGAACAAGAAGTGACACCACACACGATTATGACTATTGAATTGTGCTCCCAATATTACATACAAAGATGAAACAGTGACATATCAAAGAGTGCTATGAGATTATAACAGAATTATTCTCCAAATATCCCACACTGAAATGGACGTGCAAAAGCTTACAGCACCTGGTGTTCCCAGGCGGTCTCCCATTCAAGTACTGACCAGGCCCAACTCTGCTTTGCTTCTGAGATCAGACGAGAACAGGCGTTTTGGGGGGGGGGGGGATCTTTTAATATTGAAATTCAAGAGATACAATAAAACCAGTATACACAGCACAAAACATCAAAGAAAACTATTTACAACACAGACACATACACGTAATACAAACTGACACATACGGGTTATGTACAATATTTACAATTACAAGAACAACAAGACAACACACACAAGGACATGAGGCAGAGGGAACAGACAACAGAACACTAGACAGTTAATATTATTTTATTTTTTTTCTTCATTTCTTTTTTTTTTTTTTTTTTTTTTTCACTTTTTTTAATTTCATTTCTCTTTTTTTTTCTTTTTTTTTTTTTTTTTTTTTTTTTTTTTTTTTTTTTTTTGATTTTTAAATTTTTTAATTATTATAATTTTATCTTTTTTCTTATTGTTCTTTTCGTTTTTCTTCACTTTGTCTTTACTGAACGTGCTCAGTGAGTCCAATTTCCTAGGTAAAAGAGTCCGGGATGGGTTGAGCAGATGAGGGGGCAGTGAGTCCATGAATGCCAGGATGGATGTCCTGAAACAGTTCAAATGTTCATGACCAGAGCGTCATTCGGATGGATAGAGAAAAGTGACTGATTGGGAGAGAAGGTAGTGATGAAGCGATGCTCCTCAGCCGAGTGCAGGTGACGCAGGCGGACGGTGAGGAGACGGGTGAAGATGGGCCAGTGGCGTGCGGTGCGGTGGTCAAAGTGGTAGATGTTCCTGACGATGTAGATGGTATACCGGGCTATGGACAGGATGAGATGACAGAGGTGGCGGTTTGCTCCAGAGCGGCTGACGGAGGGCCCAAAGAGGAGAAACCATGGTTCCTGGTCGCCTCCCCCAAGAGAGGCCGGCGGTGGAAGTCTCCAAGACAGTCTCCGGGCGAGCAGATCCTGCACCCGGGTCCAGAAGGGGCGGACGGCCGGGCACGTGACGAAGAGGTGATGGAGATCCTCGTAAGACCCACCACACACCGGACAATCTCTGCCATACCTGTCTGGGTATATAGTGTGCAGTGTAGCGCGCGTGTAAATCAGTCTATGTTTCAATTTGAACTCAAAATTTGCGAGCTGGGGTGAGGTGTACCATTGGAATGTCCTGGCCCAGATGGGTGAGATGTCATGAGTAGGGTATGAACGGGACCAGGCACGTTCAGCTGCAGGAGCCCTGACCACATGAGCCAACAGTAACCGGTAGAAGGTGCGAGTGTGCAGGGAGGTGAAACGCCTGACTGAACCATCAAAATGTATATCAAAATCAAGGGGGGCGAAGCCCACATCAGGAGACGTGCCACCTGTCAGCAGGGTGCCCCACCATCTGAACAGGTGCTCTTTAAATGAGTTTAACAACACCGAAACCGAATTTCTTCTAAACACCACTCCCGACATGACAAATTTTCTACGGACAAATTCAATGTTCCAATCCCCAAAAGGTGAAAAAATATCCTCTACGACTGTCAACCCAGCTCTCTCCATAGACACTCCCATCATCTTTCTCCTCCCTCTGGAGGGAGATGAGAGGAGGTCTGGATTGAATCGGAGAGGCATTTTACACAAATCAAACCATGAACCAGGAACTGCCACAGCAAAAGGCCTCAAAGCGGCCCACGCCTGCAAGGCCTCCCTCACAAAGTGTGGGAGGACCCCGAGCACTGGGCTGGGGGGCAACAGACAAAGATTAAATGCACCAAAATTATTCAACACGCTCAGATCCATCAAGAAAAACTCCTTCCAGGGAGCCCGACAGTCTGGATCCAGAAATTTTCTGAGCACCTTCAGTCTCAGTGCCTGTTTTTTTAATACTAGATCAATTAAATTCAGACCTCCCTTATCAACATCATTGATCATTACATTGTGTGCGACCAAACAACGACTGTTACCCCAGAGAAACTTGGATAAAATTACAGAAATTCGATTTGCACAGTCACCTGGCAGCTCGCTCACAGTTAGAGCATGGGTCAATTTCGACAGACACAAAGCATTCACTACTAAAACTCTACCTCTAAGTCCCAAATTCCGAAACTTTAAGAAATTTAATTTAGCTACTAATTTTTTGATTAAATCTTCCCACATTTTCCTATTCGTTACACCACCATCCTTACCTACAAGCACCCCTAAGACCCTGTACGTGCTCCCCGCTTTCTGAAGATGCACTGACAAAGGCTGAGGAGTTACGCTACCACAAAATGCAACAGAAGTTTTTTCAAAGTTCATTTTTGCACCCGAGGCCAGACCATAAATGGTCAACACATGTAAGGATGCCTCAAGACTTTCGGTGTCACGCAAAAATAAATTCGTGTCATCTGCAAACTGTAGCACCTTATACTCAGCTCCTGCGGGGGAGAGTATGCCCCTGACACTACACTCTGACATCAACATGGCAGCCAGAGGCTCAGCCACGAGGCTATAAAGAAAAGCAGAGAGGGGGCATCCCTGACGGATAGAACGCTTCACAGGAAAAACATCTGTCATCGCACCATTACATTTGACCTTACTAGAAGCAGATCCATACAATAATCTTATCCAATTAACAAAATTTGAACCAAACCCCATTTTTTCTAATACAGCAAACAGAAAGCTATGCTCCACTCTATCAAACGCTTTATTAAAATCTACGCTTACATGAATACCACCCGTGTCATGCATCACATTCAATAAATATTTTATAGACAAAATTGAGTCCGAGATGTCCCGGCCAGGGACACTGTAAGCCTGGGCAGATAAAACAACCGACTCCATTACACCTCTGATACGGCCCGCTAAAAGTTTGGCAAGAATTTTATAATCCACATTCAATAAGCTGATTGGCCTGTAATTTTCCAATTTATTCCTGTCTCCCTTCTTAAAAACAAGGGACACTACACTCAAAGCAAAGGAACTTGAGGCTCTCCCCTCTCTCTCCATCTCCTGAAAGAGTCGAAGGAGAATAGGCGCCAGCCTGGTTGCGAAGCACCTGTAGAATTCACTGGTGAGCCCATCCTCACCTGGGGCTTTGCCAGTACTGAGGAGCTTCACTGCAGATCTGACCTCCTCCAACACAAGAGGCGCATCACACGCCTCAGCCTCAGCAGCTGACAACCTGCCACTTAAAGAATTGACCACCTCATCTAAACGATCTACTAAGACACCCTCCGAACTAAACAAAGCACCATAGAATTTTCGCACAACACCCAACACATCATCAATATCCGACACCTCCTCTCCCAAATCATTCATCAGTTTTTCAATATACATCTTTTTTTGCCTCACCTTCTCCATCGCGAAGAAAAAACCTGTAGATCTTTCACCCTGCACAGTATACTGTGCTCTTGCACGCAGCATGGCACCTCTACATTTAGAGATTTCAATATTATCCAGCTGAGCTTTAACATCTAAATATTCAGGATTCACTGGACCACTAGTAAAAGCTGACCTACTCACAATGTCCCTCAGCCTATGTTTTAACTGAGTCTCCTCTGCCTTTAACAACCAGTTTTTCCGTTTGCTAAAATTTATGGAGAGGCGCTTTATTCTTTTCTTTGCCTCTTCCCACCAGTCCACAATTGACTCAAAACATTCCATTTCCATATCAAAAGAATCAAACAACCTATTCATTCTATTACAATAATTCACATCTTCAAGCAAAGAATTATTTAAAATCCACAACCCCCCCGTTCGCTGCCCTTTAAAAGGGCTAAAATCTACACGCAGTGGAGAATGGTCGCTTAACCAAGTGTCATCATAGAAAACTGAGGCCGTTCGCCTCAAGAAGCCCTCAGACATCAAACATAAATCAATACGGGACTGTTTCAATGCCCCTAAGACAACTTGCCGTCTGGAAAAAACTCTCTTGTTGAAATTCAGAGCTCTCCAGCCTTCAATCATACCATATCGGGACATAAGGTCCAACAAGTGCGTCCTAGACACGTCATTTCTATACACATTACTAACACTTAAGTCTATTTTCATAAGGGCTACATTGAAATCACCAATAACAATAGTTTCTAAATTAACATAAGTAAAGACAGAGGAAAAAAGAGTCTTCCTTTCCTGCTCCTCATTCGGAGCATAAATATTGATAAGCCTAAATGCAAAAGGCTGGACAAAATCAACAACAACAAAAGCACCTTCAGGATCCGCATGGACCAGTGTGGGCGTCCCAAAAAAGTCCGTTTTTACAATAGTAGCCACACCACGCGAAAGTGCAGAGCCAAGAGCACAAAAGACAGTTCCCACGCCCATTGCCTGCACCGCACGCACATGAGATGGCTCCCAATGAGTCTCCTGCAAACACAGCACACCCCAGCTCAATGAGTGGAGCGCACTGTGCATGCGAACGGGGCTCCGCAGCCCACCTGTGTTAAGGGACACAAGGGAAAAAGCCATGAGCATGAGGGAGAAGGAGGTGCACACAACGAACATCATTTAGACTTTTTAGAAATCTCTTTCCCATCACTATCACTTAGCCTTTTATTAGACTGCACTTCCAGAACCATCGGGAATTCCTCAGCAGCTCCAGACTTCCCAGAGCTGGATGAAACAGTGGGGGATGCGCCAGAGGCCGGTGTACCGGGCGTAGGGATACGGGACTGATCCCGGGTCGCGCCGCCCGCACCACGAGCACCACGCCCCCGAGACCTGCTCCGTTCCCCAGCCTCATTGACTGCCTTTTTTTGAGCCAGTGTCCTGCTCAGGCTGAATGTCTCCTCCTGAATAGTTGGCTGCGCACTCTCAGTGCTCTCACTGCGCTCACCCAGTCTAGAGAATTGGGCCACAGCTGGCACCAACCTCTCTCCTTCAGAGGTAAAGTGAGG
The DNA here is from genome assembly GCF_933228915.1 of Telmatherina bonti. Lineage (NCBI taxonomy): Eukaryota > Metazoa > Chordata > Actinopteri > Atheriniformes > Telmatherinidae > Telmatherina > Telmatherina bonti. The sequence continues at coordinate 8,750,314 of NC_136629.1, forward strand.
AAGCAGCCCACCACTCATCCTCCTCCCGAGTTCGACCGCCCCCACTGTGGCCTTAGGAGTGAGGTCTTCACAGGCCTCCTCCCCTTGGTCAGGAGCAGAGCACGCGGCCCCCCCCTTCCCAGGCGCCTCAGTACCAGACAAGATGGAGTTTGGAATTACATCCAAGGAGTCAAAAGTGACCAAAGGCTGTGAAGTAGGGCTGGAGTCGTCAGCCGCCTGAACCTCCTCCTGAAATGCACCACCCTGCTCTGCTTCACTCCCACCACTTTCCCCCCCGTGACCCCCGTCCTCATCAGAATCCAACTCACTGCACACACACAGATGCAGGAATGCACGGCAGTCCCTGCACCTTCGCGCCCTCGGCTCCACACACTCACGAGCATAGTGTCCCTGTTTTCCACAATTATTACACAGAAAGTCTGGACAATCACGCAAAATATGGTCAGGCTGCAAACACCCCCTGCACACTCGCACCTGTCGGTCATGTATAACCCGAAAGTAATCCGGGCCTGCAGCTGTGTTGAAGCGGACAGAGTATGGCAGAGACTGTACAGTGTCAGTGAATCTAACCTTCACGTACCGCGTTCCGTCCGCCACAGTTGTCCCCGGCCACATTCTCCGCCGCACCTCAGAGACTGCAGAGACTCCCCAGGAGAGGAGCTTCGCAAGAATCTCCTCGTCCTCAATGTAAGCCGGCAATCCCATGAAGGAGACGACCAGCTCATCAACGGAGACGTCACGGGCGTGAACCCTGGCCTCCCCGACGCGAAAACCATCCATCAGCCGCTCCTTTGCTTTTGTGCAGGTGACTGTCAGTTCATACTTTAGCTTGGTAATCTGTCTGCAAGCAATGATTTGTCCACAAACTTCTTTAGCCGCTCTCATGAGCACAATAGGCACCATTTCCTCCACACCCTCAATGTCCAGCACAACAGTTAATTCCTTGTCATATATCCGGTTCCTCTCACTCACATTAAGACCATCCATGTTTTTGTTTTGTCCATCAACCAAAGGAGTAGTCTGGGGGCGAGCAGGGTTCGAAGCCATGATTTCCGCCCAAAGAGCCAAGGCTCAAAAAGGGAGAAACCAAAATCACTCCTCCACAGCAGGAGTGCTGGGAGGAGGAAAAAAACACCAAAAACAAAAAGGGGAAACCAAAATAAAATAAGAAACAAAAGATAACAGCCACACAAAAGAACAGCACCTCTCCACTTTCCCTCCAAAACACTTCCTCGTTAGGACACACCCACTGGGCGTTTTCAGGGTGGTGTGGCCGTAAGCTTCAGACGGGAGCGGAAAGTGTATTTTTATTCCTAGAGTAAAGGCATAACTATGGCACCACAACAAGAAGTGACATCACACACTTTTATGACATTTGAATTGTGTTCCAAATATTACATGCAAAGATCAAACAGTGACATATCAAAGAGTACTATGACGTCATAACGGAGTTATTCTCCAAATGTACCACAATGAAATGGAAGTGCAAAAGCTTACAGCACCTGGTATTCCCAGGCGGTCTTCCATTCAAGTACTGACCAGGCCCAACTCCTCTTTGCTTCCGAGATCAGACAAGATCGAGCGCTTTCAGGGTGGTGTGGCCGTAAGCGTCAGACTGGAACGGAAATAATATTTTTATTGCTACTGTAAAGGCATAAATATGGCACCAGGATGAACCAGAACAAGAAGTGACATCACACACATTTATGACATTTGAATTGTGCTCCAAATATTACATGCAAAGATCAAACAGTGACATATCAAAGAGTACTATGACATCATAACGGAGTTATTCTCCAAATGTACCACAATGAAATGGAAGTGCAAAAGCATACAGCACCTGGTATTCTCAGGCGGTCTCCCATTCAAGTACCGAACAGGCGCAACTCTGCTAGGCTTCTGAGATCAGACGGGATCGGGCGTTTTCAGGGTGGTGTAGCTGTAAGCGTCAGACTGGAACGGAAATTGTATTTTTATTGCTACTGTAAAGGCATAAATATGGCACCAGGATGAACCACAACACGAAGCGACATCAGACAAGTTTATGACATTTGAATTGTGCTCCAAATATTACAATCAAAGATGAAACAGTGACATATCAAAGAGTGCTATGAGATTATAACAGAATTATTCTCCAAATATCCCACACTGAAATGGACGTGCAAAAGCTTACAGCACCTGGCGTTCCCAGGTGGTCTCCCACTCAAGTACTGACCAGGCCCAACTCTGCTTTGCTTCTGAGATCAGACAAGATCAGGCGTTTTCAGGGTGGTGTGGCCGTAAGCGTCAGATGGGAGCGGAAAGTGTATTTTTATTGCTAGAGTAAAGGCATAACTATGGCACCACAACAAGAAGTGACATCACACACTTTTATGACATTTGAATTGTGTTCCAAATATTACATGCAAAGATCAAACAGTGACATATCAAAGAGTACTATGACGTCATAACGGAGTTATTCTCCAAATGTACCACAATGAAATGGAAGTGCAAAAGCTTACAGCACCTGGTATTCCCAGGCGGTCTTCCATTCAAGTACTGACCAGGCGCAACTCCTCTTTGCTTCCGAGATCAGACAAGATCGGGCGTTTTCAGGGTGGTGTGGCCGTAAGCGTCAGACTGGAACGGAAATAATATTTTTATTGCTACTGTAAAGGCATAAATATGGCACCAGGATGAACCACAACAAGAAGTGACATCACACACGTTTATGACATTTGAATTGTGCTCCAAATATTACATGCAAAGATCAAAGAGTGACATATCAAAGAGTACTATGACATCATAACGGAGTTATTCTCCAAATGTACCACAATGAAATGGAAGTGCAAAAGCTTACAGCACCTGGTATTCTCAGGCGGTCTCCCATTCAAGTACCGAACAGGCGCAACTCTGCTAGGCTTCTGAGATCAGACGGGATCGGGCGTTTTCAGGGTGGTGTGGCTGTAAGCGTCAGACTGGAACGGAAATTGTATTTTTATTGCTACTGTAAAGGCATAAATATGGCACCAGGATGAACCACAACACGAAGCGACATCAGACAAGTTTATGACATTTGAATTGTGCTCCAAATATTACAATCAAAGATGAAACAGTGACATATCAAAGAGTGCTATGAGATTATAACAGAATTATTCTCCAAATATCCCACACTGAAATGGACGTGCAAAAGCTTACAGCACCTGGCGTTCCCAGGTGGTCTCCCATTCAAGTACTGACCAGGCCCAACTCTGCTTTGCTTCTGAGATCAGACAAGATCAGGCGTTTTCAGGGTGGTGTGGCCGTAAGCGTCAGATGGGAGCGGAAAGTGTATTTTTATTGCTAGAGTAAAGGCATAACTATGGCACCACAACAAGAAGTGACATCACACACTTTTATGACATTTGAATTGTGTTCCAAATATTACATGCAAAGATCAAACAGTGACATATCAAAGAGTACTATGACGTCATAACGGAGTTATTCTCCAAATGTACCACAATGAAATGGAAGTGCAAAAGCTTACAGCACCTGGTATTCCCAGGCGGTCTTCCATTCAAGTACTGACCAGGCGCAACTCCTCTTTGCTTCCGAGATCAGACAAGATCGGGCGTTTTCAGGGTGGTGTGGCCGTAAGCGTCAGACTGGAACGGAAATAATATTTTTATTGCTACTGTAAAGGCATAAATATGGCACCAGGATGAACCAGAACAAGAAGTGACATCACACACGTTTATGACATTTGAATTGTGCTCCAAATATTACATGCAAAGATCAAAGAGTGACATATCAAAGAGTACTATGACATCATAACGGAGTTATTCTCCAAATGTACCACAATGAAATGGAAGTGCAAAAGCTTACAGCACCTGGTATTCTCAGGCGGTCTCCCATTCAAGTACCGAACAGGCGCAACTCTGCTAGGCTTCTGAGATCAGACGGGATCGGGCGTTTTCAGGGTGGTGTAGCTGTAAGCGTCAGACTGGAACGGAAATTGTATTTTTATTGCTACTGTAAAGGCATAAATATGGCACCAGGATGAACCACAACACGAAGCGACATCAGACAAGTTTATGACATTTGAATTGTGCTCCAAATATTACAATCAAAGATGAAACAGTGACATATCAAAGAGTGCTATGAGATTATAACAGAATTATTCTCCAAATATCCCACACTGAAATGGACGTGCAAAAGCTTACAGCACCTGGCATTCCCAGGTGGTCTCCCATTCAAGTTCTGAACAGGCCCAACTCTGCTTTGCTTCTGAGATCAGACAAGATCAGGCGTTTTCAGGGTGGTGTGGCCGTAAGCGTCAGATGGGAGCGGAAAGTGTATTTTTATTGCTAGAGTAAAGGCATAACTATGGCACCACAACAAGAAGTGACATCACACACTTTTATGACATTTGAATTGTGCTCCAAATATTACAAACAAAGATCAAACAGTGACATATCAAAGAGTGCTATGAGATTATAACAGAATTATTCTCCAAATATCCCACACTGAAATGGACGTGCAAAAGCTTACAGCACCTGGTGTTCCCAGGTGGTCTTCCATTCAAGTACTGACCAGGCCCAACTCCTCTTTGCTTCCGAGATCAGACAAGATCGGGCGTTTTCAGGGTGGTGTGGCCGTAAGCGTCAGACTGGAACGGAAATAATATTTTTATTGCTACTGTAAAGGCATAAATATGGCACCAGGATGAACCAGAACAAGAAGTGACATCACACACGTTTATGACATTTGAATTGTGCTCCAAATATTACATGCAAAGATCAAACAGTGACATATCAAAGAGTACTATGACATCATAACGGAGTTATTCTCCAAATGTACCACAATGAAATGGAAGTGCAAAAGCTTACAGCACCTGGTATTCTCAGGCGGTCTCCCATTCAAGTACCGAACAGGCGCAACTCTGCTAGGCTTCTGAGATCAGACGGGATCGGGCGTTTTCAGGGTGGTGTAGCTGTAAGCGTCAGACTGGAACGGAAATTGTATTTTTATTGGTACTGTAAAGGCATAAATATGGCACCAGGATGAACCACAACACGAAGCGACATCAGACAAGTTTATGACATTTGAATTGTGCTCCAAATATTACAAACAAAGATGAAACAGTGACATATCAAAGAGTGCTATGAGATTATAACAGAATTATTCTCCAAATATCCCACACTGAAATGGACGCGCAAAGGCTTACAGCACCTCGTGTTCCCAGGCGGTCTCCCATTCAAGTACTGACCAGGCCCAACTCTGCTAGGCTTCCGAGATCAGACGAGATCAGGCGTTTTCAGGGTGGTGTGGCCGGAAGCGTCAGACTGGAACGGAAATTGTATTTTTATTGCTAGAGTAAAGGCATAACTATGGCACCACAACAAGAAGTGACATCACACACTTTTATGACATTTGAATTGTGTTCCAAATATTACATGCAAAGATCAAACAGTGACATATCAAAGAGTATTATGACATCATAACGGAGTTATTCTCCAAATGTACCACAATGAAATGGAAGTGCAAAAGCTTACAGCACCTGGTATTCCCAGGCGGTCTCCCATTCAAGTACCGAGCAGGCGCAACTCTGCTAGGCTTCTGAGATCAGACGGGATCGTGCGTTTTCAGGGTGGTGTAGCTGTAAGCGTCAGACTGGAACGGAAATTGTATTTTTATTGCTAGTGTAAAGGAATAAATATGGCACAAGGATGAACCAGAACAAGAAGTGACATCACACACGTTTATGACATTTGAATTGTGCTCCAAATATTACATGCAAAGATGAAACAGTGACATATCAAAGAGTACTATGACATCATAACGGAGTTATTCTCCAAATGTACCACAATGAAATGGAAGTGCAAAAGCTTACAGCACCTGGTATTCCGAGGCGGTCTTCCATTCAAGTACCGAATAGGCCCAACTCTGCAAGGCTTCTGAGATCAGACGGGATCGGGCGTTTTCAGGGTGGTGTAGCTGTAAGCATCAGACTGGAAGGGAAATTGTATTTTTATTGCTACTGTAAAGGCATAAATATGGCACCAGGATGAACCAGAACAAAAAGTGACACCACACACGATTATGACTATTGAATTGTGCTCCCAATATTACATACAAAGATGAAACAGTGACATATCAAAGAGTGCTATGAGATTATAACAGAATTATTCTCCAAATATCCCACACTGAAATGGACGTGCAAAAGCTTACAGCACCTGGTGTTCCCAGGTGGTCTCCCATTCAAGTACTGACCAGGCCCAACTCTGCTTTGTTTCTGAGATCAGACGTTTTCAGTGTGGTGTGGCCGTAAGCGTCAGACTGGAGCAGAAAGTGTATTTTTATTGCTAGAATAAAGGCATAACTATGGCACCACAACAAGAAGTGACATCACACACTTTTATGACATTTGAATTGTGTTCCAAATATTACATGCAAAGATCAAACAGTGACATATCAAAGAGTACTATGACGTCATAACGGAGTTATTCTCCAAATGTACCACAATGAAATGGAAGTGCAAAAGCTTACAGCACGTGGTATTCCCAGGCGGTCTTCCATTCAAGTACTGACCAGGCCCAACTCCTCTTTGCTTCCGAGATCAGACAAGATCGGGCGTTTTCAGGGTGGCGTGGCCGTAAGCGTCAGACTGGAACGGAAATTGTATTTTTATTGGTACTGTAAAGGCATAAATATGGCACCAGGATGAACCAGAACAAGAAGTGACATCACACACTTTTATGACATTTGAATTGTGCTCCAAATATTACATGCAAAGATCAAACAGTGACATATCAAAGAGTACTATGACATCATAACGGAGTTATTCTCCAAATGTACCACAATGAAATGGAAGTGCAAAAGCTTACAGCACCTGGTATTCCCAGGCGGTCTCCCATTCAAATACCGAGCAGGCGCAACTCTGCTAGGCTTCTGAGATCAGACGGGATCGGGCGTTTTCAGGGTGGTGTAGCTGTAAGCGTCAGACTGGAACGGAAATTGTATTTTTATTGCTATTGTAAAGGCATAAATATGGCACCAGGATGAACCACAACACGAAGCGACATCAGACAAGTTTATGACATTTGAATTGTGCTCCAAATATTACAAACAAAGATGAAACAGTGACATATCAAAGAGTGCTATGAGATTATAACAGAATTATTCTCCAAATATCCCACACTGAAATGGACGTGCAAAAGCTTACAGCACCTGGTATTCCCAGGCAGTCTTCCATTCAAGTACTGACCAGGCCCAACTCTTCTTTGCTTCTGAGATCAGATGAGATCAGGCGTTTTCAGGGTGGTGTGGCCGTAAGCGTCAGACTGGAGAGGAAAGTGTATTTTTATTGCTAGAGTAAAGGCATAACTATGGCACCACAACAAGAAGTGACATCACACACTTTTATGACATTTGAATTGTGTTCCAAATATTACATGCAAAGATCAAACAGTGACATATCAAAGAGTACTATGACATCATAACGGAGTTATTCTCCAAATGTACCACAATGAAATGGAAGTGCAAAAGCTTACAGCACCTGGTATTCCCAGGCGGTCTCCCATTCAAGTACCGAGCAGGCGCAACTCTGCTAGGCTTCTGAGATCAGACGGGATCGGGCGTTTTCAGGGTGGTGTAGCTGTAAGCGTCAGACTGGAACGGAAATTGTATTTTTATTGCTAGTGTAAAGGCATAAATATGGCACAAGGATGAACCAGAACAAGAAGTGACATCACACACTTTTATGACATTTGAATTGTGCTCCAAATATTACATACAAAGACCAAACAGTGACATATCAAACAGTACTATGACATCATAATGGAATTATTCTCCAAATACCCCACACTGAAATGGAAGTGCAAAAGCTTACAGCACCTGGTATTCCCAGGCGGTCTTCCATTCAAGTACCGAACAGGCCCAACTCTGCTAGGCTTCTGAGATCAGACGGGATCGGGCGTTTTCAGGGTGGTGTAGCTGTAAGCGTCAGACTGGAAGGGAAATTGTATTTTTATTGCTACTGTAAAGGCATAAATATGGCACCAGGATAAACCACAACACGAAGCGACATCAGACATTTTATGACATTTGAATTGTGCTCCCAATATTACAATCAAAGATGAAACAGTGACATATCAAAGAGTGCTATGAGATTATAACAGAATTATTCTCCAAATATCCCACACTGAAATGGACGTGCAAAAGCTTACAGCACCTGGTGTTCCCAGGTGGTCTCCCATTCAAGTACTGGACAGGCCACCTGGTGTTCCCAGGTGGTCTCCCATTCAAGTACTGGACAGGCCCAACTCTGCTAGGCTTCTGAGATCAGACGGGATCGGGCGTTTTCAGGGTGGTGTAGCTGTAAGCGTCAGACTGGAATGGAAATTGTATTTTTATTGCTAGTGTAAAGGCATAAATATGGCACCAGGATGAACCACAACACGAAGCGACATCAGACAATTTTATGACATTTGAATTGTGCTCCAAATATTACAAACAAAAATGAAACAGTGACATATCAAAGAGTGCTATGAGATTATAACAGAATTATTCTCCAAATATCCCACACTGAAATGGACGTGCAAAGGCTTACAGCACCTGGTGTTCCCAGGCGGTCTCCCATTCAAGTACTGACCAGGCCCAACTCTGCTAGGCTTCCGAGATCAGACGAGATCAGGCGTTTTCAGGGTGGTGTATCCGGAAGCGTCAGACTGGAACGGAAATTGTATTTTTATTGCTAGAGTAAAGGCATAACTATGGCACCACAACAAGAAGTGACATCACACACTTTTATGACATTTGAATTGTGTTCCAAATATTACATGCAAAGATCAAACAGTGACATATCAAAGAGTACTATGACGTCATAACGGAGTTATTCTCCAAATGTACCACAATGAAATGGAAGTGCAAAAGCTTACAGCACCTGGTATTCCCAGGCCGTCTTCCATTCAAGTACTGACCAGGCCCAACTCCTCTTTGCTTCCGAGATCAGACAAGATCGGGCGTTTTCAGGGTGGCGTGGCCGTAAGCGTCAGACTGGAACGGAAATAATATTTTTATTGGTACTGTAAAGGCATAAATATGGCACCAGGATGAACCAGAACAAGAAGTGACACCACACACGATTATGACTATTGAATTGTGCTCCCAATATTACATACAAAGATGAAACAGTGACATATCAAAGAGTGCTATGAGATTATAACAGAATTATTCTCCAAATATCCCACACTGAAATGGACGTGCAAAAGCTTACAGCACCTGGTGTTCCCAGGCGGTTTTCCATTCAAGTACTGACCAGGCCCAACTCTGCTTTGCTTCTGAGATGAGATGAGATCAGGCGTTTTGGGGGGGGGGATCTTTTAATATTGAAATTCAAGAGATACAATAAAACCAGTATACACAGCACAAAACAAAGAAAGAAAACTATTTACAACACAGACACATACACGTAATACAAACTGACACATACGGGTTATGTACAATATTTACAATTACAAGAACAACAAGACAACACACACAAGGACATGAGGCAGAGGGAACAGACAACAGAACACTAGACAGTTATTTACATTTCTTTTTTTTTTTTTTTTTTTTTTTTTTTTTTTTTCTTTATTTTTTTTTTTTTTTTTTTTTTAAATTCCATTTTTTATTTTATTTTATTTATGTATTTATTTATTTTTCTTATTTTTCTTCTTTTTTCTTTTTTTTTTTTTGATTTTTTAATTTTTTAATTATTATAATTTTATCTTTTTTCTTATTGTTCTTTTCGTTTTTCTTCACTTTGTTTTTACTGAACGTGCACAGTGAGTCCAATTTCCTAGGTAAAAGAGTCCGGGATGGGTTGAGCAGATGAGGGGGCAGTGAGTCCATGATTGCCAGGATGGATGTCCTGAAACAGTTCAAATGTTCATGACCAGAGCGTCATTCGGATGGATAGAGAAAAGTGACTGATTGGGAGAGAAGGTAGTGATGAAGCGATGCTCCTCAGCCGAGTGCAGGTGACGCAGGCGGACGGTGAGGAGACGGGTGAAGATGGGCCAGTGGCGTGCGGTGCGGTGGTCAAAGTGGTAGATGTTCCTGACGATGTAGATGGTATACCGGGCTATGGACAGGATGAGATGACAGAGGTGGCGGTTTGCTCCAGAGCGGCTGACGGAGGGCCCAAAGAGGAGAAACCATGGTTCCTGGTCGCCTCCCCCAAGAGAGGCCGGCGGTGGAAGTCTCCAAGACAGTCTCCGGGCGAGCAGATCCTGCACCCGGGTCCAGAAGGGGCGGACGGCCGGGCACGTGACGAAGAGGTGATGGAGATCCTCGTAAGACCCACCACACACCGGACAATCTCTGCCATACCTGTCTGGGTATATAGTGTGCAGTGTAGCGCGCGTGTAAATCAGTCTATGTTTCAATTTGAACTCAAAATTTGCGAGCTGGGGTGAGGTGTACCATTGGAATGTCCTGGCCCAGATGGGTGAGATGTCATGAGTAGGGTATGAACGGGACCAGGCACGTTCAGCTGCAGGAGCCCTGACCACATGAGCCAACAGTAACCGGTAGAAGGTGCGAGTGTGCAGGGAGGTGAAACGCCTGACTGAACCATCAAAATGTATATCAAAATCAAGGGGGGCGAAGCCCACATCAGGAGACGTGCCACCTGTCAGCAGGGTGCCCCACCATCTGAACAGGTGCTCTTTAAATGAGTTTAACAACACCGAAACCGAATTTCTTCTAAACACCACTCCCGACATGACAAATTTTCTACGGACAAATTCAATGTTCCAATCCCCAAAAGGTGAAAAAATATCCTCTACAACTGTTAACCCAGCTCTCTCCATAGACACTCCCATCATCTTTCTCCTCCCTCTGGAGGGAGAAGAGAGGAGGTCTGGATTGAATCGGAGAGGCATTTTACACAAATCAAGCCATGAACCAGGAACTGCCACAGCAAAAGGCCTCAAAGCGGCCCACGCCTGCAAGGCCTCCCTCACAAAGTGTGGGAGGACCCCGAGCACTGGGCTGGGGGGCAACAGACAAAGATTAAATGCACCAAAATTATTCAACACGCTCAGATCCATCAAGAAAAACTCCTTCCAGGGAGCCCGACAGTCTGGATCCAGAAATTTTCTGAGCACCTTCAGTCTCAGTGCCTGTTTTTTTAATACTAGATCAATTAAATTCAGACCTCCCTTATCAACATCATTGATCATTACATTGTGTGCGACCAAACAACGACTGTTACCCCAGAGAAACTTGGATAAAATTACAGAAATTCGATTTGCACAGTCACCTGGCAGCTCGCTCACAGTTAGAGCATGGGTCAATTTCGACAGACACAAAGCATTCACTACTAAAACTCTACCTCTAAGTCCCAAATTCCGAAACTTTAAGAAATTTAATTTAGCTACTAATTTTTTGATTAAATCTTCCCACATTTTCCTATTCGTCACACCACCATCCTTACCTACAAGCACCCCTAAGACCCTGTACGTGCTCCCCGCTTTCTGAAGATGCACTGACAAAGGCTGAGGAGTTACGCTACCACAAAATGCAACAGAAGTTTTTTCAAAGTTCATTTTTGCACCCGAGGCCAGACCATAAATGGTCAACACATGTAAGGATGCCTCAAGACTTTCGGTGTCACGCAAAAATAAATTCGTGTCATCTGCAAACTGTAGCACCTTATACTCAGCTCCTGCGGGGGAGAGTATGCCCCTGACACTACACTCTGACATCAACATGGCAGCCAGAGGCTCAGCCACGAGGCTATAAAGAAAAGCAGAGAGGGGGCATCCCTGACGGATAGAACGCTTCACAGGAAAAACATCTGTCATCGCACCATTACATTTCACCTTACTAGAAGCAGATCCATACAATAATCTTATCCAATTAACAAAATTTGAACCAAACCCCATTTTTTCTAATACAGCAAACAGAAAGCTATGCTCCACTCTATCAAACGCTTTATTAAAATCTACGCTTACATGAATACCACCCGTGTCATGCATCACATTCAATAAATATTTTATAGACAAAATTGAGTCCGAGATGTCCCGGCCAGGGACACTGTAAGCCTGGGCAGATAAAACAACCGACTCCATTACACCTCTGATACGGCCCGCTAAAAGTTTGGCAAGAATTTTATAATCCACATTCAATAAGCTGATTGGCCTGTAATTTTCCAATTTATTCCTGTCTCCCTTCTTAAAAACAAGGGACACTACACTCAAAGCAAAGGAACTTGAGGCTCTCCCCTCTCTCTCCATCTCCTGAAAGAGTCGAAGGAGAATAGGCGCCAGCCTGGTTGCGAAGCACCTGTAGAATTCACTGGTGAGCCCATCCTCACCTGGGGCTTTGCCAGTACTGAGGAGCTTCACTGCAGATCTGACCTCCTCCAACACAAGAGGCGCATCACACGCCTCAGCCTCAGCATCTGACAACCTGCCACTTAAAGAATTGACCACCTCATCTAAACGATCTACTAAGACACCCTCCGAACTAAACAAAGCACCATAGAATTTTCCCACAACACCCAACACATCATCAATATCCGACACCTCCTCTCCCAAATCATTCATCAGTTTTTCAATATACATCTTTTTTTGCCTCACCTTCTCCATTGCGAAGAAAAAACCTGTAGATCTTTCACCCTGCACAGTATACTGTGCTCTTGCACGCAGCATGGCACCTCTACATTTAGAGATTTCAATATTATCCAGCTGAGCTTTAACTTCTAAATATTCAGGATTCACTGGACCACTAGTAAAAGCTGACCTACTCACAATGTCCCTCAGCCTATGTTTTAACTGAGTCTCCTCTGCCTTTAACAACCAGTTTTTCCGTTTGCTAAAATTTATTGAGAGGCGCTTTATTCTTTTCTTTGCCTCTTCCCACCAGTCCACAATTGACTCAAAACATTCCATTTCCATATCAAAAGAATCAAACAACCTATTCATTCTATTACAATAATTCTCATCTTCAAGCAAAGAATTATTTAAAATCCACAACCCCCCCGTTCGCTGCCCTTTAAAAGGGCTAAAATCTACACGCAGTGGAGAATGGTCGCTTAACCAAGTGTCATCATAGAAAACTGAGGCCGTTCGCCTCAAGAAGCCCTCAGACATCAAACATAAATCAATACGGGACTGTTTTAACACCCCTAAGACAACTTGCCGTCTGGAAAAAACTCTCTTGTTGAAATTCAGAGCTCTCCAGCCTTCAATCATACCATATCGGGACATAAGGTCCAACAAGTGCGTCCTAGACACGTCATTTCTATACACATTACTAACACTTAAGTCTATTTTCATTAGGGCTACATTGAAATCACCAATAACAATAGTTTCTAAATTAACATAAGTAAAGACAGAGGAAAAAAGAGTCTTCCTTTCCTGCTCCTCATTCGGAGCATAAATATTGATAAGCCTAAATGCAAAAGGCTGGACAAAATCAACAACAACAAAAGCACCTTCAGGATCCGCATGGACCAGTGTGGGCGTCCCAAAAAAGTCCGTTTTTACAATAGTAGCCACACCACGCGAAAGTGCAGAGCCAAGAGCACAAAAGACAGTTCCCACGCCCATTGCCTGCACCGCACGCACATGAGATGGCTCCCAATGAGTCTCCTGCAAACACAGCACACCCCAGCTCAATGAGTGGAGCGCACTGTGCATGCGAACGGGGCTCCGCAGCCCACCTGTGTTAAGGGACACAAGGGAAAAAGCCATGAGCATGAGGGAGAAAGAGGTGCACACAACGAACATCATTTAGACTTTTTAGAAATCTCTTTCCCATCACTATCACTTAGCCTTTTATTAGACTGCACTTCCAGAACCATCGGTAATTCCTCAGCAGCTCCAGACTTCCCAGAGCTGGATGAAACAGTGGGGGATGCGCCAGAGGCCGGTGTACCGGGCGTAGGGATACGGGACTGATCCCGGGTCGCGCCGCCCGCACCACGAGCACCACGCCCCCGAGACCTGCTCCGTTCCCCAGCCTCATCGACTGCCTTTTTTTGAGCCAGTGTCCTGCTCAGGCTGAATGTCTCCTCCTGAATAGTTGGCTGCGCACTCTCAGTGCTCTCACTGCGCTCACCCAGTCTAGAGAATTGGGCCACAGCTGGCACCAACCTCTCTCCTTCAGAGGTAAAGTGAGGAAGCAGCCCACCACTCATCCTCCTCCCGAGTTCGACCGCCCCCACTGTGGCCTTAGGAGTGAGGTCTTCACAGGCCTCCTCCCCTTGGTCAGGAGCAGAGCACGCGGCCCCCCCCTTCCCAGGCGCCTCAGTACCAGACAAGATGGAGTTTGGAACTACATCCAAGGAGTCAAAAGTGACCAAAGGCTGTGAAGCAGGGCTGGAGTCGTCAGCCGCCTGAACCTCCTCCTGAAATGCACCACCCTGCTCTGCTTCACTCCCACCACTTTCCCCCCCGTGACCCCCGTCCTCATCAGAATCCAACTCACTGCACACACACAGATGCAGGAATGCACGGCAGTCCCTGCACCTTCGCGCCCTCGGCTCCACACACTCACGAGCATAGTGTCCCTGTTTTCCACAATTATTACACAGAAAGTCTGGACAATCACGCAAAATATGGTCAGGCTGCAAACACCCCCTGCACACTCGCACCTGTCGGTCATGTATAACCCGAAAGTAATCCGGGCCTGCAGCTGTGTTGAAGCGGACAGAGTATGGCAGAGACTGTACAGTGTCAGTGAATCTTACCTTCACGTAACGCGTCCCATCCGCCACAGTTGTCCCCGGCCACATTCTCCGCCGCACCTCAGAGACTGCAGAGACTCCCCAGGAGAGGAGCTTCGCAAGAATCTCCTCGTCCTCAATGTAAGCCGGCAATCCCATGAAGGAGACGACCAGCTCATCAACGGAGACGTCACGGGCGTGAACCCTGGCCTCTCCGACGCGAAAACCATCCATCAGCCGCTCCTTTGCTTTTGTGCAGGTGACTGTCAGTTCATACTTTAGCTTGGCAATCTGTCTGCAAGCAATGATTTGTCCACAAACTTCTTTAGCCGCTCTCATGAGCACAATAGGCACCATTTCCTCCACACCCTCAATGTCCAGCACAACAGTTAATTCCTTGTCATATATCCGGTTCCTCTCACTCACATTAAGACCATCCATGTTTTTGTTTTGTCCATCAACCAAAGGAGTAGTCCGGGGGCGAGCAGGGTACGAAGCCATGATTTCCGCCCAAAGAACCAAGGCTCAAAAAGGGAGACACCAAAATCACTCCTCCACAGCAGGAGTGCTGGGAGGAGGAAAAAAACACCAAAAACAAAAATGGGAAACCAAAATAAAATAAGAAACAAAATATAACAGCCACACAAAAGAACAGCACCTCTCCACTTTCCCTCCAAAACACTTCCTCGTTAGGACACACCCACTGGGCGTTTTCAGGGTGGTGTGGCCGTAAGCGTCAGACTGGAGAGGAAAGTGTATTTTTATTGCTAGAGTAAAGGCATAACTATGGCACCACAACAAGAAGTGACATCACACACTTTTATGACATTTGAATTGTGTTCCAAATATTACATACAAAGATCAAACAGTGACATATCAAAGAGTACTATGACATCATAACGGAGTTATTCTCCAAATGTACCACAATGAAATGGAAGTGCAAAAGCTTACAGCACCTGGTATTCCCAGGCGGTCTTCCATTCAAGTACCGAGCAGGCGCAACTCTGCTAGGCTTCTGAGATCAGACGGGATCGGGCGTTTTCAGGGTGGTGTAGCTGTAAGCGTCAGACTGGAACGGAAATTGTATTTTTATTGCTAGTGTAAAGGCATAAATATGGCACGAGGATGAACCAGAACAAGAAGTGACATCACACACTTTTATGACATTTGAATTGTGCTCCAAATATTACATACAAAGACCAAACAGTGAATATCAAAGAGTACCATGACATCATAATGGAATTATTCTCCAAATACCCCACACTGAAATGGAAGTGCAAAAGCTTACAGCACCTGGTATTCCCAGGCGGTCTTCCATTCAAGTACCGAACAGGCCCAACTCTGCTAGGCTTCTGAGATCAGACGGGATCGTGCGTTTTCAGGGTGGTGTAGCTGTAAGCGTCAGACTGGAACGGAAATTGTATTTTTATTGCTAGTGTAAAGGAATAAATATGGCACAAGGATGAACCAGAACAAGAAGTGACATCACACACGTTTATGACATTTGAATTGTGCTCCAAATATTACATGCAAAGATCAAACAGTGACATATCAAAGAGTACTATGACATCATAACGGAGTTATTCTCCAAATGTACCACAATGAAATGGAAGTGCAAAAGCTTACAGCACCTGGTATTCCGAGGCGGTCTTCCATTCAAGTACCGAATAGGCCCAACTCTGCAAGGCTTCTGAGATCAGACGGGATCGGGCGTTTTCAGGGTGGTGTAGCTGTAAGCGTCAGACTGGAAGGGAAATTGTATTTTTATTGCTACTGTAAAGGCATAAATATGGCACCAGGATGAACCAGAACAAGAAGTGACACCACACACGATTATGACTATTGAATTGTGCTCCCAATATTACATACAAAGATGAAACAGTGACATATCAAAGAGTGCTATGAGATTATAACAGAATTATTCTCCAAATGTCCCACACTGAAATGGACGTGCAAAAGCTTACAGCACCTGGTGTTCCCAGGTGGTCTCCCATTCAAGTACTGACCAGGCCCAACTCTGCTTCGTTTCTGAGATCAGACGTTTTCAGGGTGGTGTGGCCGTAAGCGTCAGACTGGAGCAGAAAGTGTATTTTTATTGCTAGAATAAAGGCATAACTATGGCACCACAACAAGAAGTGACATCACACACTTTTATGACATTTGAATTGTGTTCCAAATATTACATGCAAAGATCAAACAGTGACATATCAAAGAGTACTATGACGTCATAACGGAGTTATTCTCCAAATGTACCACAATGAAATGGAAGTGCAAAAGCTTACAGCACCTGGTATTCCCAGGTGGTCTTCCATTCAAGTACTGACCAGGCCCAACTCCTCTTTGCTTCCGAGATCAGACAAGATCGGGCGTTTTCAGGGTGGCATGGCCGTAAGCGTCAGACTGGAACGGAAATAATATTTTTATTGGTACTGTAAAGGCATAAATATGGCACCAGGATGAACCAGAACAAGAAGTGACATCACACACTTTTATGACATTTGAATTGTGCTCCAAATATTACATACAAAGATCAAACAGTGACATATCAAAGAGTACTATGACATCATAATGGAATTATTCTCCAAATACCCCACACTGAAATGGAAGTGCAAAAGCTTACAGCACCTGGTATTCCCAGGCGGTCTTCCATTCAAGTACCGAACAGGCCCAACTCTGCTAGGCTTCTGAGATCAGACGGGATCGGGCGTTTTCAGGGTGGTGTAGCTGTAAGCGTCAGACTGGAAGGGAAATTGTATTTTTATTGCTACTGTAAAGGAATAAATATGGCACCAGGATAAACCACAACACGAAGCGACATCAGACATTTTATGACATTTGAATTGTGCTCCCAATATTACAATCAAAGATGAAACAGTGACATATCAAAGAGTGCTATGAGATTATAACAGAATTATTCTCCAAATATCCCACACTGAAATGGACGTGCAAAAGCTTACAGCACCTGGTGTTCCCAGGCGGTCTCCCATTCAAGTACTGACCAGGCCCAACTCTGCTTTGCTTCTGAGATCAGACGAGAACAGGCGTTTTCAGGGTGGTGTGGCCGTAAGCTTCAGACGGGAGCGGAAAGTGTATTTTTATTGCTAGAGTAAAGGCATAACTATGGCACCACAACAAGAAGTGACATCACACACTTTTATGACATTTGAATTGTGTTCCAAATATTACATGCAAAGATCAAACAGTGACATATCAAAGAGTACTATGACGTCATAACGGAGTTATTCTCCAAATGTACCACAATGAAATGGAAGTGCAAAAGCTTACAGCACCTGGTATTCCCAGGCGGTCTTCCATTCAAGTACTGACCAGGCGCAACTCCTCTTTGCTTCCGAGATCAGACAAGATCGGGCGCTTTCAGGGTGGTGTGGCCGTAAGCGTCAGACTGGAACGGAAATAATATTTTTATTGCTACTGTAAAGGCATAAATATGGCACCAGGATGAACCAGAACAAGAAGTGACATCACACACATTTATGACATTTGAATTGTGCTCCAAATATTACATGCAAAGATCAAACAGTGACATATCAAAGAGTAATATGACATCATAACGGAGTTATTCTCCAAATGTACCACAATGAAATGGAAGTGCAAAAGCATACAGCACCTGGTATTCTCAGGCGGTCTCCCATTCAAGTACTGAACAGGCCCAACTCTGCTAGGCTTCTGAGATCAGACGGGATCGGGCGTTTTCAGGGTGGTGTGGCCGTAAGCGTCAGACTGGAACGGAAATTGTATTTTTATTGCTACTGTAAAGGCATAAATATGGCACCAGGATGAACCAGAACAAGAAGTGACATCACACACATTTATGACATTTGAATTGTGCTCCAAATATTACATACAAAGATCAAACAGTGACATATCAAAGAGTACTATGACATCATAATGGAATTATTCTCCAAATACCCCACACTGAAATGGAAGTGCAAAAGCTTACAGCACCTGGTATTCCCAGGCAGTCTCCCATTCAAGTACCGAACAGGCCCAACTCTGCTAGGCTTCTGAGATCAGACGAGATCGGGCGTTTTCAGGGGGGGGGGGTGGATCTTTTAATATTGAAATTCAATAAATACAATAAAACCAGTATACACAGCACAGAACAACAAAGAAAAAAAATACTAACACTATATACAACACAGACACAATCACGTAAAACAAAACTGACACATATGGGTTATTTACAATACTCACAATTACAAGAAAAACAAGACAACACATACAAGGAAATTTAAAGGAAAACATGAGGCAGAGGGAACAGACAACAGAACACTAGACAGTGATATATATATATATATATATATATATATATATATATATATTTTTTTTTTTTTTTTTTTTTTTTTTTTTTTTTTTTTTTCTTTTCTTTTTTTTGTTGATTTTTTTATTGTATTTTTTTTTTTTTTTTTTTTTTTTTTTTTAATGTTATCTTGTACTGTTCATTGAAAGTGCTTAGTGAGTCCAAGTTCCTAGGCAAAAGAGTCCGGGATGGGCTGAGCAGATGAGGGGGCAGTGAGTCCGTGATTGCCAGGATGGAAATCTTTAAACCGTTTAAATGGTCATGGCCAGAGTGTCATTCGGATGGATGGAGAAAAGCGACTGATTGGGGGTAAAGGTAGTGATGAAGCGATGCTCCTTAGCCGAGTGCAGGTGACGTAGGTGGACGGTGAGGAGACGGGTGAAGATGGGCCAGTGGCGTGCGGTGCGGTGGTCAAAGTGGTAGATGTTCCTGACGATGTAGATGGTATACCGGGCTATGGACAGCATGAGGTGACAGAGGTGGCGGTTTTCCCCAGAGCGGCTGATGGAGGGCCCAAAGAGGAGATGCCATGGTTCCTGGTCGCCTCCCCCAAGAGAGGCCGGCGTTGGGAGTCTCCAAGACAGTCTCCGGGCGAGCAGATCCTGCACCCGGGTCCAGAAGGGGCGGACGGCCGGGCACGTAATGAAGAGGTGATGGAGATCCTCGTAAGACCCACCACACACCGGACAATCTCTGCCATACCTGTCTGGGTATATAGTGTGCAGTGTAGCGCGCGTGTAAATCAGTCTATGTTTCAATTTGAACTCAAAATTTGCGAGCTGGGGTGAGGTGTACCATTGGAATGTCGTGGCCCAGATGGGTGTGATGTCATGAGTAGGGTATGAACGGGACCAGGCATGTTCAACTGCAGGAGCCCTGACCACACGAGCCAACAGTAACCGGTAGAAGGTGCGAGTGTGCAGGGAGGTGAAACGCCTGACTGAACCATCAAAATGTATATCAAAATCAAGGGGGGCGAAGCCCACATCAGGAGGCGTGCCACCTGTTAGCAGGGCGCCCCACCATCTGAACAGGTACTCTTTAAATGAGTTTAACAACACCAAAACTGATTTTCTTCTAAACACCACTCTCGACATGACAAATTTTCTACGGACAAATTCAATGTTCCAATCCCCAAAAGGTGAAAAAATATCCTTTACAACTGTTAACCCAGCTCTCTCCATAGACTCTCCCATCATCTTTCTCCTCTCTTTGGAGGGAGAAGAGAGGAGGTCTGGATTGAATCGGAGAGGCATTTTACACAAATCAATCCATGAACCAGGAACTGCCACAGCAAAAGGCCTCAAAGCGGCCCACGCCTGCAAGGCTTCCCTTACAAAGTTCGGGAGGACCCCGAGCACTGGGCTGGGGGGCAACAGACAAAGATTAAATGCACCAAAATTATTCAATACGCTCAGATCCATCAAGAAAAACTCCTTCCAGTGAGCCCGACAGACTGGATCCAGAAATTTCCTGAGCACTTTTAGTCTCAGCGCCTGTTTTTTCAATACTAGATCAATTAAATTCAGACCTCCCTTATCAACATCATTGATCATTACATTGTGTGCGACCAAACAACGACTGTTACCCCAGAGAAGCTTGGATAAAATTACAGAAATTCGATTTGCACAGTCTCCGGGCAGCTCGCTCACACCTAGAGCATGGGTCAATTTCGACAGACATAAAGCATTCACTACTAAAACTCTACCTCTTAGTCCCAAATTCCTAAATTTTAAGAAATTCAATTTAGCTACTAACTTTTTAACTAAATCTTCCCACATTTTCCTATTTGATTCTACACCATCTTTACCTACAAGCACCCCTAAGACCCTGTACGTGCTCCCCGCTTCCTGAAGATGCACTGACAAAGGCTGAGGAGTTACGCTACCACAAAATGCAACAGAAGTTTTTTCAAAGTTTATTTTTGCACCCGAGGCCAGACCATAAATTTTCAACACGTGCAAGGACGCCTCAAGACTTTCGGTGTCTCGCAAAAATAAATTTGTGTCATCTGCAAACTGTAGCACCTTATACGCAGCTCCTTCCGGGGAGAGTATGCCCCTGACACTACACTCTGACATCAACATGGCAGCCAGAGGCTCAGCCACGAGGCTATAAAGAAAAGCAGAGAGGGGGCATCCCTGACGGATAGAACGCCTCACAGGAAAAATATCTGTCATCGCACCATTACATTTCACCTTACTAGAAGCAGATCCATACAATAATCTTATCCAATTAACAAAATTTGAACCAAATCCCATTTTTTCCAATACAGCAAATAGAAAGCTATGCTCCACTCTATCAAACACTTTATTAAAATCTACGCTTACATGAATACCACCTGTTTTATGCATCACATTTAATAAATATTTTATAGACAAAATTGAGTCCGAGATGTCCCGGCCAGGGACACTGTAAGCCTGGGCAGATAAAACAACCGACTCCATTACACCTCTGATATGGCCCGCTAAAAGTTTGGCAAGAATTTTATAATCCACATTCAATAAGCTGATTGGCCTGTAATTTTCCAATTTATTTCTGTCTCCCTTCTTAAAAGCAAGGGACACTACACTCAAGGCAAAGGAGCTTGAGGCTCTCCCCTCTCTCTCCATCTCCTGAAAGAGTCGAAGGAGAATAGGCGCCAGCCTGGATGCAAAGCACCTGTAGAATTCACTGGTGAGCCCATCCTCACCTGGGGCTTTGCCAGTACTGAGGAGCTTTACTGCAGATCTGACCTCCTCCAACACAAGAGGCGCATCACACGCCTCAGCCTCAGCATCTGACAACCTGCCACTTAAAGAATTGACCACCTCATCTAAACGATTTACTAAGACACCCTCCGAACTAAACAAAGCACCATAGAACTTTCCCACAACACCCAACACATCATCAATATCTGACATCTCCTCTCCCTCACTATTTATCAGTTTTTCAATATACATTTTTTTTTTGCCTCACCTTCTCCATTGCGAAGAAAAAACCTGTAGATCTTTCACCCTGCACAGTATACTGCGCTCTTGCACGCAGCATGGCACCTCCACATTTAGAGATTTCAATATTATCCAGCTGAGCTTTAACTTCTAAATATTCAGGATTTACTGGACCACTAGTAAAAGCTGACCTACTCACAATGTCCCTCAGCCTATGTTTTAACTGAGTCTCCTCTGCCTTTAACAACCAGTTCTTCTGTTTGCTAAAATTTATTGAAAGGCGCTTTATTCTTTCCTTTGCCTCTTCCCACCAGTCCACAATTGACCCAATACATTCCATTTCCATATCAAAAGAATCAAACAACCTATTCATCTTTTTGCAATAATTCTCATCTGCAAGCAAAGAATTATTTAAAATCCACAACCCCCCCGTTCGCTGCCCTTTAAAAGGGCTAAAATCTACTCGCAGTGGAGAATGGTCGCTTAACCAAGTGTCATCATAGAAAACTGAGGCCGTTCGCCTCAAGAAGCCCTCAGACATCAAACATAAATCAATACGGGACTGTTTTAACACCCCTAAGACAACTTGCCGTCTGGAAAAAACTCTCTTGTTGAAATTCAGAGCTCTCCAGCCTTCAATCATACCATATCGGGACATAAGGTCCAACAAGTGCGTCCTAGACACGTCATTTCTATACACATTACTAACACTTAAGTCTATTTTCGTAAGGGCTACATTGAAATCACCAATAACAATAGTTCCTAAAGTAACATAAGTAAAGACAGAGGAAAAAAGAATCTTCCTTTCCTGCTCCTCATTCGGAGCATAAATATTGATAAGCCTAAATGCAAAAGGCTGGACAAAATCAACAACAACAAAAGCACCTCCAGGATCCGCATGGACCAGTGTGGGCGTCCCAAAAAAGTCAGTTTTTACAATAGTAGCTACACCACGCGAAAGTGCAGAGCCAAGAGCACAAAAGACAGTTCCCACGCCCATTGCCTGCACCGCACGCACATGAGATGGCTCCCAATGAGTCTCCTGCAAACACAGTACACCCCAGCTCAATGAGTGGAGCGCACTGTGCATGCGAACGGGGCTCCGCAGCCCACCTGTGTTAAGGGACACAAGGGAAAAAGCCATGAACATGAGGGAGAAAGAGGTGCACACAACGAACATCATTTAGACTTTTTAGAAATCTCTTTCCCATCACTATCACTTAGCCTTTTATTAGACTGCACTTCCAGAACCATCGGGAATTCCTCAGCAGCTCCAGACTTCCCAGAGCTGGATGAAACAGTGGGGGACGCGCCAGAGGCCGGTGTACTGGGCATAGGGACACGGGACTGATCCCGGGTCGCGCCGCCCGCACCACGTGCACCACGCCCCCGAGACCTGCTCCGTTCCCCAGCCTCATTGACTGCCTTTTTTTGAGCCAGTGTCCTGCTCAGGCTGAATGTCTCCTCCTGAATAGTTGGCTGCGCACTCTCAGTGCTCTCACTGCGCTCACCCAGTCTAGAGAATTGGGCCACAGCTGGCACCAACCTCTCTCCTTCAGAGGTAAAGTGAGGAAGCAGCCCACCACTCAACCTCCTCCCGAGTTCGACCGCCCCCACTGTGGCCTTAGGAGTGAGGTCTTCACAGGCCTCCTCCCCTTGGTCAGGAGCAGAGCACGCCCCCCCCCCCCCTTCCCAGGCGCCTCAGTACCAGACAAGATGGAGTTTGGAATTACATCCAAGGAGTCAAAAGTGACCAAAGGCTGTGAAGTAGGGCTGGAGTCGTCAGCCGCCTGAACCTCCTCCTGAAATGCACCACCCTGCTCTGCTTCACTCCCACCACTTTCCCCCCCGTGACCCCCGTCCTCATCAGAATCCAACTCACTGCACACACACAGATGCAGGAATGCATGGCAGTCCCTGCACTTTCGTGCCCTCGGCTCCACACACTCACAAGCATAGTGTCCCTGTTTTCCACAATTATTACACAGAAAGTCTGGACAATCACACAAAATATGGTCAGGCTGCAAAGACCCCCTGCACACTCGCACCTGTCGGTCATGTATAACCCGAAAGTAATCCGGGCCTGCAGCTGTGTTGAAGCGGACAGAGTATGGCAGAGACTGTACAGTGTCAGTGAATCTTACCTTCACGTACCGCGTCCCATCCGCCACAGTTGTCCCCGGCCACATTCTCCGCCGCACCTCAGAGACTGCAGAGACTCCCCAGGAGAGGAGCTTTGCAAGAATCTCCTCGTCCTCAATGTAAGCCGGCAATCCCATGAAGGATACGACCAGCTCATCAATGGAGACGTCACGGGCGTGAACCCTGGCCTCTCCGACGCGAAAACCATCCATCAGCCGCTCCTTTGCTTTTGTGCAGGTGACTGTCAGTTCATACTTTAGCTTGGTAATCTGTCTGCAAGCAATGATTTGTCCACAAACTTCTTTAGCCGCTCTCATGAGCACAATAGGCACCATTTCCTCCACACCCTCAATGTCCGGCACAACAGTTAATTCCTTGTCATATATCCGGTTCCTCTCACTCACATTAAGACCATCCATGTTTTTGTTTTGTCCATTAACCAAAGGAGTAGTCCAGGGGCGAGCAGGGTTCAAAGCCATGATTTCCGCCCAAAGAGCCAAGGCTCAAAAAGGGAGAAACCAAAATCACTCCTCCACAGCAGGAGTGCTGGGAGGAGGAAAAAAACACCAAAAACAAAAAGGGGAAACAAAAATAAAAAAGGAAACAAAAGATAACAGCCACACAAAATAACAGCACCTCTCCACTTTCCCTCCAAAACACTTCCTCGTTAGGACACACCCACTGGGCGTTTTCAGGGTGGTGTGGCCGTAAGCGTCAGACTGGAGCGGAAACTGTATTTTTATTGCTAGAGTAAAGGCATAACTATGGCAGCACAACAAGAAGTGAGATCACACACTTTTATGACGTTTGAATTGTGTTCCAAATATTACATGCAAAGATCAAACAGTGACATATCAAAGAGTACTATGACGTCATAACGGAGTTATTCTCCAAATGTACCACAATGAAATGGAAGTGCAAAAGCTTACAGCACCTGGTATTCCCAGGCGGTCTCCCATTCAAGTACCGAACAGGCCCAACTCTGCTAGGCTTCTGAGATCAGACGGGATCGGGCGTTTTCAGGGTGGTGTAGCTGTAAGCGTCAGACTGGAATGGAAATTGTATTTTTATTGCTACTCTTAAGGCATAAATATGGCACCAGGATGAACCAGAACAAGAAGTGACACCACACACGTTTATGACTATTGAATTGTGCTCCAAATATTACATACAAAGATCAAACAGTGACATATCAAAGACTACTATGACATCATAACGGAGTTATTCTCCAAATGTCACACAATGAAATGGACGTGCAAAAGCTTACAGCACCTGGTTTTCCCAGGCGGTCTCCCATTCAAATACTGACGAGGCCCAACTCTGTTTCGCTTCCGAGATCAGACGAGATTGGGCGTTTTCAGGGTGGTGTGGCCGTAAGCGTCAGAATGAAACGGAAATTGTATTTTTATTGCTAGTGTAAAGGAATAAATATGGCACCAGGATGAACCACAACAAGAAGTGACATCACACACGTTTATGACATTTGAATTGTGCTCCAAAAATTACATACAAAGATCAAACAGTGACATATCAAAGAGTACTATGACATCATAACGGAATTATTCTCCAAATATCCCGCACTGAAATGGAAGTGCAAAAGCTTACAGCACCTGGTATTCCCAGGCGGTCTCCCATTCAAGTACCGAACAGGTCCAACTCTGCTAGGCTTCTGAGATCAGACGGGATCGGGCATTTTCATGGTGGTGTAGCTGTAAGCGTCAGACTGGAATGGAAATTGTATTTTTATTGCTACTCTTAAGGCATAAATATGGCACCAGGATGAACCAGAACAAGAAGTGACACCACACACGTTTATGACTATTGAATTGTGCTCCAAATATTACATACAAAGATCAAACAGTGACATATCAAAGACTACTATGACATCATAACGGAGTTATTCTCCAAATGTCACACAATGAAATGGACGTGCAAAAGCTTACAGCACCTGGTGTTCCCAGGTGGTCTCCCATACAAGTACTGACCAGGCCCAACTCTGCTTTGCTTACGATATCAGACGAGATCAGGCGTTTTCAGGGTGGTGTGGCCGTAAGCGTCAGACTGGAGCGGAAACTGTATTTTTATTGCTAGAGTAAAGGCATAACTATGGCAGCATAACAAGAAGTGAGATCACACACTTTTATGACATTTGAATTGTGTTCCAAATATTACATGCAAAGATCAAACAGTGACATATCAACGAGTACTATGATGTCATAACGGAGTTATTCTCCAAATGTACCACAATGAAATGGAAGTGCAAAAGCTTACAGCACCTGGTATTCCCAGGCGGTCTCCCATTCAAGTACCGAGCAGGCGCAACTCTGCTAGGCTTCTGAGATCAGAGGGGATCAGGCGTTTTCAGGGTGGTGTAGCTGTAAGCGTCAGACTGGAACGAAAATTGTATTTTTATTGCTAGAGTAAAGGCATAACTATGGCACCACAACAAGAAGTGACATCACACACTTTTATGACATTTGAATTGTGTTCCAAATATTACATGCAAAGATCAAACAGTGACATATCAAAGAGTACTATGACATCATAACGGAGTTATTCTCCAAATGTACCACAATGAAATGAAAGTGCAAAAGCTTACAGCACCTGGTATTCCCAGGCATAAAATGAATCAACTGTTCATTCTGAGTGTTTGAAAGGTCAGCAAGACTACCCCAACAATTAGCACTTACTGTCATCCAAATATCAAGTCAGTGCCTGTGTTAAGGTCATTTTGCAGACCAAATCCTGAAAAACACCATTTGGATCAAAAGCTCACAAGAGAGATAGAAGCACTTATGGACACTATTCAGCATCAGTGTGTCTGTTTGAGGGATTCTCCGTGCAATATTTTCATCAGCTAGCGTTGGTAGAGTTTGTCTTTTTCAACCGTCCCAACAGGAAGCACTTCCTGATTTTAAAAAAAACAGTTAATGCTCGTGTTGGGCCCATAGCAAGGACTGTTCATCAGACCTCTTTCTTCCATGAAGTCCAGAGCAGCTCTTCTTCCATGTTGTTTCTCACATGCATTTTTCTGATGAGGCTTGTCCAACTTTTTTCCTGAATGCTTCCACAAACTCCACCTATTTCTTCCACAAGTTTCTACGATGGGGGTATTGCCCATCAGACGGTCCATCAAGGAACAATGCTGTCATGAAGAATGCAAAACATTAAGTGTTGATGACTGGTCAATTAGCTTTCAGTGCGTTTACTTCATGAAGATTTGGAACAGACAAGGATACAGTTCTGTGTAACTTTTAACTGGGCACTGTTAAAATATAATTCAATTCAAGATAGAACCTGGATTCAATCCTACTTTCAGATCAACAAGAGTCTGAATCCATAATGGATCCTGATAGGATTTCTTTCCCGTGTGAGGAAAATGTGCAGTTTTTCTCAAGTCAGGAGAGAAAGACACCCCAACTTTCAAGCACTTTCCAACAATTCCTTCAAAGAAAGTGCATAAAGTTGAAGAATATCTCATACTGAAATTTCCAAAGACATATATGGCTGAAGAAGACAAATGTCCAGAGGACATATAACTACCCCAACAAAAAGCACTTACTGCAGCGAGAAACAAAGTCAGTGTTCGTGTCGGGGTAATTATTCTGAACAGATATATAAAGTGTCGTGTGAATCCTGGACTGCAATCTGTTGAATATAAACTATGCTTTATTTTCAATTTTACTTTGCATTGTGGACATTGTCACAACCAAGACAACCCCAAAGAGAAGCATTTGTGAAGAAAAGAATCAACAGTGGTTCCTTTGAGGTGAACTGAGAGTGATTTAAGACTAAACATGATCAATCAGCTTTCAATCAGTTTACTTCATGAAGATTTGGAACAGACAAGGACACAGTTCTGTGTAACTTTTAGCTGGGCACTGTTAAAATATTATTCAATTCAAGATAAAAACCTGGATTCAATCCTACTTTCAGATCAACAAGAGTCTGAATCCATAATGGATCCTGAAAGGATGTCTTTCCACTGTGAGGAAAATGTGCAGTTTTTCTCAAGTCAGGACAGAAAGACACCCCAACTTTCAAGCACTTTCCAACAATTCCTTTAAAGAAAGTGCATAAAGTTGAAGAATATCGCATACTGAAATTTCCAAAGACATATATGGCTGAAGAAGACAAATGTCCTCTCCCTGAGCCGTCACCTTATCGTGGTGGAGGGGTTTGTGCGTCCCGAAGATCCTAGCAGCTATGTTGTCGGGGGCTTTATGCCCCTGGTAGGGTCACCCATGGCAAACAGGTGTCTAGGGGAGGGACCAGACCAAGCACGGCTCATAGACCCCTATGACGATGACAAACCTGGGCATAAATGTTCCCTTGCCCGGACGCGGGTTAACGGGACCCCCCTCTGGAGCCAGGCCTGGAGGCGGGTTACGAGAGCGAGCGTCTGGTGGCCGGGCCTTCGCCCATGGGGCCCGGTCGGGCTCAGCCCGAAAGGGTTACATGGGCCCCACCTCCCGTGGGCTCACCATCTACGGGAGGAGCCGTAGGGGTCGGGTGCAATGTGAGCTGGGCGGCAGCAAGGGGCGGGGACCCTGGCGGTCCGATCCCCGGCTGCAGAAGCTGGCTCTAGGGACGTGGAACGTCACCTCTCTGGTGGGGAAGGAGCCTGAGCTTGTGCGCGAGGTTGAGCGGTTCCGACTAGATATAGTTGGACTCACCTCGACGCATGGCTTGGGCTCTGGAACCAGTACCCTCGAGAGGGGCTGGACCTTCTTCCACTCTGGAGTTGCTCATGGTGAGAGGCGCCGAGCAGGTGTGGGCATTCTCATCAGCCCCCAGCTTGGTGCCTGCACGTTGGGGTTTACCCCGGTGGATGAAAGGGTAGTTTCCCTCCGCCTCCGGGTGGGGGGACGGGTCCTGACTGTTGTCTGTGCTTATGCGCCGAACAGCAGTTCAGAGTACCCACCCTTTCTGGGGTCCTTGGAGGGAGTGCTGGAGGGTGCTCCTTCTGGGGACTCCATTGTTCTGCTGGGGGACTTCAATGCTCACGTGGGCAATGACAGTGAGACCTGGAGGGGAGTGATTGGGAGGCATGGTCCCCCCCCTCTGAACCCAAATGGTGTTTTGTTATTGGACTTCTGTGCTCGTCATGGATTGTCTATAACGAACACCATGTTCCAGCATAAGAGTGTCCATATGTACACCTGGCATCAGGATTCCCTGGGCCGCAGTTCAATGATTGACTTTGTAGTCGTATTGTCGGACCTGCGGCCACATGCCTTGGACACTCGGGTGAAGAGGGGGGCGGAGCTGTCAACTGATCATCACCTGGTGGTGAGTTGGCTCAGATGGTGGGGGAGGAAGCCAGTCAGAGCTGGCAGGCCCAAACGTGTTGTGAGGGTCTGCTGGGAACGTCTGGCTGAGTCCCCTGTCAGAGCGAGCTTCAACTCCCACCTTCAGCAGAGCTTCGAACATGTCCCGGGTGAGGCGGGGGACATTGAGTCCGAATGGGCTGTGTTCCGTGCCTCTATTGCTGAGGCGGCCAGCCGGAGCTGTGGCTGCAAGGTCGTTGGTGCCTGTCGTGGCGGTAATCCCAGGACTCGTTGGTGGACACCAGCAGTGAGGGATGCTGTCAAGCTGAAGAAGGAGTCCTATCGGGCCTTCTTGGCCTGTGGGACTCTGGAGGCAGCTGATGGGTACCGACGGGCTAAGCGGCATGCGGCTTCGGCCGTTGCCGAGGCAAAAACTCGGGCATGGGAGGAGTTTGGCGAGGCCATGGAGAAAGACTTCCGGACGGCTTCGAGGAGATTCTGGTCCACCATCCGGCGGCTCAGGGGGGGGAAGCAGTGCTCCATCAATACTGTGTACAGTGGAGATGGGGAGCTGCTGACCTCAACTCGGGACGTTGTGGGTCGGTGGAGGGAATACTTCGAAGACCTCCTCAATCCTACCAACACGGCTTCCCATGAGGGAGCAGAGCTGGTGGACTCAGGGGTGGACTCTCCTATCTCTGGGGCTGAAGTCGCTGAGGTGGTCAAAAAGCTCCTTGGCGGCAAGGCCCCGGGGGTGGATGAGATCCGCCCGGAGTTCCTTAAGGCTCTGGATGCTATGGGGCTGTCCTGGCTGACACGCCTCTGCAGCATCGCGTGGACATCGGGGGCAGTACCGCTGGATTGGCAGACTGGGGTGGTGGTCCCCCTTTTTAAGAAGGGGGACCGGAGGGTGTGTTCCAATTACAGGGGAATCACACTCCTCAGCCTCCCTGGTAAGGTCTATTCAGGGGTCCTGGAGAGGAGGGTCCGCCGGACAGTCGAATCCCGGATTGAGGAGGAGCAGTGTGGTTTTCGTCCTGGTCGCGGAACAGTGGACCAGCTCTATACCCTCTCTGGGGTCCTGGAGGGGGCATGGGAGTTTGCCCAACCAGTCTACATGTGCTTTGTGGACCTGGAGAAGGCATTCGACCGTGTCCCCCGGGGGCTCCTGTGGGGGGTACTCCGGGAGTATGGGGTACCGGACCCCCTTGTACGAGCTGTCCGGTCCCTGTACAACAGGTGTCAGAGCTTGGTCCGCATTGCCGGTAGTAAGTCGGATTCGTTTCCGGTGAGGGTTGGACTCCGCCAAGGCTGCCCTTTCTCACCGATTCTGTTCATAACTGATAGGATTTCTTTCCACTGTGAGGAAAATGTGCAGGTTTTTCTCAAGTCAGGACAGAAAGACACCCCAACTTTCAAGCACTTTCCAACAATTCCTTCAAAGAAAGTGCATAAAGTTGAAGTATATCTCATACTGAAATTTCCAAAGACATATATGGCTGAAGAAGACAAATGTCCAGAGGACACATAACTACCCCAACAAGAAGCACTTACTGCAGCGAGAAACAAAGTCAGTATTTGTGTCGGGGTAATTATTCTGACCAGATATATAAAGCGTCGTGTGAATCCTGGAAAGCAATCTGTTGAATATAAACTATGCTATATTTTCAATTTTACTTTGCATTGTGGACATTGTCACAACCAAGACAACCCCAAAGAGAAGCACTTGTGAAGAAAAGAATCAACAGTGGTTCCTTTGAGGTGATCTGAGAGTGATTGAAGACAGAACTTGATGGCATCAGGTTCAAACACGATTGATACTATGGCCGTCTTCAAACCAATCACTTACAAATAAAACATTAAATGGCATAAAATGAATCAACTGTTCATTCCGAGTGTTTGAAAGGTCAGCAAGACTACCCCAACAATTAGCACTTACTGTCTTCCAAATATCAAGTCAGTGCCTGTGTTAAGGTCATTTTGCAGACTGTAATGAACAGGTTTGTTCATTACGGGTTCACGCAAGCACTTTGCACATTGCACTTTAAAATATTCACAGCATTTGGTTATTCACTCTGCACTTGGGGAAGTGCTAATTTTCACATAAAGAAATTGCACATGATTGTCGTTTTAAAATAAATATATTTGTTTGTTGGGATGTTTGTTGCCCGTGGGTCCAGCCGGGGAGGCGTCACTTCCGGTAATGGCGGCCGCCGGTCCTGCGGGGCAGCACGACAGTTATGATGGGATAAGTGCAATATATGTGTACATCTTTTAAATTGGTACTTTCTTTTAGGTGTGGGGCACATGCGTGAATGTTCGAAGTGTGGAGTGTAGGTGAGAGTGTATGTTGGGTTTTGTTTTTATTTATGTCCTCCTCTTGTGTCCAGGGAGGCGGCGTCTGGCCAAAAGATTTCCCGGGGACCAGACGCCGCTGGAGAACGTTCCGGGCTGGACCAAGGGGAGGAATGCGACGGGGGGGGTGGTGGTTTTAGGATGTAGTATTATTTAGTCTTTAGTTATCATCTGCGTGGTTTTGTTTGGGGGTATATTTCGGTTGGGGGTTTTCTTTTTGTTAGTTTTGGTTATGGTTTGGCGTTAGAGAGTCTACATATGAGTTTATGGTTAATGTTGTTTTGTGTTACCCCTGTAGAGTTTTATGGTTTATCCAATTTCAGCAGATGGCATTTAAAGCACCGTGAACAGATCAGGTTTTTTCTTCTGTCTTCGACTGCTGGAGAAGCCATCTTCTGGTTTTAACTCTCTGATGCACTTTATTGCACTTGGCACTTTACAAAGAAAATAAAAAGAAAAGACGTGGACCACCTTCAGCCTGCCTCTGCCTCCCCTCGTTAATGGTACTCACTCCACCGCTCGTGTCTTTCCTGGCTTACACAGACCAAATCCTGAAAAACACCATTTGGATCAGAAGCTCACAAGAGAGATAGAAGCACTTATGGACACTATTCAGCATCAGTGTGTCTGTTTGAGGGATTCTGCGTGCAATATTTTCATCAGCTAGCGTTGGTAGAGTTTGTCTTTTTCAACCGTCCCAACAGGAAGCACTTCCTGATTTAAAAAAAAACAGTTAATGCTTGTGTTGTGCCCATAGCAAGGACTGTTCAACAGACCTCTTTCTTCCATGAAGTCCAGAGCAGCTCTTCTTCCATGTTGTTTCTCACATGCATTTTTCTGATGAGGCTTGTCCAACTTTTATCCTGAATGCTTCCACAAACTCCACCTATTACTTCCACAAGTTTCTACGATGGGGGTATTGCCCATCAGACGGTCCATCAAGGAACAATGCTGTCATGAAGAATGCAAAACATTAGGTGTGGATGATTGGTCAATTAGCTTTCAGTGTGTTTACTTCATGAAGATTTGGAAAAGACAAGGACACAGTTCTGTGTAACTTTTAACTGGGCACTGTTAAAATATTATTCAATTCAAGATAGAACCTGGATTCAATCCAACTTTCAGATCAACAAGAGTCTGAATCCATAATGGATCCTGAAAGGATGTCTTTCCACTGTGAGGAAAATGTGCAGTTTTTCTCAAGTCAGGACAGAAAGACACCCCAACTTTCAAGCACTTTCCAACAATTCCTTTAAAGAAAGTGCATAAAGTTGAAGAATATCGCATACTGAAATTTCCAAAGACATATATGGCTGGAGAAGACAAATGTCCAGAGGATATATAACTACCCCAGCAAGAAGCACTTACTGCAGTGAGAAACAAAGTCAGTGTTTGTGTCGGGGTAATTATTCTGAACAGATATGTAAAGCGTTGTGTGAATCCTGGACTGCAATCTGTTGAATATAAACTATGCTTTATTGTCAATTTTACTTTGCATTGTGGACATTGTCACAACCAAGACAACCCCAAAGAGAAGCACTTGTGAAGAAAAGAATAAACAGTGGTTCCTTTGAGGTGATCTGAGAGTGAAGACAGAACTTGATGGCATCAGGTTCAAACACGATTGATACTAGGGCCGTCTTCGAACCAATGACTTACTAATAAAACATTAAAATGCATAAAATGAATCAACTGTTCATTCCGAGTGTTTGAAAGGTCAGCAAGACTACCCCAACAATTAGCACTTACTGTCTTCCAAATATCAAGTCAGTGCCTGTGTTAAGGTCATTTTGCAGACCAAATCCTGAAAAACACCATTTGGATCAAAAGCTCACAAGAGAGATAGAAGCACTTATGGACACTATTCAGCATCAGTGTGTCTGTTTGAGGGATTCTCCGTGCAATATCTTCATCAGCTAGCATTGGTAGAGTTTGTCTTTTTCAACCGTCCCAACAGGAAGCACTTCCTGATTTAAAAAACAACAGTTAATGCTCGTGTTGGGCCCATAGCAAGGACTGTTCATCAGACCTCTTTCTTCCATGAAGTCCAGAGCAGCTCTTCTTCAATGTTGTTTCTCGCATGCATTTTTCTGATGAGGCTTTCCAACAATTCCTTCAAAGAAAGTGCATAAAGTTGAAGAATATCGAATAGTGAAATTTCCAAAGACATATATGGCTGAAGAAGACAAATGTCCAGAGGACATATAACTACCCCAACAAGAAGCACTTACTGTAGCGAGAAACAAAATCAGTGTTTGTGTCGGGGTAATTATTCTGAACAGATATGTAAAGCGTCCTGTGAATCCTGGACTGCAGTCTGTTGAATATAAACTATGCTTTATTTTCAATTTTACTTTGCATTGTGGACTTTGTCACAACCAAGACAACCCCAAAGAGAAGCACTTGTGAAGAAAAGAATCAACAGTGGTTCCTTTGAGGTGATCTGAGAGTGATTTAAGACTAAACATGATCAATCACACTAATATCGTACTAATCATACTAATATGATTTATTTTAATACACAATTTAGAAACTGTATTGCTGCTGTTACTAAGCAACACCAAGCAAGTTTCAAGTTCTATACTGACATCATCTGAATGGGTGGGGCTGATTTCTTGCTTTGATGCTCTCTGACATCATTATGACACCTTTTATCCACATACAAGAGGCAAGTTTCCATCTGCAGATCCTGACTACGAATTGATGGACGACATCCACAATGACTACCTCCCGCATTATTTTCCAGCTGATTTCCAGGATAACGGTAAGTGTATCTCTTACAAGTACTTCCGTGATGAGGATTAGCTGGGATTGCTGATGAAAATTCATGAACAAAGTATGAAACAAAAACACAAGATCAACATTTGGAGTCACAAGACAGAAATCTCACTGGAATACCATCTTTCTGCAGCCTTGTGGAAGCTAGAAGCATGAGTGTGCCTGTTTGAGGGAGGCTTCATGCAAAATCGTCATCAGCTAGCGTCGGTCTCTTCCAACCATTTTGACTGAATTTCGCTAACGTCACACGTGATGTGAAGGATACACAAGGAGGATGGGACTCAAACCCGTGCGTGCAAAGCGCAATGGATTAGCAATCCATTGCCTTAAACACTCGGGCACCTTGTCCTCCATCCTGTACATTTGCTGTCTGAAAACATTCTTGTACATTAGTTAGTTCTTCATGTACATACTGTGACAACACCAAAACTGAGAAGCAAAAGAAGACTAATTAACTGGAAGCGAGTTAACGCAACTGAACAAAACTGAGTTGAAGTTGACATCACACAGTAAGAGTTGAGGTCAAATCATTGCCAGATATGACAAAAATGGTATCCGACAAACATAGATCTGGCGCATGATTGAGTTAGTAAGAGTTAGCATCTCAGTTTACTTCGTGAAGGGGAATTAGCTCAAGTGGCAGAGCGCTCGCTTTGCATGTGAGAAGCAACGATGTCCGTATTCTCCACAAGATTTTTACTAGCCCTTGTTATAGTGAGCAATGGCTGTTGAAGAATGTTTGGCTTGCTTCAATTTAAAAAAAAAATACACAGATGTGATAATAAAATAAAACCTAATGTGGTTGGAAGCAATAAATGCAGGCCAAGTAGGGGAAGACCCAAAATAAACAAAAAGACACGACATAAATAATACCAAGTTAAACAATTAATGTCTACAATCTGTTGAATATAAACTATGTTTTAGTTTGAATTACATCTTTGCATTGTAGACATTGACAGAACCAAGACAACCCCAACAAGAAGCACTTACTGCAGCGAGAAACAAAGTCAGTGTTTGTGTCGGGGTAATTATTCTGACCAGATATATAAAGCATCGTGTGAATTCTGGACTGCAATCTGTTGAATATAAGCTATGCTTTATCAAGTCAGTGCCTGTGTTAAGGTCATTTTGCAGACCAAATCCTGAAAAACACCATTTGGATCAAACGCTCAAAAGAGAGAAAGAAGCACTTATGGACACTATTCAGCATCAGCTTGTCTGTTTGAGGGATTCTCTTCATCAGCTAGCGTTTATCCACAATGACTGCGTTTATCCACAATGACTAGTAGCTTACAGGAGATGTGAAGTGGTCACAGAGGTAGTTTTGCATACTTGGAGACACAAACAATGGCCCAGACAGGAGGGGAAATTGAGTGGCTCCCAGTATGTCAGCCTTTTGTCTACAGGGGTCGGGGAAAACAAAGAATGTTTCAGGTGTGAGCTTAAGGTGTGAGAGGGAAAGCAACTGAAGAGAGCTCATTTGTCTTCTGTATGCAAACGGTATGCAGTGTCTGCCATTTGCTACAAACAGTCTTTGATTAAGTCAGAGTTGGGAGTTGATTTTGCAGGAGCAGTGGCTTCACTGGATTTTCTCAGACACAGGCACTTCTCTTAACTAAATCCATATTTAAAAGAAGAAGTGACATAAAACAGTTGAATTTCTTTCACAGTCTTGGGGACATTGCACACTCTGACAGAGGTTTAAGTGCTAGTATGAAAAAGAACCCTGACTTTCTTGTAGAGCTGAACTGGAGCGCTTGAACTGGAGTGCTTTAAGAAAAAAGGATAGAATTTGTTGGAATGGGAATGAGATAGCCCTTGACTTAAGTCATGTGTAAATCTTTGTCATTTCTGGCGTAATGCTGTCCAACAGGGGGACCATTCCAAGGCTCAATGGACTTGAACAGATATGCTTTGAAGAGGAGGAACTCCAAGGTAACTGGCTTGATAGTCCAAAGGCCAGCCAAGCATTGATTTTGTGTAGCAGCCAGTTCCAACGTAGGGTAGGTGCAGGGGAACTGGAGCCTGTCCCAACAAAGGCAACAATTAGACAGGCTAGAGCTTTTGTCTGCCTGGACTCACAATTTGTGCAGAGTCTTTGGGTTTGCAGTTGGTAGCGCGTCAGTCTCATAATCTGAAGGTTGTGAGTTCAAGCCTCACACGGGGCATGAATTTTCAACTCTTTGCACTTTCATTCAACTGCAATCACATGCTCCAGTCTCATGTAATCACATCAAGCAGACAGAACCGTCTGTGAGACCAGTGTCTTGCAGCTCGCGGGTGTCCAGAGTCTTTCCTTTAGGGCCGCTGTTCTGCAGCTTTTCCATGTCTTCCTGATCCAGCATACCTCAAGTACACTCAATGGATCAGTGTATTGTATTAAACTGGAATACAGAGTTAAACAATTGATGTCAATGTTTTCCAAGAAAAAATTCCAACGCGCTAAATTTCCAGCTCCATCTCCAGAAACGCCTGAACAAGTGCGTAAACACCCTCAGCCCAAAGATGTTGGGAAGTCTGCCAGGATAGAAAAACTATTGAATATTGATTTAACACAATTGGAATAACACAGAGTTGAGTTTGACACCACACAGTAAGGCTTGAGGTCAAAACATTCGCAGATACGAAAAATGACATCAAACATTGACAAACACGCTGGAAGAGTCAACATTTGAGTTTCCCCAGCACCTGTGGTGAAGGGGAATTAGCTCAAGTGGTAGAGCGCTCGCTTTGCATGTGAGAGGTAATGGGATCAATGCCCATATTCTCCACAATACTTTCACCAATTTTTGGTAAAATAGGCAGCTATTGAGAGCAAGAAAAAAGAAAAAACCCTGAAAATATGAGAAGCAAAAGTGTGATGACAGACTATATAAAAACTAACCCCACTGCAGCAAGAAACATGTTTCCAAAGAATGCAATCTGTTGAATATAAACTATGCTTTATTTTCAATTTTACTTTGCATTGTGGACTTTGTCACAACCAAGACAACCCCAAGGAGAAGCACTTGTGAAGAAAAGAATCAACAGTGGTTCCTTTGAGGTGATCTGAGTGATTTAAGACTAAACATGATCAATCACACTAATATCGTACTAATCATACTAATATGATTTATTTTAATACACAATTTAGAAACTGTATTGCTGCTGTTGCTAAGCAACACCAAGCAAGTTTCAAGTTCTATACTGACATCATCTGAATGGGTGGGGCTGATTTCTTGCTTTGATGCTCTGTGACATCATTATGAAACCTTTTATCCATATATAACAGGCAAAATTCCACCGGCAGAAGACAGTGGGCAGTACCATTCCATCTCACTCCTGCATGGCGCGACAGTCTCTTTGGTGCAATTGGTTAGGGCGTTTGGCTGTTAACTGAAAGGATGGTGGTTCAAGCCCACCCAGAGACGATATGTATTCCATTGTACTGATTCCACATTTTGCAGAACACTACCAAGCCGATCCCAACAGTGTTGTTTGGAACAATTCCAATTACCATGGCTGCCACAAAGCTGTGTGGTTTCAAATGAACAATTCAACAACCGACACATGGCCACCTTCCTGTTGTAAGTGTAGCCATTACACCAAGAAGTAGTTTGTGTTGAAGTAATTATTCTGACCAGATATGTAAACAGATGGCAAAACTGTTGAACATAATTAAACTATGCTTTACATTTTGGGGTGTCATTAATAAGGTGGGGCTATTTTGGAAGTACTAGCGTGTGTTGCTTTGAGTTTGATTAGAGATAACTTGTGCCACAAACTAACACGACGAGGATGGGACTCGAACCCATGCGTGCAAAGCACAATGGATTAGCAGTTCATCGCCTTAACCACTCGGTCAAAAATGGGGCAAAAGGGACTGCTACGGTGGGGGAAAAGGGCGAAAAGGGGGGAGGGAAGAAAAAAAAACTGGCTGAAAAAGTCAAATGGTTTTTATGATTGTAAAAACAAGCATCAATAACTATTCAATTTTGACAAAATTCAATTGACTTCTAACCCTTCATAATTTACCTGAATTTACTTTTACAAATGCAAACAGACAAGTTCTGTTATTCTCTGGTTTGTTTATTGAATCAAAAGAGTTTCCAAAACCCTATTTACAAGTTTGAATTACTTGTTTTTGTTGTCTGACAGACTAAAAAACAATTTCACACAACCTAAATAATTTTTAAAACTATTGCCTCAACCTTTACACCTCTTTCTTACAATACACTAAGAAATGTTATGCCAAAAAGGTTTACAATATTAACTGTTGAATTATAAAAGACTTTGTTGCAAGAACACTGTTTCCAAGTCAGTCTGGCATTTTCCTTGTCTGTCAATGAACACTTAAAGCAGGGATACCCAGATATGGTTCAGGTCTGAAGGACAGTGAATTTCTTGGACTGGAAATATTGATTCTTTCTTAAATCTACAATTTACAAAAAATGTTTCATACACTTTTTGACCAAACAGTCAGTCTAACAATGACAGTGCTCTGTCTTCAACTCACAACACGGAACAATAATATAATGATAATAATAACATTTACAAACAACAAACCACCACTCAATGCTTTTCAAGACTTTCTTTCCAGTCTTGTAATGACTGTCCAGATGCTGGACAATACCACTTCCCTTTTTTTTTGGGAATGAGCAGTGCTTTTATTTTTAGACTGTCCACACTGTGTGCACTGGTAGACGTAGTTGTCCTTGATGGGTTGCTTTTTTGGTGGCTCACCTCTGGCAATGCGCTCCTGGTCTTCCTGTGCTGCTTTTTTCTGTCTCCATTCTCTGTAACGATTTAAAGGTACTGATGACTGAGATGAATTTGCTGTTGAAGTGGATGCTGTTGCTTGAGATTGTGGCATATAATACGGATGATAGGAGGTTGAAAGGCAAGGGTGCTGAGAGGGATTAGGTGGAAGCAGCTGTGGGGACCAGCCAAAGTATGGGGATGGCTGTGGATAGCGCTGCAGGTATGCAGATGAGACAGCAGGTGGATCTGGTGAAATGTGAGGACCATATGAGGACCACATCTGGGCTGATGGAGCATAAGGTGGTGCAAGAGGCTGATTCTGCTGATTTGAGTTCCAAGCAGGAAATGAGACAGGCGGCGAGGGACCAGCCTGGTATGAAGAGGTGGAAGAGGAACCAGAGAATGGGAAAGACAGAGGACCACTTTGTGCTGAGCCAGTTCTGGCACTGTGGCGTGGGCGTATCATTGCCTCACCTTCGCGATTTTCCGGTTCATGGAATTGCATTGTTTCATGTCCATGTTCCACTGCAGCAGATGGAAGGTTTCTTGCTTGTGGCAAGGGATTTGCCGCCACAGAGACTTTCTCTGGAAGCTGCACTCCTTGCAGCAAGGAGTCCTGATCTGTTCTCTTTTGTCTTGCTTGCAACCTGGAAAAAAAGTTACAATAGAATTGCATTACTATCCCAGATAAAACCATATGCAAAATTTGTTATTTCATGAGATCAGCGCTGGTTAAATGCATTTATATTGTGATGGCTAAAAAATTGTGAACATCTTACCAGGAACACACTGTGGTGTTGTTGATGGTTACTAATACCATGTTGGTCTGATTCTGTATAACACTGCTGTCTTCAAGCAGTTGTTTTATGTGGCTGTATGTCTTAATAATAGACTGTGGGATGGGTAGAACTTTTCCCTTACAGTCTGTTGGTCTGTTACGAGCTTGCAGGTACTCTTTTGACAGCTTGAGGCAAACACATTCAGATATTCTGTTTGTGTCAGGTCTCTGAGCAGCTTGGCCATGGGTCATGAAGAGTCTGTTAAGGACAATGATGACAATCCAGGTGACAGTTATAAAGCATTAGGTTTCGGTCTATTCATTTGACTGGAGAAATTATGCCATAATTCTAAATCATACCATATTTCATAGTTCCATAACTCTAGTCCAAATGAGGGTAGGGGGGTTTAAGATTAACTATATAAATATGTTTTCAGGCCATGATATTGCCACTTGTGTGCATTGTGTCCACTCAGCTTACCGTTCAGCTGCTTGTTGACCAGGTGCAGAGCCACTGCGCTTCCTGGAAGCTCTCCACGGTCCTGGCAAAATCTTTCTTTTGCTCTTCAGCTGATATTTGGAGGGTTGCTTGTCCATGGGATGTAGATGTGAATACAGTCTCATAATCTCAGCTATCTCTGCATTTGACAAAGCAGTTATGGTGCGATTGAGACTGATAAGGTACTCCGCCAAGTTGTCAACAGCCTCCCATCCAGGAACACCTCTTGTATCACATCTCTCATCCTTTAAAATGAAAAAAAAATGCAGATCATGTACTGCAACCATAAAACATCATAAAGAATGAAATAAGACAATCTTACTTGGGATGATGTGCTTGGTTCACTGCAGTTGTCCTCAGTAAGCACATCTTGTCCTGGAGTGATGGGACTCTGTGGGTCAGTACTTGCAGCAAAACTGGTTTCCTGGAGGTGTTTTAATAAATAAAAGAAAATATCTTTTCATTGTTGAAACTTTTGAAAAAAAAAAAATCCAATTTGGTTCACATCAGTGTCTGAAACCCTCAAACACGTTTTGTTGCTCGAACATACCAGATAAATATTGACTCATGAATAGACCTCTGTGGTATTTAACTACACCATAAAATTTTAATCCAACATATCAAAATAAAGAAGATTATATATATACAAGTCATTCTCCAAATGACATTATATTTATGCCACAGGAGATCTCATGACGTGTACAACCCAATAATTCTTAATTAGTTACCAACTGTATTTATAAAGGCAACTACCCTGAAGGTTTTAGATGTTTCCCAGTTTTTACATACTTTCTAGTGATTAAATCATTCTCCAACAGGTTATAGTTGAGCTCTGTATAATGTTAATGACTCAGTCATTTAAGTCATAAAGAATCGCAGCAGGGAAACATTTCAACTTGAAGGACAGTTGAACTCAAGACTAGAGTTTGTGATCCATAAATTACAATGACAGATAAGACTGTAGTAAATCAGATCACCTGCAAAGAAGTAGATGGGTTTCCACAAAGAGATGGACTATGAGGAGGTGACATGTCTAGTTGGTCTTCATACGTGGGCTCTTCAGCATGGCTCTTTGTGATGATGTCCGCTACATCACTGACTGTAACATCAACAGTTTCCTCCTCCTGAACATCAACTTTGAGGTCTGGCAAAACAGTCCCTAGTTCACTGTGTTGCTGAGGGCCACTGAGGTCTCCTTTGTCACACTGAGCTAACAAGTACTCTACGGCAATACGCTCACCTAAAACAAAGACCCAATACAGTGGGGAAAAAAAAGATCAGATAAAATAAAATGGAAAAGAAAACATTTAACAAATAAACTTATCTGTAAGAAGTAGATGAAAGCAAAATGATGACTTCAAGAGGATTTTACCAGTGGGTCTGCCAGGGGGCATGAATTCAGGCAAAAGTGCAGATCCCAGAACCCTGTCACTTAGGGTGTTCACGTTAGACATCAGATGAATGTCATATATTCTGGTGTTGGATGTCACACTCGTAGCAACTGCCTCACGGGCCCGATTCAGATTCCACCTTGATCCACCCTCAAGCATGTACATCTGGGTGTGCATGGCATTGCTTCACCATCCTTTATGGGGGGGGGTTATTATTTTATAAAACACATTTGTTCACACCAGCAGTCATTTCTCTGAAAATCATGTTCTTGAGAAAGCATAACTTAGGTTTTTTGACAAGTTTCCCTTGGTCCCCAGAACTCACTGTCCTGTCTGTTTTAAATACTTATATACTTTTAACAAAACTGGTTGAAATGAATGGGTCATTAACAGGCGAGCAAAGAACTTATAGAGATTCATCAACTGAATCTGGTGGTTTGAAGTTAAAAAGTATCTAAAACATACCAGGAAGTGGAATCTGAGGATCAGGATAGGCAAACACTGATGTACAGGATATAAAATCATAACAAAAAATTATATTTACCTGGAATGAAAGTGCACTGGTGGCGATGGAAACTTTCAACAGAAGATGACCCTCTAGCACATCTGAAGACATTTAAAACTTTGTCTCCCTTTTGGACCCCTTTGCCAAGTTTGGTGTAAAGTTCAACACCAGGTGGATCTTGGATGCATGGCAGGTGCTTCTGCTGCACTTCCCACACATGTGCCATGCTCTCAGGGTTAATGAGATGTAAGCCTGATGTGTCTGTCAGTTCCCACATCGATGTTAACAGACCCTGGATAAGGTTACGTGTTTCCTCAATCCCCCGGGTTCTTCTTCTGCAATGCTTGGCCAATTCTCCAGTGCTAATGCTGGCCAGAATCTGAGCATCTGTGGGTGAAAGTCCAGCATGTTTTTTCTTGAGCTCTGACCTTTTTGCCTCCTTGAGCCTAGTGATGTCATCTTGGTCCCACTCAAAAATACAACTAGACAACTTGGAACAGAATGTTCCATACAGAGGATGGTGTTCTGTCGTGAGGCCAGCTGTAAATCGCCTCATGAAGTGAAAAATGTCCAGTTTTACTTTGGTTCTCCAAGGTCTAAACCACTCAAGAACAGGGGGTGGACCTGAAAAAGAGGAAAAAAAGGGAAAATGTCAAAAGATCTGCATGGATTCCATGACTGACATGTAAAAACTTTAAACAATTTAAAACATTTTGGTTTCATTTGGTTAGAAATAAACCAAGTTTATATTAAGTAGTTTTTTGTGTATTTGCTTCAGTTGTTGAGCTTTGGGGCTGTATAAAAAGAATACATTTATATCCAAAAAATAAAAATAATTAAAAAAAAAACATTAAAAAAAAAAACAAAAAACACATACCTTTTCCACTACAGCAGTCTCGGTCAACATATATGACCTCTGGCTCTGGTTCTCCAGCATTCTCATAGCGCTTCACAATCCCTTGACACAACTCATGCAGGCCTGCTCCCTCACCAGTTGTCAGCACACAGTTTAACACGTGGCCACATT
The DNA here is from genome assembly GCF_933228915.1 of Telmatherina bonti. Classification (NCBI taxonomy): domain Eukaryota; kingdom Metazoa; phylum Chordata; class Actinopteri; order Atheriniformes; family Telmatherinidae; genus Telmatherina; species Telmatherina bonti. Next base: position 8,793,727 of record NC_136629.1, read on the forward strand.
CATTGCTGACATTTGTCATCCATGTGGCTGTGTCTGCAATACTACCAGCAAGTTTCTTTGTGATCTATTAATTAAAGATAAATAAATATTTAAATTCCAACAGACAGCAATGAAAATAAATATTTTTTCAAAATTGTGCATTCATTTCATGTACCTTTTTTGTCGAGTCGAGCTTTAAAATCCTCCCATATGTGGAAGTAATCACATCTTTCATTTCATTCAAATGGCTGAGGATATCGTTGGCATGGACAGTCTCAAACCACTGGGCAAGAGGAAGGGGGCAGTAGGGTGGTGGATGGCGATAAATAGCTGCCTCGCACTGGGTTAAAGTGCATCTTTTTTTGTGAAGCTCACAGTCAGACAAATACTCAATGGTACGCCTTGCCCATTCCTCACTGTGAATCTCCTCTAGTACCTGCTGCAGAAAACTGGAACTATTCCCTACAGTGCGCGGTCTGAGAATGTTGACACACTTTCTGTCCAGAGCCAACTGAATGGTGAGAATAGCTGGGAATTTGTTTCTGTGGGCAGGATCTAACTGACTCAACATTTCAGAGCTCCAAGGGCACACAGGGATCATGCATTTACTGCAGCGTGGATAATCTCCCCCAATCAGGTAGTATCTGGAATCAAGATCAATGACTTCCCTCACTTTAGTATAGATCCCAGAGTGGTGCATCTTAGTGTTGCACTGAGGACATTTCAGTGGAATCCCCCACATCCTCATAGGTGCCCACAAAAACATCTGTTGTCTGAAGTAAGCCATGGGATCCGGTGGTGCAGTTGTCAGTTTTGGCACACTTGGTGGCTGGAACCAGTTTTGAGTGAACTGTTGCTTCAGTTGTCCTGTGGAGTCATAGAGGCATTGCGCAATCCATTCCCTATCTGCTGGCTTGATGACCCGCATAAACTGTTTAGGAAGGAAACTTAACCAGTTCACCTCTGGAGACCGCAGGCAGACAACTTGTGATGTAGCAATAGATGGACAAGGAAATGGTGGTGGTGGTGGCGGACATGGCTGTGAAGGGGGTGGTCTTTGTAATTGTAGTGTTGGTGATGGTGTTGGTTGCTGGGGAAGCAGTGGAGCTGCTGGTTGGAATACAGGCTCATGGCCTTCTTCAATGTGGTTTAGAAGGCCAATTGCACCAGCTACCTTTTTCCCCACACTGACTGCAACTTTCTTCTGTGTGGAAATCAGACAAGTGTTCAGAGAAATGGTCCACAGTAATGTCTTTGCTACAAAGAGCACACTTTATGTACTCTGCAATCTGTCTGACTGAGGACATTTGACAAGGATCTGTGCTGCTTCCTGGGGTGAGGTCTGTTGTTACTGCTCCTGCACTGTTTCTTGGGGTGAGGTCTGTTGTTACTGCTCCTGCACTGTTTCTTGGGGTGAGGTCTGTTGTTACTGCTCCTGCACTGTTTCTTGGGGTGAGGTCTGTTGTTACTGCTCCTGCACTGTTTCTTGGGGTGAGGTCTCCTGTACCTGCTCCTGCACTGTTTCTTGGGGTGAGGTCTGTTGTTACTGCTCCTGCACTGTTTCTTGGGGTGAGGTCTGTTGTTACTGCTCCTGCACTGTTTCTTGGGGTGAGGTCTGTTGTTACTGCTCCTGCACTGTTTCTTGGTGTGAGGTCTGTTGTTACTGCTCCTGCACTGTTTCTTGGGGTGAGGTCTGTTGTTACTGCTCCTGCACTGTTTCTTGGGGTGAGGTCTGTTGTTACTGCTCCTGCACTGTTTCTTGGGGTGAGGTCTCCTGTACCTGCTCCTGTACCTGTGCTGCTCTGTGTGGCAGTGTCTGCTTTAATTGTGCTTGCGCTTGAACTGCTCTCTGCCTGACTGCCTGATGCACCTGTCTGCACAGCTAACTGTGAATAAAAAAAAAAAAACTTTCTTAATCCCAAAGCCTAAAAGTTGTCACTAAGAACATCTGGACAGCAAGTAAAAAAAAAGATGTGAATTGCATTGCTTAGGAAAAAAGCACAGTATTTTCTTTGTAACTTGAAACGTTTAGGCTGAAGCTATTAATTGCTAATAAAATAATTTAGACAAACTTATCAGGTACATTATGTATCGGAATGATAACAATCACCACTTACCTTATGATATCCACATTTGCACGGGATTTTCTTTCCAAAAATATCATACTCCCGGACTTTGTAGCTATATAAGGGAGTCAGTGGACAGGCCTCAATAAGCTGCATAGCAGCCTTCCACTTCTTGGCTCCGGGCTTTTTACCGGTGGTAAACTTGTACTTTCCCTGAGCATACAGACATAAAACACCTACCCAATATGAATCGGGTTTGCCGGTTTTAGTCATGACTGTAACTGTCAGAAAATATGTAAGTCAGAAAATATGTAAGACAGTCTCCGTAAACAGGGAAACGTGTAGCTAAAAAAAAAAAAACTAAAAAAAAAACTGCAAAGCGTCACGACCGAAAAAAAAACCTTTCAGTTGCACGTATCGACAATAAAATAAAAACAGAAATAACCTATTAAAGTATCTGAAAATACACTGCAAATGTTGCTGCACAAAATTCTGGAAAAATGTTTTAAAGCTATGAAGCTGTCACCCTACTCGCCATTTGTTTTTCTTCGTTTGCTTCTGGCGCTCCACGATGACGTTTATGTCACGTGTTAGACAAACGCGTTCGTAATTGGTTCCCTCGTTAGGAATTGTGAGGAGTTGTTAGGATTGGTTAGGACCCGTTCGTCAAATCATGGCCAGATATGACAAAGTGGGATCCGACAAACATAGATCTGGTGCATTATTGAGTTAGCAATTTAGTTAGCAAGAGTGAGCATCTCAGTTAAGGGGAATTAGCTCAAGTGGTAGAGCGCTCGCTTAGCATGTGAGAGGTAACGGGACCTATGCCCGTATTCTCCACAAGATTTTCACTAGAGCTTCCTGTGATTGTGAGCAATGGCTTTTGAATGTTTGGCTTACTTCAACTTAAAAACCATACAAAGATGCAATGATAAACTAATGTGATTGGAAGATATCAAACATTGACCAATAAATGGTGGACACCCAAAAGGAACAAACACAATAGAAGTAACCCATCAATATAGCATGCCAAAATGATGCATGCCTCCTGACATTGTGATGGCATTACATGAAAGTGCTATTTGGACAGCTGTAAGCCTCACCTGGAACTACTTTAAGCTATGCTGCAGCTTAGAGTAAGTGTGGTCCCAGTGGTAAATCCTCCTTTTGCATTTCTTCTGCCAATTTTCCATTCCTTAACACTAGACAACCCATAGTTTTCTAATTCCTGTTACCATGTACAAAGGGCTGCTACAAAGCTGTGTGGTTTCAAATGAACAACTCAACAACAAACACATTGTAAAGGGGGCCAGTACCTGCCAGATTAACGTTTCACAGCCACAGCATGAAGTCCATCAAGTCCAACACAGTTTTTCTGTTCTGAAGGCAACAGTCCATCTTAAATGCTGAATCCTTCAACACGCTCCATCTTCTTCTTCTCAAGTTTCTAAGTTGGAAATAACGGTCATCAGAAGGTCACACAGACAAAGAACAACAGTCTCCTCAAGAATGCAAAACATTAGGTGTTAATGTGTTCTCGTTCAGCCTGCGGAAGACACTCAGGTTTTCAAGTACTTTCCAACAATACCTTGAAGAGAAAGTGCATAAAGTTTAAGTGTTTCTAAAAACTGATTTTAGCTGAAGCTGACAAGGTTTGAGATGGCATATAACTACCCCAACAAGACGCACTTACTTCACCAAGAAACAGTCAGTGTTTGTGTCAGGGTAATCATGCTGATGAGATAATTAAACAGGTGGAAAGGGAATCCTGGATTGCAATCTGTTGAATAAAACTATGCTTTACATTTTTGCATTGTGGGCATTGTCACAACCAAGACAACCCCAAAGAGAAGCACTTGTGAAGAAAAGAATCAACAGTGGTTCCTTTGAGGTGGTCTGAGAGTGTTTTAAGACAAAACATGATCAATCAGCTTTCAATCTGTTTACTTCATGAAGATTTGGAACAGACAAGGACACAGTTCTGTGTAACTTTTAACTGGGCACTGTTAAAATATTATTCAATTCAAGATAGAACCTGGATTCAATCCAACTTTCAGATCAACAAGAGTCTGAATCCATAATGGATCCTGAAAGGATGTCTTTCCACTGTGAGGAAAATGTGCAGGTTTTTCTCAAGTCAGGACAGAAAGACAACCCAACTTTCAAGCACTTTCCAACAATTCCTTCAAAGAAAGTGCATAAAGTTGAAGTATATCTCATCCTGAAATTTCCAAAGACATATATGGCTGGAGAAGACAAATGTCCAGAGGACATATAACTACCCCAGCAAGAAGCACTTACTGCAGTGAGAAACAAAGTCAGTGTTTGTGTCGGGGTAATTATTCTGAACAGATATATAAAGCGTCGTGTGAATCCTGGACTGCAATGTGTTGAATATAAACTATGCTTTAGTTTCAATTTTACTTTGCATTGTGGACATTGTCACAACCAAGACAACCCCAAAGAGAAGCACTTGTGAAGAAAAGAATCAACAGTGGTTCCTTTGAGGTGATCTGAGAGTGATTTAAGACTAAACATGATCAATCACACTAATATCGTACTAATCATACTAATATGATATATTTTAATACACAATTTAGAAACTGTATTGCTGCTGTTGCTAAGCAACACCAAGCAAGTTTCAAGTTCTATACTGACATCATCTGAATGGGTGGGGCTGATTTCTTGCTTTGATGCTCTGTGACATCATTATGATACCTTTTATCCATATACAAGAGGCAAGTTTCCATCTGCAGATCCTGACTACGAATTGATGGACGACATCCACAATGACTACCTCCCGCATTATTTTCCAGCTCATTTCCAGGATAACGGTAAGCGTATCTCTGCCAAGTACTTCCGTGATGAGGATTAGCTGGGATTGCTGATGAAAATTCATGAACAAAGTATGAAACAAAAACACAAGATCAACATTTGGAGTCACAAGACAGAAATCTCACTGGAATACCATCTTTCTGCAGCCTTGTGGAAGCTAGAAGCAAGAGTGTGCCTGTTTGAGGGAGGCTTCATGCAAAATCGTCATCAGCTAGCGTCGGTCGAGTTAGTCTCTTCCAACCATTTTGACTGAATTTCGCTAACGTCACACGTGATGTGAAGGATACACAAGGAGGATGGGACTCAAACCCGTGCGTGCAAAGCGCAATGGATTAGCAATCCATTGCCTTAAACACTCGGGCACCTTGTCCTCCATCCTGTACATTTGCTGTCTGAAAACATTCTTGTACATTAGTTAGTTCTTCATGTACATACTGTGACAACACCAAAACTGAGAAGCAAAAGAAGACTAATTAACTGGAAGCGAGTTAACGCAACTGAACAAAACTGAGTTGAAGTTGACATCACACAGTAAGAGTTGAGGTCAAATCATTGCCAGATATGACAAAAATGGTATCCGACAAACATAGATCTGGCGCATGATTGAGTTAGTAAGAGTTAGCATCTCAGTTTACTTCGTGAAGGGGAATTAGCTCAAGTGGCAGAGCGCTCGCTTTGCATGTGAGAAGCAACAATGTCCGTATTCTCCACAAGATTTTTACTAGCCCTTGTGATAGTGAGCAATGGCTGTTGAAGAATGTTTGGCTTGCTTCAATTTAAAAAAAAAAAATACACAGATGTGATAATAAAATAAAACCTAATGTGGTTGGAAGCAATAAATGCAGGCCAAGTAGGGGAAGACCCAAAATAAACAAAAAGACACGACATAAATAATACCAAGTTAAACAATTAATGTCTACAATCTGTTGAATATAAACTATGTTTTAGTTTGAATTACATCTTTGCATTGTAGACATTGACAGAACCAAGACAACCCCAACAAGAAGCACTTACTGCAGCGAGAAACAAAGTCAGTGTTTGTGTCGGGGTAATTATTCTGACCGGATATATAAAGCATCGTGTGAATTCTGGACTGCAATCTGTTGAATATAAGCTATGCTTTATCAAGTCAGTGCCTGTGTTAAGGTCATTTTGCAGACCAAATCCTGAAAAACACCATTTGGATCAAAAGCTCCCAAGAGAGAGAGAAGCACTTATGGACACTATTCAGCATCAGCTTGTCTGTTTGAGGGATTCTCTTCATCAGCTAGCGTTTATCCACAATGATTGCGTTTATCCACAATGACTAGTAGCTTACTGGAGATGTGAAGTGGTCACAGAGGTAGTTTTGCATACTTGGAGACACAAACAATGGCCCAGACAGGAGGGGAAATTGAGTGGCTCCCAGTATGTCAGCCTTTTGTCTACAGGGGTCGGGGAAAACAAAGAATGTTTCAGGTGTGAGCTTAAGGTGTGAGAGGGAAAGCAACTGAAGAGAGCTCATTTGTCTTCTGTATGCAAACGGTATGCAGTGTCTGCCATTTGCTACAAACAGTCTTTGATTAAGTCAGAGTTGGGAGTTGATTTTGCAGGAGCAGTGGCTTCACTGGATTTTCTCAGACACAGGCACTTCCCTTAACTAAATCCATATTTAAAAGAAGAAGTGACATAAAACAGTTGAATTTCTTTCACAGTCTTGGAGACATTGCACACTCTGACAGAGGTTTAAGTGCTAGTATGAAAAAGAACCCTGACTTTCTTGTAGAGCTGAACTGGAGTGCTTTAAGAAAAAAGGATAGAATTTGTTGGAATGGGAATGAGATAGCCCTTGACTTAAGTCATGTGTAAATCTTTGTCATTTCTGGCGTAATGCTGTCCAACAGGGGGACCATTCCAAGGCTCAATGGACTTGAACAGATATGCTTTGAAGAGGAGGAACTCCAAGGTAACTGGCTTGATAGTCCAAAGGCCAGCCAAGCATTGATTTTGTGTAGCAGCCAGTTCCAACGTAGGGTAGGTGCAGGGGAACTGGAGCCTGTCCCAACAAAGGCAAGAATTAGACAGGCTAGAGCTTTTCTCTGCCTAGACTCACAATTTGTGCAGAGTCTTTGGATTTCAGGCCTCGTTGGCACAGTTGGTAGCGCGTCAGTCTCATAATCTGAAGGTCGTGAGTTCAAGCCTCACACGGGGCATGAATTTTCACCTCTTTGCACTTTCATTCAACTGCAATCACATGCTCCAGTCTCATGTAATCACATCAAGCAGACAGAACCATCTATGAGACCAGTGTCTTGCAGCTCGCGGGTGTCCAGAGTCTTTCCTTTAGGGCCGCTGTTCTGCAACTTTTTCATGTCTTCCTGATCCAGCATACCTCAAGTACATTCAATGGATCAGTGTATTGTATTAAACTGGAATACAGAGTTAAACAATTAATGTCAATGTTTTCCAAGAAAAAATTCCAACGCGCTAAATTTCCAGCTCCATCTCCTGAAACGCCTGAACAAGTGCGTAAACACCCTCAGCCCAAAGATGTTGGGAAGTCTGCCAGGATAGAAAAACTATTGATTATTGATTCAACACAATTGGAATAACACAGAGTTGAGTTTGACACCACACAGTAAGGCTTGAGGTCAAAACACTCGCAGATACGAAAAATGACATCAAACATTGACATACACGCTGGAAGATTCAGCATTTGAGTTTCCCAAGCACCTGTGGTGAAGGGGAATTAGCTCAAGTGGTAGAGCGCTCGCTTTGCATGTGAGAGGTAATGGCATCGATGCCCATATTCTCCACAAGACTTTCACCAGTTCTTGCTAAAATAGGCAGCTATTGAAAGCAAGATAAAAGAGAAAACACTGAAAATAACAGAAGCAAAAGTGTGATGACAGACTATATAAAAACTAACCCCACTGCAGCAAGAAACATGTTTCCAAAGACTGCTATCTGTTGAATATAAACTATGCTTTATTTTCAATTTTACTTTGCATTGTGGACTTTATCACAACCAAGATAACCCCAAGGAGAAGCACTTGTGAAGAAAAGAATCAACAGTGGTTCCTTTGAGGTGATCTGAGAGTGATTGAAGACAGAACTTGATGGCATCAGGTTCAAACACGATTGATACTAGGGCCGTCTTCGAACCAATCACTTACAAATAAAACATTAAAATGCATAAAATGAATCAACTGTTCATTCTGAGTGTTTGAAAGGTCAGCAAGACTACCTCAACAATTAGCACTTACTGTCATCCAAATATCAAGTCAGTGCCTGTGTTAAGGTCATTTTGCAGACCAAATCCTGAAAAACACCATTTGGATCAAAAGCTCACAAGAGAGATAGAAGCACTTATGGACACTATTCAGCATCAGTGTGTCTGTTTGAGGGATTCTCCGTGCAATATCTTCATCAGCTAGCGTTGGTAGAGTTTGTCTTTTTCAACCGTCCCAACAGGAAGCACTTCCTGATTTTAAAAAAACAGTTAATGCTCATGTTGGGCCCATAGCAAGGACTGTTCATCAGACCTCTTTCTTCCATGAAGTCCAGAGCAGCTCTTCTTCCATGTTGTTTCTCACATGCATTTTTCTGATGAGGCTTGTCCAAATTTTATCCTGAATGCTTCCACACCTTCACCTATTACTTCCACAAGTTTCTACGATGGGGGTATTGCCCATCAGACGGTCCATCAAGGAACAATGCTGTCATGAAGAATGCAAAACATTAGGTGTTGATGACTGGTCAATTAGCTTTCAGTGTGTTTACTTCATGAAGATTTGGAACAGACAAGGACACAGTTCTGTGTAACTTTTAGCTGGGCACTGTTAAAATATTATTCAATTCAAGATAAAACCTGGATTCAATCCAACTTTCAGATCAACAAGAGTCTGAATCCATAATGGATCCTGAAAGGATGTCTTTTGAGGAAAATGTGCAGGTTTTTTTCAAGTCAGGACAGAAACACACCCCAACTTTCAAGCACTTTCCAACAATTCCTTCAAAGAAAGTGGATAAAGTTGAAGTATATCTCATACTGAAATTTCCAAAGACATATATGGCTGAAGAAGACAAATGTCCAGAGGACACATAACTACCCCAACAAGAAGCACTTACTGCAGCGAGAAACAAAGTCAGTGTTTGTGTCGGGGTAAATTTTCTGACCAGATATATAAAGCGTCGTGTGAATCCTGGACTGAAATCTGTTGAATATAAGCTATGCTGTATCAAGTCAGTGCCTGTGTTAAGGTCATTTTGCAGACCAAATCCTGAAAATGAATCAACTGTTCATTCTGAGTGTTTGAAAGGTTAGCAAGACTACCCCAACAATTAGCACTTACTGTCATCCAAATATCAAGTCAGTGCCTGTGTTAAGGTCATTTTGCAGAACACTACCAAGCCGATCCCAACAGTGATGTTTGGAACAATTCCAATTACCATGGCTGCCACAAAGCTGTGTGGTTTCAAATGAACAATTCAACAACCGACACATGGCCACCTTCCTGTTGTAAGTGTAGCCATTACACCAAGAAGTAGTTTGTGTTGAAGTAATTATTCTGACCAGATATGTAAACAGGTGGCAAAACTGTTGAATATAATTAAACTATGCTTTACGTTTTGGGGTGTCATTAATAAGGTGGGGCAATTTTGGAAGTACCAGCGTGTGTTGCTTTGAGATTGATTAGAGATAACTTGTGCCACAAACTAACACGACGAGGATGGGACTTGAACCCATGCGTGCAAAGCACAATGGATTAGCAGTCCATCACCTTAACCACTCGGTCACCTCGTCCTGCCTACTGTACATTTGCTGTCTGAAAACCTTCTTGTACACTAGTTTCGTCTTCTTGTTCTTTTTCCATTGTACATACTGTGACAACGCCAAAACTGGGAAGCAAACTATTTAACTGGAAGCAAGTTAACGCAACTGAAAAAACAATGAGTTGAGTTTGACATCACACACTTGAGGTCAAATCATGGCCAGATATGACAAAATGGGATCCGACAAACATAGATCTGGCGCATTATTGAGTTAGCAATTTAGTTAGCAAGAGTGAGCATCTCAGTTAAGGGGAATCAGCTCAAGTGGTAGAGCGCTCGCTTAGCATGTGAGAGGTAACGGTGTGTATTCTCCACAAGATTTTCACTAGTGCTTTCTGTGATTGTGAGCAATGGCTTTTGAATGTTTGGCTTGCTTCAACTTAAAAACCATACAAAGATGCAATGATAAACTAATGTGATTGGAAGCCATCAAACATTGACCAATAAATGGTGGACACCCGAAAGGAACAAACACAATAGAAGTAACCCATCAATATAGCATGCTAAAATGATGCATGCCTCCTGACATTGTGATGGCATAAAATTACATGAAAGTGCTATTTGGACAGCTGTAAGCCTCATAGTTCCAGTGCTGTGGAGCTATGCTGCAGCTTAGAGTAAGTGTGGTCCCAGTGGTAAATCTACCTTTTGCATTTCTTCTGCCAATTTTCCATTCCTTAACACTAGACAACCCATAGTTTTCTAATTCCTGTTACCATGTACAAAGGGCTGCTACAAAGCTGTGTGGTTTCAAATGAACAACTCAACAACAAACACATTGTAAAGGGGGCCAGTACCTTCCAGATTAACGTTTCACAGCCACAGCATGAAGTCCATCAAGTCCAACACAGTTTTTCTGTTCTGAAGACAACAGTCCATCTTAAATGCTGAATCCTTCAACACGCTCCATCTTCTTCTTCTCAAGTTTCTAAGTTGGAAATAACGGTCATCAGAAGGTCACACAGACAAAGAACAACAGTCTCCTGAAGAATGCAAAACATTAGGTGTTAATGTGTTCTCGTTCAGCCTGCGGAAGACACTCAGGTTTTCAAGTACTTTCCAACAATACCTTGAAGAGAAAGTGCATAAAGTTTAAGTGTTTCTAAAAACTGATTTTAGCTGAAGCTGACAAGGTTTGAGATGGCATATAACTACCCCAACAAGACGCACTTACTTCACCAAGAAACAGTCAGTGTTTGTGTCAGGGTAATCATGCTGATGAGATAATTAAACAGGTGGAAAGGGAATCCTGGATTGCAATCTGTTGAATAAAACTATGCTTTACATTTTTGCATTGTGGGCATTGTCACAACCAAGACAACCCCAAAGAGAAGCACTTGTGAAGAAAAGAATCAACAGTGGTTCCTTTGAGGTGGTCTGAGAGTGTTTTAAGACAAAACATGATCAATCAGCTTTCAATCTGTTTACTTCATGAAGATTTGGAACAGACAAGGACACAGTTCTGTGTAACTTTTAACTGGGCACTGTTAAAATATTATTCAATTCAAGATAGAACCTGGATTCAATCCAACTTTCAGATCAACAAGAGTCTGAATCCATAATGGATCCTGAAAGGATGTCTTTCCACTGTGAGGAAAATGTGCAGGTTTTTCTCAAGTCAGGACAGAAAGACAACCCAACTTTCAAGCACTTTCCAACAATTCCTTCAAAGAAAGTGCATAAAGTTGAAGTATATCTCATCCTGAAATTTCCAAAGACATATATGGCTGGAGAAGACAAATGTCCAGAGGACATATAACTACCCCAGCAAGAAGCACTTACTGCAGCGAGAAACAAAGTCAGTGTTTGTGTCGGGGTAATTATTCTGAACAGATATGTAAAGCGTCGTGTGAATCCTGGACTGCAATGTGTTGAATATAAACTATGCTTTAGTTTCAATTTTACTTTGCATTGTGGACATTGTCACAACCAAGACAACCCCAAAGAGAAGCACTTGTGAAGAAAAGAATCAACAGTGGTTCCTTTGAGGTGATCTGAGAGTGATTTAAGACTAAACATGATCAATCACACTAATATCGTACTAATCATACTAATATGATATATTTTAATACACAATTTAGAAACTGTATTGCTGCTGTTGCTAAGCAACACCAAGCAAGTTTCAAGTTCTATACTGACATCATCTGAATGGGTGGGGCTGATTTCTTGCTTTGATGCTCTGTGACATCATTATGATACCTTTTATCCATATACAAGAGGCAAGTTTCCATCTGCAGATCCTGACTACGAATTGATGGACGACATCCACAATGACTACATTGTGGCATTATTTTCCAGCTCATTTCCAGGATAACGGTAAGTGTATCTCTGCCAAGTACTTCCGTGACTGGAGCGTCAGACTGAAACGGAAATTGTATATTTATTGCTACTGTAAAGGCATAAATATGGCAAAAGGATGAACCACAACACGAGGCGACATCAGACAAGTTTATGACTATTGAATTGTGCTCCCAATATTACAAACAAAGATCAAACAGTGACATATCAAAGAGTACTATGACATCATAATGGAATTATTCTCCAAATACCCCACACTGAAATGGAAGTGCAAAAGTTTACAGCACCTGGTATTCCCAGGCAGTCTTCCATTCAAGTACCGAACAGGCCCAACTCTGCTAGGCTTCTGAGATCAGACGGGATCGTGCGTTTTCAGGGTGGTGTAGCTGTAAGCGTCAGACTGGAACGGAAATTGTATTTTTATTGCTAGTGTAAAGGAATAAATATGGCACAAGGATGAACCAGAACAAGAAGTGATATCACACACTTTTATGACATTTGAATTGTGCTCCAAATATTACATACAAAGATCAAACAGTGACATGTCAAAGAGTACTATGACATAATGTAATTATTCTCCAAATACCCCACACTGAAATGGAAGTGCAAAAGCTTACAGCACCTGGTATTCCCGGGCGGTCTTCCATTCAAGTACCGAACAGGCCCAACTCTGCTAGGCTTCTGAGATCAGACGGGATCGGGCGTTTTCAGGGTGGTGTAACTGTAAGCGTCAGACTGGAACGGAAATAATATTTTTATTGCTACTGTAAAGACATAAATATGGCACCAGGATGAACCAGAACAAGAAGTGACACCACACACGTTTATGACTATTGAATTGTGCTCCAAATATCACATACAAAGATGAAACAGTGACATATCAAAGAGTGCTATGAGATTATAACAGAATTATTCTCCAAATATCCCACACTGAAATGGACGTGCAAAAGCTTACAGCACCTGGTGTTCCCAGGTGGTCTCCCATTCAAGTACTGACCAGGCCCAAATCTGCTAGGCTTCCGAGATCAGACGAGCTCAGGCGTTTTCAGGGTGGTGTGGCCGTAAGCGTCAGACAGGAGTGGAAACTGTATTTTTATTGCTAGAGTAAAGGCATAACTATGGCACCACAACAAGAAGTGACATCACACACTTTTATGACATTTGAATTGTGTTCCAAATATTACATGCAAAGATCAAACAGTGACATATCAAAGAGTACTATGACATCATAACGGAGTTATTCTCCAAATGTACCAGAATTAAATGGAAGTGCAAAAGCTTACAGCACCTGGTGTTCCCAGGTGGTCTCCCATTCAAGTACCGAACAGGCCCAACTCTGCTAGGCTTCTGAGATCAGACGGGATCGGGCATTTTCAGGGTGGTGTAGCTGTAAGCGTCAGACTGGAAGGGAAATTGTATTTTTATTGCTAGTGTAGAGGAATAAATATGGCACAAGGATGAACCAGAACAAGAAGTGACATCACACACTTTTATGACATTTGAATTGTGCTCCAAATATTACATACAAAGATCAAACAGTGACATATCAAAGAGTACTATGACATCATAATGGAATTTTTCTCCAAATACCCCACACTGAAATGGAAGTGCAAAAGCTTACAGCACCTGGTATTCCCTGGCGGTCTTCCATTCAAGTACCGAACAGGCCCAACTCTGCTAGGCTTCTGAGATCAGACGGGATCGGGCGTTTTCAGGGTGGTGTAGCTGTAAGCGTCAGAATGGAACGGAAATTGTATTTTTATTGTTACTGTAAAGGCATAAATATGGCACCAGGATGAACCACAACACGAAGCGACATCGGAAAAGTTTATGACATTTGAATTGTGGTCCCAATATTACAAACAAAGATGAAACAGTGACATATCAAAGAGTGCTATGAGATTATAACAGAATTATTCTCCAAATATCCAACACTGAAATGGACGTGCAAAAGCTTACAGCACCTGGTGTTCCCAGGCGATCTTCCATTCAAGTACCGAAAAGGCCCAACTCTGCTAGGCTTCTGAGATCAGACGGGATCGGGCGTTTTCAGGGTGGTGTAGCTGTAAGCGTCAGACTGGAACGGAAATTGTATTATTATTGCTAGTGTAGAGGAATAAATATGGCACAAGGATGAACCAGAACAAGAAGTGACATCACACACTTTTATGACATTTGAATTGTGCTCCAAATATTACATACAAAGATCAAACAGTGACATATCAAAGAGTACTATGACATCATAATGGAATTATTCTCCAAATACCCCACACTGAAATGGAAGTGCAAAAGCTTACAGCACCTGGTGTTCCCAGGTGGTCTCCCATTCAAGTACTGACCAGGCCAAACTCTGCTTTGCGTCCGAGATCAGACGAGATCAGGCGTTTTCAGGGTGGTGTGGCCGTAAGCGTCAGACTAGAACGGAAATTGTATTTTTATTGCTACTGTAAAGGCATAACTATGGCACCACAACAAGAAGTGACATCACACACTTTTATGAAATTTGAATTGTGCTCCAAATATTACATGCAAAGATCAAACAGTGACATATCAAAGAGTACTATGACATCATAACGGAGTTATTCTCCAAATGTACCACAATGAAATGGAAGTGAAAAAGTTTACAGCACCTGGTATTCCCAGGCGGTCTTCCATTCAAGTACCGAACAGGCCCAACTCTGCTAGGCTTCTGAGATCAGACGGGATCGGGCGTTTTCAGGGTGGTGTGGCTGTAAGCATCAGACTGGAACGGAAATTGTATTTTTATTGCTACTGTAAAGGCATAAATATGGCACCAGGATAAACCAAAACACGAAGCGACATCAGACATTTTAAGACATTTGAATTGTGCTCCCAATATTACAATCAAAGATGAAACAGTGACATATCAGAGTGCTATGAGATTATAACAGAATTATTCTCCAAATATCCCACACTGAAATGGACGTGCAAAAGCTTACAGCACCTGGTATTCCCAGGTGGTCTCCCATTCAAGTACTGACCAGGCCCAACTCTGCTTTGCTTCCGAGATCAGACGAGATGAGGCGTTTTCAGGGTGGTGTAGCTGTAAGCGTCAGACTGCAGTGGAAACTGTATTTTTATTGCTAGTGTAAAGGAATAAATATGGCACAAGGATGAACCAGAACAAGAAGTGATGTCACACACGTTTATGACTATTGAATTGTGTTCCAAATATTACATGCAAAGATCAAACAGTGACATATCAAAGAGTACTATGACATCATAATGGAATTATTCTCCAAATACTCCACACTGAAATGGAAGTGCAAAAGCTTACAGCACCTGGTATTCCCAGGCGGTCTTCCATTCAAGTACCGAACAGGCCCAACTCTGCTAGGCTTCTGAGATCAGACGAGATCGGGCGTTTTCAGGGTGGTGTAGCTGTAAGCGTCAGACTGGAACGGAAATTGTATTTTTATTGCTACTGTAAAGACATAAATATGGCACCAGGATGAACCAGAACAAGAAGTGACACCACACACGTTTATGACTATTGAATTGTGCTCCCAATATTACAAACAAAGATGAAACAGTGACATATCAAAGAGTGCTATGACATCATAATGGAATTATTCTCCAAATACCCCACACTGAAATGGACGTGCAAAAGCTTACAGCACCTGGTATTCCCAGGCGGTCTTCCATTCAAGTACCGAACAGGCCCAACTCTGCTAGGCTTCTGAGATCAGACGGGATCGGGCGTTTTCAGGGTGGTGTAGCTGTAAGCGTCAGACTGGAACGGAAATTGTATTATTATTGATAGTGTAGAGGAATAAATATGGCACAAGGATGAACCAGAACAAGAAGTGACATCACACACTTTTATGACATTTGAATTGTGTTCCAAATATTACATGCAAAGATCAAACAGTGACATATCAAAGAGTACTATGACATCCTAATGGAATTATTCTCCAAATACCCCACACTGAAATGGAAGTGCAAAAGCTTACAGCACCTGGTATTCCCAGGCGGTCTTCCATTCAAGTACCGAACAGGCCCAACTCTGCTAGGCTTCTGAGATCAGACGGGATCGGGCGTTTTCAGGGTGGTGTAGCTGTAAGCGTCAGACTGGAAGGGAAATTGTATTTTTATTGCTACTGTAAAGGCATAAATATGGCACCAGGATGAACCAGAACACGAAGCGACATCAGACATTTTATGACATTTGAATTGTGCTCCCAATATTACAATCAAAGATGAAACAGTGACATATCAGAGTGCTATGAGATTATAACAGAATTATTCTCCAAATATCCCACACTGAAATGGACGTGCAAAAGCTTACAGCACCTGGTGTTCCCACGTGGTCTCCCATTCAAGTACTGACCAGGCCCACCTTTGCTGTGCTTCTGAGGTCAGACGACATCAGGCGTTTTCAGGGTGGTGTGCCCGTAAGCGTCAGACTGGAGCGGAAGGTGTATTTTTATTGCTAGAGTAAAGGCATAACTATGGCACCACAACAAGAAGTGACATCACACACTTTTATGACATTTGAATTGTGTTCCAAATATTACATGCAAAGATCAAACAGTGACATATCAAAGAGTACTATGACATCATAATGGAATTATTCTCCAAATACCCCACACTGAAATGGAAGTGCAAAAGCTTACAGCACCTGGTATTCCCAGGCGGTCTCCCATTCAAGTACCGAGCAGGCGCAACTCTGCTAGGCTTCTGAGATCAGACGGGATCGTGCGTTTTCAGGGTGGTGTAGCTGTAAGCGTCAGACTGGAACGGAAATTGTATTTTTATTGCTACTGTAAAGGCATAAATATGGCACCAGGATGAACCAGAACAAGAAGTGACACCACACACGTTTATGACTATTGAATTGTGCTCCAAATATTACATACAAAGATCAAACAGTGACATATCAAAGAGTACTATGACGTCATAACGGAGTTATTCTCCAAATGTACCACAATGAAATGGAAGTGCAAAAGCTTACAGCACCTGGTATTCCCAGGCGGTCTTCCATTCAAGTACTGACCAGGCCCAACTCCTCTTTGCTTCTGAGATCAGATGAGATCGGGCGTTTGGGGGGGGGATCTTTTAATATTGAATTTCAATAAATACAATAAAACCAGTATACACAGCACAGAACAACAAAGAAAAAAATACTAACACTATATACAACACAGACACAATCACGTAATACAAAACTGACACATATGGGTTAATTACAATACTCACAATTACAAGAACAACAAGACAACACATACAAGGACATTTTAAAGGAAAACATGAGGCAGAGGGAACAGACAACAGAACACTAGACAGTGATATATATATATATATATATATGTATATAAATAAATAAAAAAAAAAAAAAAAAAAAAAAAAAAAAAATATATATATATATATATATATATATATATATATATATATATATATATATATATATATTTTTTTTTTTTTTTTTTTTACTTTTCTTTTTTTTTTTTGTCGATTTTTTTTATTGTTAAAATCGTTGTTGTTTAGTGTTGGGCCCATAGCAAGGACTGTTCATCAGACCTCTTTCTTCCATGAAGTCCAGAGCAGCTCTTCTTCCATGTTGTTTCTCACATGCATTTTTCTGATGAGGCTTGTCCAACTTTTATCCTGAATGCTTCCACACCTCCACCTATCACTTCCACAAGTTTCTACGATGGGGGTATTGCCCATCAGACGGTCCATCAAGGAACAATGCTGTCATGAAGAATGCAAAACATTAGGTGTTGATCATTGGTCGATTAGCTTTCAGTGTGTTTACTTCATGAAGATTTGGAACAGAAAAGGACACAGTTCTGTGTACCTTTTAACTGGGCACTGTTAAAATATTATTCAATTCAAGATAAAACCTGTATTCAATCCAACTTTCAGATCAACAAGAGTCTGAATCCATAATGGATCCTGAAAGGATGTCTTTCCACTGTGAGGAAAATGTGCAGGTTTTCTCAAGTCAGGACAGAAAGACACCCCAACTTTCAAGCACTTTCCAACAATTCCTTCAAAGAAAGTGCATAAAGTTGGAGTATATCTCATCCTGAAATTTCCAAAGACATATATGGCTGAAGAAGACAAATGTCCAGAGGACACATAACTACCCCAGCAAGAAGCACTTACTGCAGCGAGAAACAAAGTCAGTGTTTGTGTCGGGGTAATTATTCTGAACAGATATGTAAAGCGTCGTGTGAATCCTGGACTGCAATGTGTTGAATATAAACTATGCTTTAGTTTCAATTTTACTTTGCATTGTGGACATTGTCACAACCAAGACAACCCCAAAGAGAAGCACTTGTGAAGAAAAGAATCAACAGTGGTTCCTTTGAGGTGATCTGAGAGTGATTTAAGACTAAACATGATGGCATAAGGTTCAAACACGATTGATACTAGGGCCGTCTTCGAACCAATGACTTACTAATAAAACATTAAAATGCATAAAATGAATCAACTGTTCATTCCGAGTGTTTGAAAGGTCAGCAAGACTACCCCAACAATTAGCACTTACTGTCATCCAAATATCAAGTCAGTGCCTGTGTTAACGTCATTTTGCAGACCAAATCCTGAAAAACACCATTTGGATCAGAAGCTCACAAGAGAGATAGAAGCACTTATGGACACTATTCAGCATCAGTGTGTCTGTTTGAGGGATTCTCCGTGCAATATCTTCATCAGCTAGCGTTGGTAGAGTTTGTCTTTTTCAACCGTCCCAACAGGAAGCACTTCCTGATTTAAAAAAAAAACAGTTCATGCTCGTGTTGGGCCCATAGCAAGGACTGTTCATCAGACCTCTTTCTTCCATGAAGTCCAGAGCAGCTCTTCTTCCATGTTGTTTCTCACATGCATTTTTCTGATGAGGCTTGTCCAACTTTTATCCTGAATGCTTCCACAAACTCCACCTATTTCTTCCACAAGTTTCTACGATGGGGGTATTGCCCATCAGACGGTCCATCAAGGAACAATGCTGTCATGAAGAATGCAAAACATTAGGTGTTGATCATTGGTCGATTAGCTTTCAGTGTGTTTACTTCATGAAGATTTGGAACAGAAAAGGACACAGTTCTGTGTACCTTTTAACTGGGCACTGTTAAAATATTATTCAATTCAATTGAATAATATTTTTTTTAGTAATTGCACAGTAATTGCACTTACTGTAGTGAGAAACAAAGTCAGTGTTTGTGTCGGGGTAATTATTCTGAACAGATATGTAAAGCGTCCTGTGAATCCTGGACTGCAGTCTGTTGAATATAAACTATGCTTTATTTTCAATTTTACTTTGCATTGTGGACTTTGTCACAACCAAGACAACCCCAAAGAGAAGCACTTGTGAAGAAAAGAATCAACAGTGGTTCCTTTGAGGTTATCTGAGAGTGATTTAAGACTAAACATGATCAATCACACTAATATCGTACTAATCATACTAATATGATTTATTTTAATACACAATTTAGAAACTGTATTGCTGCTGTTGCTAAGCAACACCAAGCAAGTTTCAAGTTCTATACTGACATCATCTGAATGGGTGGGGCTGATTTCTTGCTTTGATGCTCTCTGACATCATTATGACACCTTTTATCCATATACAAGAGGCAAGTTTCCATCTGCAGATCCTGACTACGAATTGATGGACGACATCCACAATGACTACCTCCTGCATTATTTTCCAGCTGATTTCCAGGATAACGGTAAGTGTATCTCTGCAGCTCACGGGTGTCCAGTCTTTCCTTTAGGGCCGCTGTTCTGCAACTTTTCCATGTCTTCCTGATCCAGCATATCTCAAGTACATTCAATGGATCAGTGTATTGTATTAAACTGGAATACAGAGTTAAACAATTAATGTCAATGTTTTCCAAGAAAAAATTCCAACGCGCTAAATTTCCAGCTCCATCTCCAGAAACACCTGAACAAGTGCGTAAACACCCTCAGCCCAAAGATGTTGGGAAGTCTGCCAGGATAGAAAAACTATTGATTATTGATTCAACACAATTGGAATAACACAGAGTTGAGTTTGACACCACACAGTGAGGCTTGAGGTCAAAACACTCGCAGATACGAAAAATGACATCAAACGTTGACATACATAGGAAAATTCAGCATTTGAGTTTCCCAAGCACCTGTGGTGAAGGGGAATTAGCTCAAGTGGTAAAGCGCTCGCTTTGCATGTGAGAGGTAATGGGATCGATGCCCATATTCTCCACAAGACTTTCACCAGTTCTTGCTAACATAGGCAGCTATTGAAAGCAAGATAAAAGAGAAAACACTGAAAATAACAAAAGCAAAAGTGTGATGACAGACTATATAAAAACTAACCCCACTGCAGCAAGAAACATGTTTCCAAAGACTGCAATCTGTTTAATATAAACTATGCTTTATTTTCAATTTTACTTTGCATTGTGGACTTTGTCACAACCAAGACAACCCCAAGGAGAAGCACTTGTGAAGAAAAGAATCAACAGTGGTTCCTTTGAGGTGATCTGAGACTGATTGAAGACAGAACTTGATGGCATCAGGTTCAAACACGATTGATACTAGGGCCGTCTTCAAACCAATGACTTACATATAAAACATTAAATGGCATAAAATGAATCAACTGTTCATTCTGAGTGTTTGAAAGGTCAGCAAGACTACCCCAACAATTAGCACTTACTGTCATCCAAATATCATGTCAGTGCCTGTGTTAAGGTCATTTTGCAGACCAAATCCTGAAAAACACCATTTGGATCAGTAGCTCACAAGAGAGATAGAAGCACTTATGGACACTATTCAGCATCAGTGTGTCTGTTTGAGGGATTCTCCGTGCAATATCTTCATCAGCTAGCGTTGGTAGAGTTTGTCTTTTTCAACCGTCCCAACAGGAAGCACTTCCTGATTTAAAAAAAACAGTTAATGCTCGTGTTGGGCCCATAGCAAGGACCGTTCATCAGACCTCTTTCTTCCATGAAGTCCAGAGCAGCTCTTCTTCCATGTTGTTTTTCACATGCATTTTTCTGATGAGGCTTGTCCAATTTTTATCCTGAATGCTTCCACAAACTCCACCTATTTCTTCCACAAGTTTCTACGATGGGGGTATTGCCCATCAGACGGTCCATCAAGGAACAATGCTGTCATGAAGAATGCAAAACATTAGGTGTTGATGACTGGTCAATCAGCTTTCAGTGTGTTTACTTCATGAAGATTTGGAACAGACAAGGACACAGTTCTGTGTACCTTTTAACTGGGCACTGTTAAAATATTATTCAATTCAAGATAGAACCTGGATTCAATCCTACTTTCAGATCAACAAGAGTCTGAATCCATAATGGATCCTGAAAGGATGTCTTTCCACTGTGAGGAAAATGTGCAGGTTTTCTCAAGTCAGGACAGAAAGACAACCCAACTTTCAAGCACTTTCCAACAATTCCTTCAAAGAAAGTGCATAAAGTTGAAATATATCTCATCCTGAAATTTCCAAAGACATATATGGCTGAAGAAGACAAATGTCCAGAGGACACATAACTACCCCAACAAGAAGCACTTACTGCAGCGAGAAACAAAGTCAGTGTTTGTGTCGGGGTAATTATTCTGACCAGATATATAAAGCGTCGTGTGAATCCTGGACTGCAATCTGTTGAATATAAACTATGCTTTAGTTTCAATTTTACTTTGCATTGTGGACTTTGTCACAACCAAGACAACCCCAAGGAGAAGCACTTGTGAAGAAAAGAATCAACAGTGGTTCCTTTGAGGTGATCTGAGTGATTTAAGACTAAACATGATCAATCACACTAATATCGTACTAATCATACTAATATGATTTATTTTAATACACAATTTAGAAACTGTATTGCTGCTGTTGCTAAGCAACACCAAGCAAGTTTCAAGTTCTATACTGACATCATCTGAATGGGTGCGGCTGATTTCTTGCTTTGATGCTCTGTGACATCATTATGACACCTTTTATCCACATACAAGAGGCAAGTTTCCATCTGCAGATCCTGACTACGAATTGATGGACGACATCCACAATGACTACCTCCCACATTGTTTTCCAGCTGATTTCCAGGATAACGGTAAGTGTATCTCTGCAGCTCACGGGTGTCCAGAGTCTTTCCTTTAGGGCCGCTGTTCTGCAACTTTTCCATGTCTTCCTGATCCAGCATACCTCAAGTACATTCAATGGATCAGTGTATTGTATTAAACTGGAATACAGAGTTAAACAATTAATGTCAATGTTTTCCAAGAAAAAATTCCAACGTGCTAAATTTCCAGCTCCATCTCCTGAAACGCCTGAACAAGTGCGTAAACACCCTCAGCCCAAAGATGTTGGGAAGTCTGCCAGGATAGAAAAACTATTGATTATTGATTCAACACAATTGGAATAACACAGAGTTGAGTTTGACACCACACAGTGAGGCTTGAGGTCAAAACACTCGCAGATACGAAAAATGACATCAAACATTGACATACACGCTGGAAGATTCAGCATTTGAGTTTCCCAAGCACATGTGGCGAAGGGGAATTAGCTCAAGTGGTAGAGCGCTCGCTTTGCATGTGAGAGGTAATGGCATCGATGCCCATATTCTCCACAAGACTTTCACCAGTTCTTGGTAAAATAGGCAGCTATTGAAAGCAAGATAAAAGAAAAAACCCTGAAAATAAGAGAAGCAAAAGTGTATTGACAGACTATATAAAAACTAACCCCACTGCAGCAAGAAACATGTTTCCAAAGACTGCAATCTGTTGAATATAAACTATGCTTTATTTTCAATTTTACTTTGCATTGTGGACTTTATCACAACCAAGATAACCCCAAGGAGAAGCACTTGTGAAGAAAAGAATCAACAGTGGTTCCTTTGAGGTGATCTGAGAGTGATTGAAGACAGAACTTGATGGCATCAGGTTCAAACACGATTGATACTAGGGCCGTCTTCGAACCAATGACTTACTAATAAAACATTAAAATGCATAAAATGAATCAACTGTTCATTCCGAGTGTTTGAAAGGTCAGCAAGACTACCCCAACAATTAGCACTTACTGTCTTCCAAATATCAAGTCAGTGCCTGTGTTAAGGTCATTTTGCAGACCAAATCCTGAAAAACACCATTTGGATCAAAAGCTCACAAGAGAGATAGAAGCACTTATGGACACTATTCAGCATCAGTGTGTCTGTTTGAGGGATTCTCCGTGCAATATCTTCATCAGCTAGCATTGGTAGAGTTTGTCTTTTTCAACCGTCCCAACAGGAAGCACTTCCTGATTTAAAAAACAACAGTTAATGCTCGTGTTGGGCCCATAGCAAGGACTGTTCATCAGACCTCTTTCTTCCATGAAGTCCAGAGCAGCTCTTCTTCCATGTTGTTTCTCACATGCATTTTTCTGATGAGGCTTGTCCAAATTTTATCCTGAATGCTTCCACACCTCCACCTATTACTTCCACAAGTTTCTACGATGGGGGTATTGCCCATCAGACGGTCCATCAAGGAACAATGCTGTCATGAAGAATGCAAAACATTAGGTGTTGGTGATTGGTCAATTAGCTTTCAGTCTGTTTACTTCATGAAGATTTGGAACAGAAAAGGACACAGTTCTGTGTAACTTTTAGCTGGGCACCGTTAAAATATTATTCAATTCAGGATAAAACCTGGATTCAATCCAACTTTCAGATCAACAAGAGTCTGAATCCATAATGGATCCTGAAAGGATGTCTTTCCACTGACATTGACCAATAAATGGTGGACACCCGAAAGGAACAAACACAATAGAAGTAACCCATCAATATAGCATGCTAAAATGATGCATGCCTCCTGACATTGTGATGGCATAAAATTACATGAAAGTGCTATTTAGACAGCTGTAAGCCTCATAGTTCCAGTGCTGTGGAGCTATGCTGCAGCTTAGAGTAAGTGTGGTCCCAGTGGTAAATCTACCTTTTGCATTTCTTCTGCCAATTTTCCATTCCTTAACACTAGACAACCCATAGTTTTCTAATTCCTGTTACCATGTACAAAGGGCTGCCACAAAGCTGTGTGGTTTCAAATGAACAACTCAACAACAAACACATTGTAAAGGGGGCCAGTACCTTCCAGATTAACGTTTCACAGCCACAGCATGAAGTCCATCAAGTCCAGCACAGTTTTTCTGTTCTGAAGACAACAGTCCATCTTAAATGCTGAATCCTTCAACACGCTCCATCTTCTTCTTCTAAAGTTGCTAAGTTGGAAGTAACGGTCATCAGAAGGTCACACAGACAAAGAACAACAGTCTCCTCAAGAATGTAAAACATTAGGTGTTAATGTGTTCTCATTCAGCCTGCGGAAGACACTCAGGTTTTCAAGCACTTTCCAACAATACCTTGAAGAGAAAGTGCATAAAGTTTAAGTGTTTCTAAAAACTGATTTTAGCTGAAGCTGACAAGGTTTGAGATGGCATATAACTACCCCAAAAAGAAGCACTTACTGCAGCGAGAAACAAAGTCAGTGTTTGTGTCGGGGTAAATTTTCTGACCAGATATATAAAGCGTCGTGTGAATCCTGGACTGAAATCTGTTGAATATAAGCTATGCTTTATCAAGTCAGTGCCTGTGTTAAGGTCATTTTGCAGACCAAATCTTGAAAATGAATCAACTGTTCATTCTGAGTGTTTGAAAGGTCAGCAAGACTACCCCAACAATTA
Source organism: Telmatherina bonti (assembly GCF_933228915.1). Lineage (NCBI taxonomy): Eukaryota > Metazoa > Chordata > Actinopteri > Atheriniformes > Telmatherinidae > Telmatherina > Telmatherina bonti. The sequence continues at coordinate 8,818,381 of NC_136629.1, forward strand.
GCACTTACTGTCATCCAAATATCAAGTCAGTGCCTGTGTTAAGGTCATTTTGCAGAACACTACCAAGCCGATCCCAACAGTGATGTTTGGAACAATTCCAATTACCATGGCTGCCACAAAGCTGTGTGGTTTCAAATGAACAATTCAACAACCGACACATGGCCACCTTCCTGTTGTAAGTGTAGCCATTACACCAAGAAGTAGTTTGTGTTGAAGTAATTATTCTGACCAGATATGTAAACAGGTGGCAAAACTGTTGAATATAATTAAACTATGCTTTACATTTTGGGGTGTCATTAATAAGGTGGGGCTATTTTGGAAGTACCAGCGTGTGTTGCTTTGAGTTTGATTAGAGATAACTTGTGCCACAAACTAACACGACGAGTATGGGTCTCGAACCCATGCGTGCAAAGCACAATGGATTAGCAGTCCAGCTGCCGAAGAATGGTCCGGGGGAAATGTTGAAAATGTTGAAGTTGCCGGCCAATCACGTTCAAGAAATGTTGAAAATGTTGAAGATTCTAGCCAATCACGTTCAAGAAATGTTGAAAATGTTGAAGTTGCCGACCAATCACGTTGGAGAAATGTTGAAAGCAGACGGCCAATGACGTCGTGAAAGTTACGTATCGCAGTGTAAAATTTTTAATGAAGGTAAAGGTTACGGGAGATCGAAGGTTAAATCCGTATGTAAATTGGAAGTTCTTGGGAACAGTCGGAGTGAACAAGAATTTACGAGTGAAAGCGGTCTATTTAGCGACATGGTAAGTATCGGCTCATTCATGAAAATGCTGTATGATGTACATCGATGTGTAAAAATAAAAATTTCCCGGTTTTACACCGATGTTACTCGACATTGGTTTCACAGTCGTGTCTTTTTTTCCCATTCCCATTTCCCGAGCGAGTCGATGAAAAACGTTTCATATGTGGGATTAACCAAGTTGTTAGCTATTAAAGCTAAGATAACTTTGGTCTATAAAATATTATTTACGTGCTTATTACACCGAGGTTATGTTAGATGTGGCTTTGTTTTCAGTCATGTCCTATTCATTCTCGCCCTCGGCTTCTTAAGACATTTAAAATAAAAATCACATCATGGGGATTAACCATCATCATATATGGTCGTCGGCATAAACTACCGCGTTTAAAAAAAAGTGGGAAAATAGGGGTCATTTTATAATCAGTACTGTCCTGTATTCGGGTCAGTATGTTAGTCCTGTTGGATAACCATGCCAAGCTAACTTTTGTCTATGAAGTACTTTAACAAACCCAGCAAAATTTCTCAACATATAGAATATATCAGTACTGGGACCAAACAGGAAGCTGAAGGTCATACAAGATAACAAACTAAAGACCATATTAAAGCCAGTAGTAATAATATATCCACAATCCTCCATATAGGAGCTGCTGATTGACAACTGGCCTGTCTGACAGAGCTTTTTTTTTTTTTTTTTTAAATCATATTTACTAATAACAGGTCCCAGATATTATTAACCAGGCTTGAGGTGATTGAGTGGTTGGACATATTTTGGAGTATTTTACCTAATCATTACCAGACGTTAGGTCTAGTCATTGAGGACAGTGTCTCATCATAATCATTATGGGTTTTTATTCTTTTAGTTTTTGTATAGGCTTGATAAGCTCTTATGTTGTTACCATTTTCTTTTAAATCATCTTCAACCAAAGGCATCGAAGTCCCACAAAGCAATGCCCGACACTGTCTGGATGGCACGCCTCAAGAGCTTCGCCTCCACAGGATCATGGCCTCCAGGTGAGGGCAACAGGCCAGCACCCAGACAGAAGAAGTGGTACGGGCTGTATCAGAGGGTATGTGTGTCTTTATCAGGTGTTTACTTTTATACTTAATTTGTACTAAATGCAACAGCATAAACCGGATTTTCACACATTAATAAATATTTGATTAAGTAAAAATTCAAAATGGTTTCTGCTACAACACACACAACTGAATGACATGGAGATAAATCTTCAAATGTTCTTTTTAGATTGAGAAATGTCCAATGATGCAGCATGGGCAGACGTCCCTGTTTGGTAGTGTGAGGAGATGTGTGTGTGGATTCCACATCCAGATGGTAGGCGAAAAACACAGTAGTTTTGTAGTATAGTACAAATATGACATCACAAAGTGACCAGTGTTAAACCTACTTTGCCATTAAACAGCAGCCAGCTCCTGCTGTCCAGCCAGCTCCTGCTGTCCAGCCAGCTCCTGCTGTCCAGCCAGCTCCTGCTGTCCAGCCAGCTCCTGCTGTCCAGCCAGCTCCTGCTGTCCAGGGTGCCCTGATGTCACAGACTTCAGCTGCAGGTGCTGCCCAGTCTGCTGGGCTGACACAAATGAAGGGAGCTGAAGGCCACAAACAGCGACCACCACTGAATTTGTCTATGGTATTTAGTTGTTGTTGCTCCTACATGTACTATCAATAGATTCATCAAATGGCTTGTCTTTTGCTTCTTAACTTTCAGTTTACCAAACCAAGATATGGTGGTTCACTTAGCGCAGCTGCAAAGCCAAACCTTGCCATGGCCAGGAAAGTGACACAGGTAAAGGGGGTTCAAAAGTCAACTGTGTAAAAGTGTGTTGTTAATACATGTGACTTAGACTCTGTTTTATAGAAACAGGTCACAGAACACCAGGAGACACCTGCTCCTCCAGTCAGCACTACCATATCAGTGAGTGATTACATTTTCAGCTCGAGCATCTGTAGTTCTAGACTTCATTCAATGTACAGGATTAGAGATTTATCCTGTAGATTTTAATATCTGATTCTTAAACTTCATACAGGCCGTAGGCTCCCAAACAGAGGCACCAGCAGTACCAGCTGAGACACCAGTGGCTGCTCCTGTGTCAGTAAGTGTTCTAGCACTGTGCTTTAAACACGAATACTTTTGCAGCAGTGTATTTTACCAGAACTAAGTATAGTTACACATTGTTTTCCTGCTGCAACTCCTCAGCTTCCCCGTTTGTGGGCAGAGGGCTTTCCACCTGAAGACCATAGGTGGATATCCAAAGCTTTGTTTAGGATGGGGGCGAAGGGCAGACTGGAACTCCAGGACAACCTGAAGCTGTGGTACTACCCACCTCAGCCGAGTCACCTCTACCACCAGGCACCTTCCCCAGACCGCTTTTTTGCCCATCCACTACTTGTTTGGATGCCTTACAAGTTGTGGAAGGTTAAGGTGGTCTGCCCCAATCCTTCTTGTGCTGGGCATCAGCTGACAGGAGCAGGGCTGCACAAGAGGGCACGGCGGGTCCTGGACATAGACCGCATGTACACCATGGTCACTGAGACGCTGACTTGTGCCAGGTGTAAAGCCTCTCATGTGTCCTGGAGCCAGGCTGTCCTCCAACAGCTGGACTTGGCTCACAGGTCAGAATTTCGGGTCATCATGACTCAAAAGTGAGTAGTGTCTTTTTTCTCTTTTTCCATGTTCAAGTCAAAGCTGTACATTCTTACTGATATATTTATCTGTGACCAAGGTATGCCTGTGACGTGAGGGTGATTCGGCTTCTGCGGGAGAGGGGCCTTGGCAACAGCCCAACCCGGGTACTGAAACAGCTGAGGGAGAACCACACAGAGGAGTGGCTCCAACGTGTATCGCGGTACACCACGGAGTGCATGAGCTTCCTCCAGCGCCCTGGATTGCTGCCTGTAAAGTTCCCGGAACCTCCAAAGCCAGATGTTGTGCCCAGCTGCAGGTGGCTTCTGTCCGTCTACAGCCAGGACATCTTGACCAGGCTGGAGGACATCAAGGCGCACATTACATCAACCTTTGGCACCATTCTGAAGATGGACTCCACAAAAAAGGTTGAATCATCTTATTTTCTGCAAAATAGGCTTCAATAAACCACTAGCTGGATTTCTACATGTCTCCATCTTATTGTGTGTCTCTGTTCATGTTTTGTGCTTCAGATCACAAAGAAGCTGGCTGGGACAGCCAAAGGGACAGCTCTCTGGCTCACCTCTGTGGGAAATGAGTATGGCCAGATTTTAATCAGTGTCCTGACTGCTCAGGAGGGAGCTGGTTTAGACAGGATGGCTGGTGACCTGGTGAGGAGGTACCAGCAGGCCAGTGTGGATCCCCCTGTTGTCCTGTATGTGGACTGTGGATGCTGTGCTGAGGCTGCAGAGACAACAAAGCTGGAGGCTAGATTCAGCGGGTGGCCTCAGCTTCTGGTACGGCTGGACATCTGGCATTTTATGCGACGGCTTGCCCTGGGATGCACCACTGATGCCCATCAGCTGTACCCACTCTACATGGCACGCATCTCAGCGTGCATTTTTGAGTGGGATGCAGCTGACTTAGCGCTGTTGCGTGAAGCCAAGGCCCAGCAGCTTCGGAACCAGGGACTGTCATCTGCAGATGTGAACAGACACCTGACCAGGGAGGAGTTGGCTCTCCACTGCAGACGGAGGACACGAGGAGTGGACACCACAGTTAAGCTGCTGGAGGAGCTGTTTGCTTTACTTATGGGCTCCCGTGGCAACGACTCCCTTGGCGTTCCTCTGTTTGATCAGGAGAGGATGGAGCACATCTGGCGGGTCCAGAAGAAGCATGTAAAGTGCATCCAAGATCCACCAGGTGTTGCGCTCTACATTAAAACTGGAGAACTGACCAAGGGAGGTGTGCGGCTGCCGGTCTTTAGGTGTGCCAGAGGCTCTACTTCCTTGGAGTCTTTTCATCTGCACCTAAACCGCTTCATACCAGGTGTGTGACACTAAAATGTGTATCTTATTATACGCGTGTTTGTTCATTTGATGTGATGTTTATGTCAAAAATGCTTTTGATATTTCATGTTGCATTTCATTGTACTTGTAGGGACCAGTGCCAACAGCCTGAATTTCCAGGTTTACCTGCTGGAAGGTCTGCACAGGTGGAACCAGGACCGGCGCGTTGCTGCCATGGCAACTGAGAAGTCTCCTTTGTGCTGCTACTCTGGTGATCTGCTGCATTCTGTCAACCAGAACTACGAGAAGCTGTTTGGCAGAAAGGTGGCACCAGAGTTCTGTCCACCCTCACGTTACACAGGTAATGACAGAATGACCTGCCAAAGGAAAAGTACAAAGCTGCATCTCTCTGACAGCTCCTCACAGAAAAACTGTGTTGCTGAGGGGGGAAATTTATATTTATATTTAATGTATTTTATGATTCTGATGAGCTGATTGGTTTTTACTCATTCCAGTCTGCATTGTGCTTTATTTATGTTGTTGTGTCTCAGGTGAGCTCATAGGAGTGCAGTATCTGTTCCAGCAGACTGGTCAGGCCCTGCAGGACATGAACCCGGACTCAGAGGAGACTGCCCGCTTGGTGGAGGAGCATGATGTGGCGGCAGATGAGGACGATGAGGGTTTTTCTGACCTCACAGATGACCCCACAGTGCTGGATATAGAGGTTCAGCCTGCTCCCAGCATCTCCTCCACAGCAGCTCCCAGCGCCTCCTCCCCACTGACTCCCAGCGCCTCCTCCCCACTGGCTCCTGGCACCTCCTCCCTGTTTGCTCCCAGCGCCTCCTCCCCATTCGCTCCTGGCACCTCCTCCCCACTGGCTCCCAGCATCTCTGAGGCTGGGGACACCTCTGAAGAAACTGGTCAGTAACAGTTATTCACTGCTGTTTTCTACATTCTGCATGTTGACGTATATTGAAACTAAAACTGTTAAAATGTTTTAAACTATTTTCTGTTTTCTGCTTAATGATTTTAGCAGGCTGTTGATGACCAGAATGTGCCTGGATACCAGCATGTGGACAGACTTGCTGAGTACTTGGTTGGGCTTCGGGAGCAGACCTCTCTCTATCTCAGCAACCTGCAGGCGGACCAAATTATAGGACTCTGGCAGAACCTGAGCGAAGGGGACAAGCAGCGGGTTGTTTATTCAGCGCGGCACCAAGACAGACTTCTGAGTGGACGCTTCCGAACCCCAAAGAAGCCCTCAAAAACACCAGGGGTGGAGAGCACAATCCGCTGCGTGCTAGGTGCAAGTAGTGCACCTGCACAATGGCCTGACTGCTGCAGGTTGGTGGAGACCATTTTCATCAGACTGTGTGGTCTGCATCCAGCCCCCAAACTTGCTGTACAGTAATTGTAAATAGTTGTGGTTGTTTATTGTATATATTCTCATTTTTAAAATGTTTTTTTCTTTTTTTTTTTCATATTTTTGTAAAAGTTAAGAGTAAGATTAAACAGCACAGTATTAGTTGTAAATTGATTGTAAATAGTTTTAATTTTTTGTTTTGGTATTCATTCAAAAGCAATGTTATTGTTTTTAATGACTGAACATTAAACAGTGAGTTTGACATGTTTATTGTGGTGATTATGAGTAATTATGTAAATGAAATCAAGACTAGTAAGAAAAAAATGTTTTATTACAATTCAATTCACATATGAATATCTAATGTTATTATAAATATCTAAAATTATTATTATAATAATATAAATACAAAGTTGCTAGACTGACTTCAAAGTGGTGGTAAAGAAGAGAAACGAAGTGCCACTACACAAATATACACACATATCATACCGATATAAAGGCTCTTGTTATTTATATTTATATAGTGTGTGTGTGTGTGTGTGTGTATTCCATATACAGAACAGGTTCCTTACATTCTATTAACTACAATATTTTATAAACACACACAATGTTATTTTTTTCATGCCAATAAAAATGGACTTTAACAGGTTAATAAATTCTAAAAAAGGTCAGCCACTGAAATCCTGCCATGACTCCCTGTTCTGCATCGCTTCTGGTTCCTCAGCTCCTTTTTGAGAAAGAGAAAAAAAAGAAATATTAACAGAAATTACCATTGAATTAGAGCTAAATGCAGAATTACATTAATAGATGAGTAAATGAGGTGTTGAAATATTTTCACTACTTCATATTTACAATTTCAGATGCGTGTGTCTGCAAAAAGATAACCCTCAATATAAAAACATATCAGGTTTACTTCATATTAATTGTATTCTCCGCGTCATCTGACGGAGGCCATGTCACGTGATCTTCAATGCAGGCCCAGCACCTAGTTGCGAGTTCAAATCCCGTTCACTGCATGACAGACCTGGGTCAACATGTAAAAACATCTCCAGGCCACTAGACATGTGTTTATGTCCCAGAAATTTCCACATTTTTTCTTCATTTTTCCTCCTTTCTCCCTTTTCTCCTCCTTTCCCCTCTTTTTCCTTCTTCCCCCCTCTCCCCCCTTCTTCCCCATCTTACCTGGCCGAATGTTCCCCAGCTTGAGCGCATCACCTTAACCACTCGGTCACCTCGTCCTGCCCACTGTACATTTGCTGTCTGAAAACCTTCTTGTACACTAGTTTCGTCTTCTTGTTTTTTTTCCATTGTACATACTGTGACAACGCCAAAACTGGGAAGCAAACTATTTAACTGGAAGCAAGTTAACGCAACTGAAAAAACAATGAGTTGAGTTTGACATCACACACTTGAGGTCAAATCATGGCCAGATATGACAAAATGGGATCCGACAAACATAGATCTGGCGCATTATTGAGTTAGCAATTTAGTTAGCAAGAGTGAGCATCTCAGTCAAGGGGAATTAGCTCAAGTGGTAGAGCGCTCGCTTAGCATGTGAGAGGTAACGGGATCTATGCCCGTATTCTCCACAAGATATTCACTAGTGCTTTCTGTGATTGTGAGCAATGGCTTTTGAATGTTTGGCTTGCTTCAACTTAAAAACCATACAAAGATGCAATGATAAACTAATGTGATTGGAAGCCATCAAACATTGACCAATAAATGGTGGACACCCGAAAGGAACAAACACAATAGAAGTAACCCATCAATATAGCATGCTAAAATGATGCATGCCTCCTGACATTGTGATGGCATAACATTACATGAAAGTGCTATTTGGACAGCTGTAAGCCTCATAGTTCCAGTGCTGTGGAGCTATGCTGCAGCTTAGAGTAAGTGTGGTCCCAGTGGTAAATCCTCCTTTTGCATTTCTTCTGCCAATTTTCCATTCCTTAACACTAGACAACCCATAGTTTTCTAATTCCTGTTACCATGTACAAAGGGCTGCCACAAAGCTGTGTGGTTTCAAATGAACAACTCAACAACAAACACATTGTAAAGGGGGCCAGTACCTGCCAGATTAACGTTTCACAGCCACAGCATGAAGTCCATCAAGTCCAACACAGTTTTTCTGTTCTGAAGACAACAGTCCATCTTAAATGCTGAATCCTTCAACACGCTCCATCTTCTTCTTCTCAAGTTTCTAAGTTGGAAGTAACGGTCATCAGAAGGTCACACAGACAAAGAGCAACAGTCTCCTCAAGAATGCAAAACATTAGGTGTTAATGTGTTCTCATTCAGCCTGTGGAAGACACTCAGGTTTTCAAGCACTTTCCAACAATACCTTGAAGAGAAAGTGCATAAAGTTTAAGTGTTTCTAAAAACTGATTTTAGCTGAAGCTGACAAGGTTTGAGATGGCATATAACTACCCCAAAAAGAAGCACTTACTTCACCAAGAAACAGTCAGTGTTTGTGTCAGCGTAATCATGCTGATGAGATAATTAAACAGGTGGAAAGGGAATCCTGGATTGCAATCTGTTGAATAAAACCATGCTTTACATTTTTGCATTGTGGGCATTGTCACAACCAAGACAACCCCAAAGAGAAGCGCTTGTGAAGAAAAGAATCAACAGTGGTTCCTTTGAGGTGATCTGAGAGTGATTGAAGACAGAACATGATTGCATCAGGTTCAAACACGATTGATACTAGGGCCGTCTTCGAACCAATGACTTACAAATAAAACATTAAATGGCATAAAATGAATCAACTGTTCATTCTGATGGTTTGAAAGGTAAGCAAGACTACCCCAACAATTAGCACTTACTGTCATCCAAATATCAAGTCAGTGCCTGTGTTAAGGTCATTTTGCAGACCAAATCCTGAAAAACACCATTTGGATCAAAAGCTCAAAAGAGAGATAGAAACACTTATGGACACTATTCAGCATCAGTGTGTCTGTTTGAGGGATTCTCCGTGCAATATCTTCATCAGCTAGCGTTGGTAGAGTTTGTCTTTTTCAACCGTCCCAACAGGAAGCACTTCCTGATTTAAAAAAAAAAAACAGTTAATGCTCGTGTTGGGCCCATAGCAAGGACTGTTCATCAGACCTCTTTCTTCCATGAAGTCCAGAGCAGCTCTTCTTCCATGTTGTTTCTCACATGCATTTTTCTGATGAGGCTTGTCCAACTTTTATCCTGAATGCTTCCACAAACTCCACCTATTTCTTCCACAAGTTTCTACGATGGGGGTATTGCCCATCAGACGGTCCATCAAGGAACAATGCTGTCATGAAGAATGCAAAACATTAGGTGTTGATGACTGGTCAATCAGCTTTCAGTGTGTTTACTTCATGAAGATTTGGAACAGACAAGGACACAGTTCTGTGTAACTTTTAACTGGGCACTGTGAAAATATTATTCAATTCAAGATAAAACCTGGATTCAATCCAACTTTCAGATCAACAAGAGTCTGAATCCATAATGGATCCTGAAAGGATGTCTTTCCACTGTGAGGAAAATGTGCAGGTTTTTCTCAAGTCAGGACAGAAAGACACCCCAACTTTCAAGCACTTTCCAACAATTCCTTCAAAGAAGGTGCATAAAGTTGAAGTATATCTCATCCTGAAATTTCCAAAGACATATATGGCTGAAGAAGACAAATGTCCAGAGGACATATAACTACCCCAACAAAAAGCACTTACTGCAGCGAGAAACAGTCAGTGTTTGTGTCGGGGTAATTATTCTGAACAGATATGTAAAGCGTCCTGTGAATCCTGGACTGCAATGTGTTGAATATAAACAATGCTTTATTTTCAATTTTACTTTGCATTGTGGACATTGTCACAACCAAGACAACCCCAAAGAGAAGCACTTGTGAAGAAAAGAATCAACAGTGGTTCCTTTGAGGTGATCTGAGAGTGATTTAAGACTAAACATGATCAATCACACTAATATCGTACTAATCATACTAATATGATTTATTTTAATACACAATTTAGAAACTGTATTGCTGCTGTTGCTAAGCAACACCAAGCAAGTTTCAAGTTCTATACTGACATCATCTGAATGGGTGGGGCTGATTTCTTGCTTTGATGTTCTGTGACATCATTATGATACCTTTTATCCATATACAAGAGGCAAGTTTCCATCTGCAGAACCTGACTACGAATTGATGGATGACATCCACAATGACTACCTCCCGCATTATTTTCCAGCTGATTTCCAGGATAACGGTAAGTGTATCTCTGCCAAGTACTTCCGTGACTGGAGCGTCAGACTGGAACGGAAATTGTATTTTTATTGCTACTGTAAAGGCATAAATATGGCACCAGGATAAACCACAACACGAAGCGACATCAGACATTTTATGACATTTGAATTGTGCTCCCAATATTACAATCAAAGATGAAACAGTGACATATCAAAGAGTGCTATGAGATTATAACAGAATTATTCTCCAAATATCCCACACTGAAATGGACGTGCAAAAGCTTACAGCACCTGGTGTTCCCAGGTGGTCTCCCATTCAAGTACTGACCAGGCCCAACTCTGCTTTGCTTCCGAGATCAGACGAGATCAGGCGTTTTCAGGGTGGTGTGGACGTAAGCGTCACACTGGAGCGGAAACTGTATTTTTATTGCTAGAGTAAAGGCATAACTATGGCACCACAAGAAGAAGTGACATCACACACTTTTATGACATTTGACTTGTGTTCCAAATATTACATGCAAAGATCAAACAGTGACATATCAAAGAGTACTATGACGTCATAACGGAGTTATTCTCCAAATGTACCACAATGAAATGGAAGTGCAAAAGCTTACAGCACCTGGTATTCCCAGGCGGTCTTCCATTCAAGTACTGACCAGGCCCAACTCCTCTTTGCTTACGAGATCAGACAAGATCGGGCGTTTTCAGGGTGGTGTAGCTGTAAGCGTCAGACTGGAACGGAAATAATATTTTTATTGCTACTGTAAAGGCATAAGTATGGCACCAGGATGAACCAGAACAAGAAGTGACATCACACACTTTTATGACATTTGAATTGTGCTCCAAATATTACATACAAAGATCAAACAGTGACATATCAAAGAGTACTATGACATCATAATGGAATTATTCTCCAAATACCCCACACTGAAATGGAAGTGCAAAAGCTTACAGCACCTGGTATTCCCAGGCGGTCTTCCATTCAAGTACCGAACAGGTCCAACTCTGCTAGGCTTCTGAGATCAGACGGGATCGGGCGTTTTCAGGGTGGTGTAGCTGTAAGCGTCAGACTGGAAGGGAAATTGTATTTTTATTGCTACTGTAAAGGCATAAATATGGCACCAGGATGAACCAGAACAAGAAGTGACACCACACACGTTTATGACATTTGAATTGTGCTCCAAATATTACATGCAAAGATCAAACAGTGACATATCAAAGAGTACTATGACATCATAACGGAGTTATTCTCAAAATGTACCACACTGAAATGGAAGTGCAAAAGCTTACAGCACCTGGTATTCCCAGGCGGTCTTCCATTCAAGTACCGAACAGGTCCAACTCTGCTAGGCTTCTGAGATCAGACGGGATCGGGCGTTTTCAGGGTGGTGTAGCTGTAAGCGTCAGACTGGAAGGGAAATTGTATTTTTATTGCTACTGTAAAGGCATAAATATGGCACCAGGATGAACCAGAACAAGAAGTGACACCACACACGTTTATGACATTTGAATTGTGCTCCAAATATTACATGCAAAGATCAAACAGTGACATATCAAAGAGTACTATGACATCATAACGGAGTTATTCTCAAAATGTACCACACTGAAATGGAAGTGCAAAAGCTTACAGCACCTGGTATTCCCAGGCGGTCTTCCATTCAAGTACCGAACAGGCCCAACTCTGCTAGGCTTCTGAGATCAGACGGGATCGGGCATTTTCAGGGTGGTGTAGCTGTAAGCGTCAGACTGGAACGGAAATTGTATTTTTATTGCTAGTGTAAAGGCATAAATATGGCACCAGGATGAACCAGAACAAGAAGTGACACCACACACGTTTATGACTATTGAATTGTGCTCCCAATATTACATACAAAGATGAAACAGTGACATATCAAAGAGTGCTATGAGAATATAACAGAATTTTTCTCCAAATATCCCACACTGAAATGGACGTGCAAAAGCTTACAGCACCTGGTATTCCCAGGCGGTCTTCCATTCAAGTACTGACCAGGCCCAACTCCTCTTTGCTTCGGAGATCAGACAAGATCGGGCGTTTTCAGGGTGGTGTGGCCGTAAGCGTCAGACTGGACCGGAAATAATATTTTTATTGCTACTGTAAAGGCATAAATATGGCACCAGGATGAACCAGAACAAGAAGTGACACCACACACTTTTATGACTATTGAATTGTGCTCCAAATATTACATTCAAAGATGAAACAGTGACATATCAAATAGTGCTATGAGATTATAACAGAATTATTCTCCAAATATCCCACACTGAAATGGAAGTGCAAAAGCTTACAGCACCTGGTATTCCCAGGCGGTCTTCCATTCAAGTACCGAACAGGCCCAACTCTGCTAGGCTTCTGAGATCAGACGGGATCGGGCGTTTTCAGGGTGGTGTAGCTGTAAGCGTCAGACTGGCAGGGAAATTGTATTTTTATTGCTACTGTAAAGGCATAAATATGGCACCAGGATGAACCAGAACAAGAAGTGACACCACACACGTTTATGACTATTGAATTGTGCTCCCAATATTACATACAAAGATGAAACAGTGACATATCAAAGAGTACTATGACATCATAATGGAAATATTCTCCAAATATCCCACACTGAAATGTACCACAATGAAATGGAAGTGCAAAAGCTTACAGCACCTGGTATTCCCAGGCGGTCTTCCATTCAAGTACTGACCAGGCCCAACTCCTCTTTGCTTCCGAGATCAGACAAGATCGGGCGTTTTCAGGGTGGTGTGGCCGTAAGCGTCAGACTGGAACGGAAATAATATTTTTATTGCTACTGTAAAGGCATAAATATGGCACCAGGATGAACCAGACCAAGAAGTGACACCACACACGTTTATGACTATTGAATTGTGCTCCAAATATTACATACAAAGATCAAACAGTGACATATCAAAGAGTGCTATGACATCATAATGGAAATATTCTCCAAATACCCCACACTGAAATGGAAGTGCAAAAGCTTACAGCACCTGGTATTCCCAGGCGGTCTTCCATTCAAGTACCGAACAGGTCCAACTCTGCTAGGCTTCTGAGATCAGACGGGATCGGGCGTTTTCAGGTTGGTGTAGCTGTAAGCGTCAGACTGGAAGGGAAATTGTATTTTTATTGCTCCTGTAAAGGCATAAATATGGCACCAGGATGAACCAGAACAAGAAGTGACACCACACACGTTTATGACTATTGAATTGTGCTCCCAATATTACATACAAAGATGAAACAGTGACATATCAAAGAGTACTATGACATCATAATGGAATTATTCTCCAAATACCCCACACTGAAATGGAAGTGCAAAAGCTTACAGCACCTGGTATTCCCAGGCGGTCTCCCATTCAAGTACTGACCAGGCCCAACTCTGCTTTGCTTCCGAGATCAGATGGGATCGGGCGTTTTCAGGGTGGTGTAGCTGTAAGCGTCAGACTGGAAGGGAAATTGTATTTTTATTGCTACTGTAAAGGCATAAATATGGCACCAGGATAAACCACAACACGAAGCGACATCAGACATTTGATGACATTTGAATTGTGCTCCCAATATTACAATCAAAGATTAAACAGTGACATATCAAAGAGTGCTATGAGATTATAACAGAATTATTCTCCAAATATCCCACACTGAAATGGACGTGCAAAAGCTTACAGCACCTGGTATTCCCAGGCGGTCTTCCATTCAAGTACCGAACAGGCCCAACTCTGCTAGGCTTCTGAGATCAGACGGGATCGGGCGTTTTCAGGGTGGTATAGCTGTAAGCGTCAGACTGGAACGGAAATTGTATTTTTATTGCTAGTGTAGAGGAATAAATATGGCACAAGGATGAACCAGAACAAGAAGTGACATCACACACTTTTATGACATTTGAATTGTGCTCCAAATATTACATACAAAGATCAAACAGTGACATATCAAAGAGTACTATGACATCATAATGGAAATATTCTCCAAATACCCCACACTGAAATGGAAGTGCAAAACCTTACAGCACCTGGTATTCCCAGGCGGTCTTCCATTCAAGTACCGAACAGGCCCAACTCTGCTAGGCTTCTGAGATCAGACGGGATCGGGCGTTTTCAGGGTGGTGTAGCTGTAAGTGTCAGACTGGAAGGGAAATTGTACTTTTATTGCTAATGTAAAGGCATAAATATGGCACCAGGATGAACCAGAACAAGAAGTGACACCACACACGTTTATGACTATTGAATTGTGCTCCCAATATTACATACAAAGATGAAACAGTGACATATCAAAGAGTGCTATGAGATTATAACAGAATTATTCTCCAAATACCCCACAATTAAATGGACGTGCAAAAGCTTACAGCACCTGGTATTCCCAGGCAGTCCCCCATTCAAATACTGACCAGGCCCAACTCTGCTTTGCTTCCGAGATCAGACGAGATCAGGCGTTTTCAGGGTGGTGTGGCCGTAAGCGTAAGACTGGAACGGAAATTGTATTTTTATTGCTAGAGTAAAGGCATAACTATGGCACCACAACAAGAAGTGACATCACACACTTTTATGACATTTGAATTGTGTTCCAAATATTACATGCAAAGATCAAACAGTGACATATCAAAGAGTACTATGACATCATAACAGAGTTATTCTCCAAATGTACCACAATGAAATGGAAGTGCAAAAGCTTACAGCACCTGGTATTCCCAGGCGGTCTTCCATTCAAGTACTGACCAGGCCCAACTCTGCTAGGCTTCTGAGATCAGACGGGATCGGGCGTTTTCAGGGTGGTGTAGCTGTAAGCGTCAGACTGGAAGGGAAATTGTATCTTTATTGCTACTGTAAAGGCATAAATATGGCACAAGGATGAACCACAACACGAAGCGACATCAGACAAGTTTATGACATTTGAATTGTGCTCCCAATATTACAAACAAAGATGAAACAGTGACATATCAAAGAGTGCTATGAGATTATAACAGAATTACTCTCCAAATACCCCACACTGAAATGGACGTGCAAAAGCTTACAGCACCTGGTATTCCCAGGCGGTCTCCCATTCAAATACCGAGGAGGCGCAACTCTGCTAGGCTTCTGAGATCAGACGGGATCGGGCGTTTTCAGGGTGGTGTAGCTGTAAGCGTCAGACTGGAACGGAAATTGTATTTTTATTGCTACTGTAAAGGCATAAATATGGCACCAGGATGAAACACAACACGAAGCGACATCAGACAAGTTTATGACATTTGAATTGTGCTCCCAATATTACAAACAAAGATGAAACAGTGACATATCAAAGAGTGCTATGAGATTATAACAGAATTATTCTCCAAATATCCCACACTGAAATGGACGTGCAGAAGCTTACAGCACCTGGTGTTCCCAGGTGGTCTCCCATTCAAGTACTGACCAGGCCCAACTCTGCTTTGCTTCCGAGATCAGACGAGATCAGGCGTTTTCAGGGTGGTGTGGCCGTAAGCGTCAGACTGGAACGGAAATTGTATTTTTATTGCTAGAGTAAAGGCATAACTATGGCACCACAACAAGAAGTGACATCACACACTTTTATGACATTTGAATTGTGTTCCAAATATTACATGCAAAGATCAAACAGTGACATATCAAAGAGTACTATGACGTCATAACGGAGTTATTCTCCAAATGTACCACACACTGAAATGGAAGTGCAAAAGCTTACAGCTCGTGGTATTCCCAGGCGGTCTCCCATTCAAGTACTGACCAGGCCCAACTCCTCTTTGCTTCCGAGATCAGACAAGATTGGGCGTTTTCAGGGTGGTGTGGCCGTAAGCGTCAGACTGGAACGGAAATAATATTTTTATTGCTACTGTAAAAGAATAAATATGGCACAAGGATGAACCAGAACAAGAAGTGACATCACACACATTTATGACATTTGAATTGTGCTCCAAATATTACATACAAAGATCAAACAGTGACATATCAAAGAGTACTATGACATCATAATGGAATTATTCTCCAAATACTCCACACTGAAATGGAAGTGCAAAAGCTTACAGCACCTGGTATTCCCAGGCGGTCTCCCATTCAAGTACCGAACAGGCCCAACTCTGCTAGGCTTCTGAGATCAGACGGGATCGGGCGTTTTCAGGGTGGTGTAGCTGTAAGCGTCAGACTGGAAGGGAAATTGTATTTTCATTGCTACTGTAAAGGCATAAATATGGCACCAGAATGAACCAGAACAAGAAGTGACACCACACACGTTTATGACATTTGAATTGTGTTCCAAATATTACATGCAAAGATCAAACAGTGACATATCAAAGAGTACTATGACGTCATAACGGAGTTATTCTCCAAATGTACCACAATGAAATGGAAGTGCAAAAGCTTACAGCACCTGGTATTCCCAGGCGGTCTTCCATTCAAGTACCGAACAGGCCCAACTCTGCTAGGCTTCTGAGATCAGACAAGATCGGGCGTTTTCAGGGTGGTGTGGCCGTAAGCGTCAGACTGGAACGGAAATAATATTTTTATTGCTACTGTAAAGGCATAAATATGGCACCAGGATGAACCAGAACAAGAAGTGACATCACACACGTTTATGACATTTGAATTGTGCTCCAAATATTACATGCAAAGATCAAACAGTGACATATCAAAGAGTACTATGACATCATAATGGAGTTATTCTCCAAATGTACCACAGTGAAATGGAAGTGCAAAAGCTTACAGCACCTGGTATTCCCAGGAGGTCTCCCACTTAAGTACCGAACAGGCCCAACTCTGCTAGGCTTCTGAGATCAGACGGGATCGGGCGTTTTCAGGGTGGTGTAGCTGTAAGCATCAGACTGGAAGGGAAATTGTATTTTTATTGCTACTGTAAAGGCATAAATATGGCACCAGGATGAACCAGAACACGAAGCGACATCACACAAGTTTATGACATTTGAATTGTGCTCCCAATATTACAAACAAAGATGAAACAGTGACATATCAAAGAGTGCTATGAGATTATAACAGAATTATTCTCCAAATACCCCACACTGAAATGGACGTGCAAAAGCTTACAGCACCTGGTATTCCCAGGCGGTCCCCCATTCAAATACCGAGCAGGCGCAACTCTGCTAGGCTTCTGAGATCAGACGGGATCGGGCGTTTTCAGGGTGGTGTAGCTGTAAGCGTCAGACTGGAACGGAAATTGTATTTTTATTGCTAGTGTAGAGGAATAAATATGGCACAAGGATGAACCAGAACAAGAAGTGACATCACACACGTTTATGACATTTGAATTGTGCTCCAAATATTACATGCAAAGATCAAACAGTGACATATCAAAGAGTACTATGACATCATAATGGAGTTATTCTCCAAATGTACCACAGTGAAATGGAAGTGCAAAATCTTACAGCACCTGGTATTCCCAGGAGGTCTCCCACTTAAGTACCGAACAGGCCAAACTCTGCTAGGCTTCTGAGATCAGACGGGATCGGGCGTTTTCAGGGTGGTGTAGCTGTAAGCATCAGACTGGAAGGGAAATTGTATTTTTATTGCTACTGTAAAGGCATAAATATGGCACCAGGATGAACCAGAACACGAAGCGACATCAGACAAGTTTATGACATTTGAATTGTGCTCCCAATATTACAAACAAAGATGAAACAGTGACATATCAAAGAGTGCTATGAGATTATAACAGAATTATTCTCCAAATACCCCACACTGAAATGGACGTGCAAAAGCTTACAGCACCTGGTATTCCCAGGCAGTCTCCCATTCAAATACCGAGCAGGCGCAACTCTGCTAGGCTTCTGAGATGAGACGGGATCGGGCGTTTTCAGGGTGGTGTAGCTGTAAGCGTCAGACTGGAACGGAAATTGTATTTTTATTGCTAGTGTAGAGGAATAAATATGGCACAAGGATGAACCAGAACAAGAAGTGACATCACACACGTTTATGACATTTGAATTGTGCTCCAAATATTACATGCAAAGATCAAACAGTGACATATCAAAGAGTACTATGACATCATAACGGAGTTTTCTCGAAATGTACCACACTGAAATGGACGTGCAAAAGCTTACAGCACCTGGTATTCCCAGGCGGTCTCCCATTCAAATACCGAGCAGGCGCAACTCTGCTAGGCTTCTGAGATCAGACGGGATCGGGCGTTTTCAGGGTGGTGTAGCTGTAAGCGTCAGACTGGAACGGAAATTGTATTTTTATTGCTAGTGTAGAGGAATAAATATGGCACAAGGATGAACCAGAACAAGAAGTGACATCACACACTTTTATGACATTTGAATTGTGCTCCAAATATTACATACAAAGATCAAACAGTGACATATCAAAGAGTACTATGACATCATGATGGAATTATTCTCCAAATACCCCACACTGAAATGGAAGTGCATAAGCTTACAGCACCTGGTATTCCCAGGCGGTCTTCCATTCAAGTACCGAACAGGCCCAACTCTGCTAGGCTTCTGAGATCAGACGGTATCGAGCGTTTTCAGGGTGGTGTAGCTGGAAGCGTCAGACTGGAAGGGAAATTGTATTTTTATTGCTACTGTAAAGGCATAAATATGGCACCAGGATGAACCAGAACAAGAAGTGACACCACACAAGTTTATGACATTTGAATTGTGCTCCCAATATTACAAACAAAGATGAAACAGTGACATATCAAAGAGTGCCATGAGATTATAACAGAATTATTCTCCAAATACCCCACACTGAAATGGATGTGCAAAAGCTTACAGCACCTGGTATTCCCAGGCGGTCTCCCATTCAAATACCGAGCAGGCGCAACTCTGCTAGGCTTCTGAGATGAGACGGGATCGCGCGTTTTCAGGGTGGTGTAGCTGTAAGCGTCAGACTGGAACGGAAATTGTAATTTTATTGCTAGAGTAAAGGCATAACTATGGCACCACAACAAGAAGTGAAATCACATACTTTTATGACATTTGAATTAATCTCCAAATATCACATAAAACGATCAAACAGTGAGATATCAAAGAGTACTATGACATCAGAACAGAATTATTCTCCAAACATCCCACACTGAAATGGACGTGCAAAAGCTTACAGCACCTGGTATTCCCAGGCGGTCTCCTGGGATCGATCGGGCGTTTTCAGGGTGGTGTAGCTGTAAGCGTCAGACTGGAACGGAAATTGTATTTTTATTGCTTCTGTAAAGGCATAAATATGGCACCAGGATGAACCACAACACGAAGCGACATCAGATTATTTATGACATTTGAATTGTGCTCCCAATATTACATACAAAGATGAAACAGTGACATATCAAAGAGTACTATGACGTCATAACGGAGTTATTCTCCAAATATCCCACACTGAAATGGACGTGCAAAAGCTTACAGCACCTGGTATTCCCAGGCGGTCTCCCATTCAAGTACTGAGCAGGCCCAACTCCTCTTTACTTCCGAGATCAGACGAGATCGGGCGTTTTCAGGGTGATGTGGCCGTAAGCATCAGAGTGGAACGGAAATTGTATTTTTATTGCTAGAGTAAAGGCATAACTATGGCACCACAACAAGAAGTGACATCACACACTTTTATGACATTTGAATTGTTTTCCAAATATTACATGCAAAGATCAAACAGTGACATATCAAAGAGTACTATGACATCATAACGGAGTTATTCTCCAAATGTACCACAATGAAATGGAAGTGCAAAAGCTTACAGCAACTGGCATTCCCAGGCGGTCTCCTGGGATCGATCGGGCGTTTTCAGGGTGGTGTAGCTGTAAGCGTCAGACTGGAACGGAAATTGTATTTTTATTGCTACTGTAAAGGCATAAATATGGCACCAGGATGAACCACAACACGAAGCGACATCAGACAATTTATGACATTTGAATTGTGCTCCCAATATTACATACAAAGATCAAACAGTGACATATCAAAGAGTACTATGACGTCATAACGGAGTTATTCACCAAATGTACCACAATGAAATGGAAGTGCAAAAGCTTACAGCACCTGGTATTCCCAGGCGGTCTCCCATTCAAGTACCGAGCAGGCGCAACTCTGCTAGGCTTCTGAGATCAGACGGGATCGGGTTTTTTCAGGGTGGTGTAGCTGTAAGCGTCAGACTGGAACGGAAATTGTATTTTTATTGCTACTGTAAAGGCATAAATATGGCACCAGGATGAACCACAACACGAAGCGACATCAGACAATTTATGACATTTGAATTGTGCTCCCAATATTACAAACAAAGATGAAACAGTGACATATCAAAGAGTGCTATGAGATTATGACAGAATTATTCTCCAAATATCCCACACTGAAATGGACGTGCAAAAGCTTACAGCACCTGGTGTTCCCAGGTGGTCTCCCATTCAAGTACTGACCAGGCCCAACTCTGCTTTGCTTCCGAGATCAGACGAGATCAGGCGTTTTCAGGGTGGTGTGGCCGTAAGCTTCAGACTGGAACGGAAATATTATTTTTATTGCTACTGTAAAGGCATAACTATGGCACCACAACAAGAAGTGACATCACACACTTTTATGACATTTGAATTGTGTTCCAAATATTGCATGCAAAGATCAAACAGTGACATATCAAAGAGTACTATGACATCATAACGGAGTTATTCTCCAAATGTACCACAATGAAATGGAAGTGCAAAAGCTTACAGCACCTGGTATTCCCAGGCGGTCTCCCATTCAAGTACCGAGCAGGCGCAATTCTGCTAGGCTTCTGAGATCAGACGGGATCGTGCGTTTTCAGGGTGGTGTAGCTGTAAGCGTCAGACTGGAACGGAAATTGTAATTTTATTGCTAGGCTTAAGGAATAAATATGGCACAAGGATGAACCAGAACAAGAAGTGACATCACACACTTTTATGACATTTGAATTGTGCTCCAAATATTACATACAAAGATCAAACAGTGACATATCAAAGAGTACTATGACATCATAATGGAATTATTCTCCAAATACCCCACACTGAAATGGAAGTGCAAAAGCTTACAGCACCTGGTATTCCCAGGCGGTCTTCCATTCAAGTACCGAACAGGCCCAACTCTGCTAGGATTCTGAGATCAGACGGGATCGGGCGTTTTCAGGGTGGTGTAGCTGTAAGCGTCAGACTGGAAGGGAAATTGTATCTTTATTGCTACTGTAAAGGCATAAATATGGCAAAAGGATGAACCACAACACGAAGCGACATCAGACAAGTTTATGACATTTGAATTGTGCTCCCAATATTACAAACAAAGATGAAACAGTGACATATCAAAGAGTGCTATGAGATTATAACAGAATTACTCTCCAAATACCCCACACTGAAATGGACGTGCAAAAGCTTACAGCACCTGGTATTCCCAGGCGGTCTCCCATTCAAATACCGAGGAGGCGCAACTCCTCTTTACTTCCGAGATCAGACGAGATCGGGCGTTTTCAGGGTGGTGTGGCCGTAAGCGTCAGACTGGAACGGAAATTGTATTTTTATTGCTAGAGTAAAGGCATAACTATGGCACCACAACAAGAAGTGACATCACACACTTTTATGACATTTGAATTGTTTTCCAAATATTACATGCAAAGATCAAACAGTGACATATCAAAGAGTACTATGACATCATAACGGAGTTATTCTCCAAATGTACCACAATGAAATGGAAGTGCAAAAGCTTACAGCAACTGGTATTCCCAGGCGGTCTCCTGGGATCGATCGGGCGTTTTCAGGGTGGTGTAGCTGTAAGCGTCAGACTGGAACGGAAATTGTATTTTTATTGCTACTGTAAAGGCATAAATATGGCACCAGGATAAACCACAACACGAAGCGACATCAGACATTTTATGACATTTGAATTGTGCTCCAAATATTACAATCAAAGATGAAACAGTGACATATCAAAGAGTGCTATGAGATTATAACAGAATTATTCTCCAAATGTACCACAATGAAATGGAAGTGCAAAAGCTTACAGCACCTGGTATTCCCAGGCGGTCTCCCATTCAAGTACCGAGCAGGCGCAACTCTGCTAGGCTTCTGAGATCAGATGGGATCGTGCGTTTTCAGGGTGGTGTAGCTGTAAGCGTCAGACTGGAACGGAAATTGTATTTTTATTGCTAGTGTAAAGGAATAAATATGGCACAAGGATGAACCAGAACAAGAAGTGACATCACACACTTTTATGACATTTGAATTGTGCTCCAAATATTACATACAAAAATCAAACAGTGACATATCAACGAGTACTATGACATCATAATGGAATTATTCTCCAAATACCCCACACTGAAATGGAAGTGCAAAAGCTTACAGCACCTGGTATTCCCAGGCGGTCTTCCATTTAAGCACTGACCAGGCCCAACTCTGCTTTGCTTCTGAGATCAGACGGGATCGGGCGTTTTCAGGGTGGTGTAGCTGTAAGCGTCAGACTGGAACGGAAATTGTATTTTTATTGCTACTGTAAAGGCATAAATATGGCACCAGGATGAACCACAACACGAAGCGACATCAGACAAGTTTATGATATTTGAATTGTGCTCCCAATATTACAAACAAAGATGAAACAGTGACATATCAAAGAGTGCTATGAGATTATAACAGAATTATTCTCCAAATATCCCACACTGAAATGGACGTGCAAAAGCTTACAGCACCTGGTGTTCCCAGGTGGCCTCCAATTCAAGTACTGACCAGGCCCAACTTTGCTAGGCTTCCGAGATCAGACGAGATCGGGCGTTTTCAGGGTGGTGTGGCCGTAAGCGTCAGACTGGACCGGAAATTGTATTTTTATTGCTAGAGTAAAGGCATAACTATGGCACCACAACAAGAAGTGACATCACACACTTTTATGACATTTGAATTGTGTTCCAAATATTACATGCAAAGATCAAACAGTGACATATCAAAGAGTACTATGACATCATAACGGAGTTATTCTCCAAATGTACCACAATGAAATGGAAGTGCAAAAGCTTACAGCACCTGGTATTCCCAGGCGGTCTCCCATTCAAGTACCGAACAGGCCCAACTCTGCTAGGTTTCTGAGATCAGACGGGATCGGGCGTTTTCAGGGTGGTGTAGCTGTAAGCGTCAGACTGGAACGGAAATTGTATTGTTATTGCTAGTGTAGAGGAATAAATATGGCACAAGGATGAACCAGAACAAGAAGTGACATCACACACGTTTATGACTATTGAATTGTGCTCCAAATATTACATACAAAGATCAAACAGTGACATATCAAAGAGTACTATGACATCATAACGGAGTTATTTTCCAAATGTACCACAATGAAATGGAAGTGCAAAAGCTTACAGCACCTGGTATTCCCAGGCGGTCTCCCATTCAAGTACCGAGCAGGCGCAACTCTGCTAGGCTTCTGAGATCAGACGGGATCATGCGTTTTCAGGGTGGTGTAGCTGTAAGCGTCAGACTGGAAGGGAAATTGTATTTTTATTGCTACTGTAAAGGCATAAATATGGCACCAGGATGAACCAGAACAAGAAGTGACACCACACCCGTTTATGACTATTGAATTGTGCTCCAAATATTACATACAAAGATCAAACAGTGACATATCAAAGAGTACTATGACATCATAATGGAAGATTCTCCAAATACCCCACACTGAAATGGAAGTGCAAAAGTTCAAAGCACCTGGTATTCCCAGGCGGTCTTCCATTCAAGTACTGAACAGGCCCAACTCTGCTATGCTTCTGAGATCAGACGGGATCGGGCGTTTTCAGGGTGGTGTAGCTGTAAGCGTCAGACTGGAACGGAAATTGTATTTTTATTGCTACTGTAAAGGCATAAATATGGCACCAAGATGAACCAGAACAAGAAGTGACACGACACACGTTTATGACTATTGAATTGTGCTCCCAATATTACATACAAAGATGAAACAGTGACATATCAAAGAGTGCTATGAAATTATAACAGAATTATTCTCCAAATATCCCACACTGAAATGGAAGTGCAAAAGCTTACAGCTCCTGGTATTCCCAGGCGGTCTTCCATTCAAGTACCGAACAGGCCCAACTCTGCTAGGCTTCTGAGATCAGACGGGATCGGGCGTTTTCAGGGTGGTGTAGCTGTAAGCATCAGACTGGAAGGGAAATTGTATTTTTATTGCTACTGTAAAGGCATAAATATGGCACCAGGATGAACCAGAACAAGAAGTGACATCACACACGTTTATGACATTTGAATTGTGCTCCAAATATTACATGCAAAGATCAAACAGTGACATATCAAAGAGTGCTATGAGATTATAACAGAATTATTCTCCAAATATCCCACACTGAAATGGAAGTGCAAAAGCTTACAGCACCTGGTATTCCCAGGCGGTCTTCCATTCAAGTACTGAACAGGCCCAACTCTGCTAGGCTTCTGAGATCAGACGGGATCGGGCGTTTTCAGGGTGGTGCAGCTGTAAGCGTCAGACTGGAACGGAAATTGTATTTTTATTGCTAGTGTAGAGGAATAAATATGGCACAAGGATGAACCAGAACAAGAAGTGACATCACACACTTTTATGACATTTGAATTGTGCTCCAAATATTACATACAAAGATCAAACAGTGACATATCAAAGAGTGCTATGAGATTATAACAGAATTATTCTCCAAATACCCCACACTGAAATGGAAGTGCAAAAGCTTACAGCAACTGGTATTCCCAGGCGGTCTCCCATTCAAGTACCGAGCAGGCGCAACTCTGCTAGGCTTCTGAGATCAGACGGGATCGTGCGTTTTCAGGGTGGTGTAGCTGTAAGCGTCAGACTGGAACGGAAATTGTATTTTTATTGCTAGTGTAAAGGAATAAATATGGCACAAGCATGGACCAGAACAAGAAGTGACATCACACACTTTTATGACATTTGAATTGTGCTCCAAATATTACATACAAAGATCAAACAGTGACATATCAAAGAGTACTATGACATCATAATGGAATTATTCTCCAAATACCCCACACTGAAATGGAAGTGCAAAAGCTTACAGCACCTGGTATTCCCAGGCGGTCTTCCATTCAACTACCGAACAGGCCCAACTCTGCTAGGCTTCTGAGATCAGACGGGATCGGGCGTTTTCAGGGTGGTGTAGCTGTAAGCGTCAGACTGGAAGGGAAATTGTATTTTTATTGCTACTGTAAAGGCATAAATATGGCACCAGGATGAACCAGAACAAGAAGTGACACCACACACGTTTATGACTATTGAATTGTGCTCCCAATATTACATACAAAGATGAAACAGTGACATATCAAAGAGTGCTATGAGATTATAACAGAATTATTCTCCAAATATCCCACACTGAAATGGACGTGCAAAAGCCTACAGCACCTGGTGTTCCCAGGTGGTCTCCCATTCAAGTACTGACCAGGCCCAACTCTGCTAGGCTTCCGAGATCAGACGAGATCAGGCGTTTTCAGGGTGGTGTGGCCATAAGCGTCAGACTGGAACGGAAATTGTATTTTTATTGCTAGAGTAAAGGCATAACTATGGCACCACAAGAATTGACATCACACACTTTTATGACATTTGAATTGTGTTCCAAATATTACATGCAAAGATCAAACAGTTACATATCAAAGAGTACTATGACGTCATAATGGAGTTATTCTCCAAATGTACCACAATGAAATGGAAGTGCAAAAGCTTACAGCACCTGGTATTCCCAGGCGGTCTTCCATTCAAGTACTGACCAGGCCCAACTCCTCTTTGCTTCCGAGATCAGACAAGATCGGGCGTTTTCAGGGTGGTGTGGCCGTAAGCGTCAGACTGGAATGGAAATAATATTTTTATTGCTACTGTAAAGGCATAAATATGGCACCAGGATGAACCAGAACAAGAAGTGACATCACACACGTTTATGACATTTGAATTGTGCTCCAAATATTACATACAAAGATCAAACAGTGACATATCAAAGAGTACTATGAGATTATAACAGAATTATTCTCCAAATACCCCACACTGAAATGGACGTGCAAAAGCTTACAGCACCTGGTGTTCCCAGGTGGTCTCCCATTCAAGTACTGACCAGGCCCAACTCCTCTTTGCTTCCGAGATCAGACAAGATCGGGCGTTTTCAGGGTGGTGTGGCCGTAAGCGTCAGACTGGAACGGAAATAATATTTTTATTGCTAATGTAAAGGCATAAATATGGCACCAGGATGAACCAGAACAAGAAGTGACACCACACACATTTATGACTATTGAATTGTGCTCCAAATATTACATACAAAGATGAAACAGTGACATATCAGAGAGTGCTATGAGATTATAAGAGTATTATTCTCTAAATATCCCACACTGAAATGGACGTGCAAAAGCTTACAGCACCTGGTGTTCCCAGGTGGTCTCCCATTCAAGTACTGACCAGGCCCCGCTCTGCTTAGCTTCCGAGATCAGACGAGATCAGGCGTTTTCAGGGTGGCGTGGCCGTAAGCGTAAGACTGGAACGGAAATTGTATTTTTATTGCTAGAGTAAAGGCATAACTATGGCACCACGACAAGAAGTGACATCACACACTTTTATGACATTTGAATAGTGTTCCAAATATTACATGCAAAGATCAAACAGTGACATATCAAAGAGTACTATGACGTCATAACGGAGTTATTCTCCAAATGTACCACAATGAAATGGAAGTGCAAAAGCTTACAGCACCTGGTATTCCCAGGCGGTCTTCCATTCAAGTACTGACCAGGCCCAACTCCTCTTTGCTTCTGAGATCAGACAAGATCGGGCGTTTTCAGGGTGGTGTAGCCGTAAGCGTCAGACTGGAACGGAAATAATATTTTTATTGCTACTGTAAAGGCATAAATATGGCACCAGGATGAACCAGAACAAGAAGTGACATCACACACGTTTATGACTATTGAATTGTGCTCCAAATATTACATACAAAGATCAAACAGTGACATATCAAAGAGTACTATGACATCATAACGGAGTTATTTTCCAAATGTACCACAATGAAATGGAAGTGCAAAAGCTTACAGCACCTGGTATTCCCAGGCGGTCTCCCATTCAAGTACCGAGCAGGCGCAACTCTGCTAGGCTTCTGAGATCAGACGGGATCGTGCGTTTTCAGGGTGGTGTAGCTGTAAGCGTCAGACTGGAAGGGAAATTGTATTTTTATTGCTACTGTAAAGGCATAAATATGGCACCAGGATGAACCAGAACAAGAAGTGACACCACACCCGTTTATGACTATTGAATTGTGCTCCAAATATTACATACAAAGATCAAACAGTGACATATCAAAGAGTACTATGACATCATAATGGAAGATTCTCCAAATACCCCACACTGAAATGGAAGTGCAAAAGTTCAAAGCACCTGGTATTCCCAGGCGGTCTTCCATTCAAGTACTGAACAGGCCCAACTCTGCTATGCTTCTGAGATCAGACGGGATCGGGCGTTTTCAGGGTGGTGTAGCTGTAAGCGTCAGACTGGAACGGAAATTGTATTTTTATTGCTACTGTAAAGGCATAAATATGGCACCAAGATGAACCAGAACAAGAAGTGACACGACACACGTTTATGACTATTGAATTGTGCTCCCAATATTACATACAAAGATGAAACAGTGACATATCAAAGAGTGCTATGAGATTATAACAGAATTATTCTCCAAATATCCCACACTGAAATGGAAGTGCAAAAGCTTACAGCACCTGGTATTCCCAGGCGGTCTTCCATTCAAGTACCGAACAGGCCCAACTCTGCTAGGCTTCTGAGATCAGACGGGATCGGGCGTTTTCAGGGTGGTGTAGCTGTAAGCGTCAGACTGGAAGGGAAATTGTATTTTTATTGCTACTGTAAAGGCATAAATATGGCACCAGGATGAACCAGAACAAGAAGTGACATCACACACGTTTATGACATTTGAATTGTGCTCCAAATATTACATGCAAAGATCAAACAGTGACATATCAAAGAGTGCTATGAGATTATAACAGAATTATTCTCCAAATATCCCACACTGAAATGGAAGTGCAAAAGCTTACAGCACCTGGTATTCCCAGGCGGTCTTCCATTCAAGTACTGAACAGGCCCAACTCTGCTAGGCTTCTGAGATCAGACGGGATCGGGCGTTTTCAGGGTGGTGCAGCTGTAAGCGTCAGACTGGAACGGAAATTGTATTTTTATTGCTAGTGTAGAGGAATAAATATGGCACAAGGATGAACCAGAACAAGAAGTGACATCACACACTTTTATGACATTTGAATTGTGCTCCAAATATTACATACAAAGATCAAACAGTGACATATCAAAGAGTGCTATGAGATTATAACAGAATTATTCTCCAAATACCCCACACTGAAATGGAAGTGCAAAAGCTTACAGCAACTGGTATTCCCAGGCGGTCTCCCATTCAAGTACCGAGCAGGCGCAACTCTGCTAGGCTTCTGAGATCAGACGGGATCGTGCGTTTTCAGGGTGGTGTAGCTGTAAGCGTCAGACTGGAACGGAAATTGTATTTTTATTGCTAGTGTAAAGGAATAAATATGGCACAAGCATGGACCAGAACAAGAAGTGACATCACACACTTTTATGACATTTGAATTGTGCTCCAAATATTACATACAAAGATCAAACAGTGACATATCAAAGAGTACTATGACATCATAATGGAATTATTCTCCAAATACCCCACACTGAAATGGAAGTGCAAAAGCTTACAGCACCTGGTATTCCCTGGCGGTCTTCCATTCAACTACCGAACAGGCCCAACTCTGCTAGGCTTCTGAGATCAGACGGGATCGGGCGTTTTCAGGGTGGTGTAGCTGTAAGCGTCAGACTGGAAGGGAAATTGTATTTTTATTGCTACTGTAAAGGCATAAATATGGCACCAGGATGAACCAGAACAAGAAGTGACACCACACACGTTTATGACTATTGAATTGTGCTCCCAATATTACATACAAAGATGAAACAGTGACATATCAAAGAGTGCTATGAGATTATAACAGAATTATTCTCCAAATATCCCACACTGAAATGGACGTGCAAAAGCTTACAGCACCTGGTGTTCCCAGGTGGTCTCCCATTCAAGTACTGACCAGGCCCAACTCTGCTAGGCTTCCGAGATCAGACGAGATCAGGCGTTTT
The DNA here is from genome assembly GCF_933228915.1 of Telmatherina bonti. Lineage (NCBI taxonomy): Eukaryota > Metazoa > Chordata > Actinopteri > Atheriniformes > Telmatherinidae > Telmatherina > Telmatherina bonti. The sequence goes on from NC_136629.1 coordinate 8,847,708, forward strand.
CAGGGTGGTGTGGCCGTAAGCGTCAGACTGGAACGGAAATTGTATTTTTATTGCTAGAGTAAAGGCATAACTATGGCACCACAAGAATTGACATCACACACTTTTATGACATTTGAATTGTGTTCCAAATATTACATGCAAAGATCAAACAGTTACATATCAAAGAGTACTATGACGTCATAATGGAGTTATTCTCCAAATGTACCACAATGAAATGGAAGTGCAAAAGCTTACAGCACCTGGTGTTCCCAGGCGGTCTTCCATTCAAGTACTGACCAGGCCCAACTCTGCTTTGCTTCCGAGATCAGATGAGATCAGGCGTTTTCAGGGTGGTGTGGCCGTAAGCGTCAGACTGGAGTGGAAACTGTATTTTTATTGCTAGAGTAAAGGCATAACTATGGCACCACAACAAGAAGTGACATCACACACTTTTATGACATTTGAATTGTGTTCCAAATATTACATGCAAAGATCAAACAGTGACATATCAAAGAGTACTATGACGTCATAACGGAGTTATTCTCCAAATGTACCACAATGAAATGGAAGTGCAAAAGCTTACAGCACCTGGTATTCCCAGGCGGTCTTCCATTCAAGTACTGACCAGGCCCAACTCCTCTTTGCTTCCAAGATCAGACAAGATCGGGCGTTTTCAGGGTGGTGTGGCCGTAAGCGTCAGACTGGAACGGAAATAATATTTTTATTGCTACTGTAAAGGCATAAATATGGCACCAGGATGAACCAGAAAAAGAAGTGACATCACACACGTTTATGACATTTGAATTGTGCTCCAAATATTACATGCAAAGATCAAACAGTGACATATCAAAGAGTACTATGACATCATAACAGAGTTATTCTCAAAATGTACCACAATGAAATGGAAGTGCAAAAGCTTACAGCAACTGGTATTCCCAGGCGGTCTCCCATTCAAGTACCGAGCAGGCGCAACTCTGCTAGGCTTCTGAGAGTGACATCACACACTTTTATGACTATTGAATTGTGCTCCAAATATTACATACAAAGATCAAACAGTGACATATCAAAGAGTACTATGACATCATAATGGAATTATTCTCCAAATACCCCACACTGAAATGGAAGTGCAAAAGCTTACAGCACCTAGTATTCCCTGGCGGTCTTCCATTCAAGTACCGAACAGGCCCAACTCTGCTAGGCTTCTGAGATCAGACGGGATCGGGCGTTTTCAGGGTGGTGTAGCTGTAAGCGTCAGACTGGAAGGGAAATTGTATTTTTATTGCTACTGTAAAGGCATAAATATGGCACCAGGATGAACCAGAACAAGAAGTGACACCACACACGTTTATGACTATTGAATTGTGCTCCCAATATTACATACAAAGATGAAACAGTGACATATCAAAGAGTGCTATGAGATTATAACAGAATTATTCTCCAAATATCCCACACTGAAATGGACGTGCAAAAGCTTACAGCACCTGGTATTCCCAGGTGGTCTCCCATTCAAGTACTGACCAGGCCAAACTCTGCTTTGCTTCCGAGATCAGCCCAGATCAGGCGTTTTCAGGGTGGTGTGGCCATAAGCGTCAGACTGGAGTGGAAACTGTATTTTTATTGCTAGAGTAAAGGCATAACTATGACACCACAACAAGAAGTGACATCACACACTTTTATGACATTTGAATTGTGTTCCAAATATTACATGCAAAGATCAAACAGTGACATATCAAAGAGTACTATGACGTCATAACGGAGTTATTCTCCAAATGTACCACAATGAAATGGAAGTACAAAAGCTTACAGCACCTGGTATTCCCAGGCGGTCTCCCATTCAAGTACTGAAAAGGCCCAACTCTGCTAGGCTTCTGAGATCAGACGGGATCGGGCGTTTTCAGGGTGGTGCAGCTGTAAGCATCAGACTGGAACGGAAATTGTATTTTTATTGCTAGTGTAAAGGAATAAATATGGCACAAGGATGAACCAGAACAAGAAGTGACATCACACACTTTTATGACATTTGAATTGTGTTCCAAATATTACATGCAAAGATCAAACAGTGACATATCAAAGAGTACTATGACGTCATAACGGAGTTATTCTCCAAATGTACCACAATGAAATGGAAGTGCAAAAGCTTACAGCACCTGGTATTCCCAGGCGGTCTTCCATTCAAGTACTGACCAGGCCCAACTCCTCTTTGCTTCCAAGATCAGACAAGATCGGGCGTTTTCAGGGTGGTGTGGCCGTAAGCGTCAGACTGGAACGGAAATAATATTTTTATTGCTACTGTAAAGGCATAAATATGGCACCAGGATGAACCAGAAAAAGAAGTGACATCACACACGTTTATGACATTTGAATTGTGCTCCAAATATTACATGCAAAGATCAAACAGTGACATATCAAAGAGTACTATGACATCATAACAGAGTTATTCTCAAAATGTACCACAATGAAATGGAAGTGCAAAAGCTTACAGCAACTGGTATTCCCAGGCGGTCTCCCATTCAAGTACCGAGCAGGCGCAACTCTGCTAGGCTTCTGAGAGTGACATCACACACTTTTATGACTATTGAATTGTGCTCCAAATATTACATACAAAGATCAAACAGTGACATATCAAAGAGTACTATGACATCATAATGGAATTATTCTCCAAATACCCCACACTGAAATGGAAGTGCAAAAGCTTACAGCACCTAGTATTCCCTGGCGGTCTTCCATTCAAGTACCGAACAGGCCCAACTCTGCTAGGCTTCTGAGATCAGACGGGATCGGGCGTTTTCAGGGTGGTGTAGCTGTAAGCGTCAGACTGGAAGGGAAATTGTATTTTTATTGCTACTGTAAAGGCATAAATATGGCACCAGGATGAACCAGAACAAGAAGTGACACCACACACGTTTATGACTATTGAATTGTGCTCCCAATATTACATACAAAGATGAAACAGTGACATATCAAAGAGTGCTATGAGATTATAACAGAATTATTCTCCAAATATCCCACACTGAAATGGACGTGCAAAAGCTTACAGCACCTGGTATTCCCAGGTGGTCTCCCATTCAAGTACTGACCAGGCCAAACTCTGCTTTGCTTCCGAGATCAGCCCAGATCAGGCGTTTTCAGGGTGGTGTGGCCATAAGCGTCAGACTGGAGTGGAAACTGTATTTTTATTGCTAGAGTAAAGGCATAACTATGACACCACAACAAGAAGTGACATCACACACTTTTATGACATTTGAATTGTGTTCCAAATATTACATGCAAAGATCAAACAGTGACATATCAAAGAGTACTATGACGTCATAACGGAGTTATTCTCCAAATGTACCACAATGAAATGGAAGTACAAAAGCTTACAGCACCTGGTATTCCCAGGCGGTCTCCCATTCAAGTACTGAAAAGGCCCAACTCTGCTAGGCTTCTGAGATCAGACGGGATCGGGCGTTTTCAGGGTGGTGCAGCTGTAAGCATCAGACTGGAACGGAAATTGTATTTTTATTGCTAGTGTAAAGGAATAAATATGGCACAAGGATGAACCAGAACAAGAAGTGACATCACACACTTTTATGACATTTGAATTGTGCTCCAAATATTACATACAAAGATCAAACAGTGACATATCAAAGAGTACTATGACATCATAATGGAATTATTCTCCAAATACCCCACACTGAAATGGAAGTGCAAAAGCTTACAGCACCTGGTATTCCCAGGTAGTCTTCCATTCATGTACTGACCAGGCCCAACTCCTCTTTGCTTCCGAGATCAGACAAGATCGGGCATTTTCAGGGTGGTGTGGCCGTAAGCGTCAGACTGGAACGGAAATTGTATTTTTATTGCTAGAGTAAAGGCATAACTATGGCACCACAAGAATTGACATCACACACTTTTATGACATTTGAATTGTGCTCCAAATATTACATGCAAAGATGAAACAGTGACATTTCAAAGAGTGCTATGAGATTATAACAGAATTATTCTCCAAATATCCCACACTGAAATGGACGTGCAAAAGCTTACAGCACCTGGTGTTCCCAGGTGGTCTCCCATTCAAGTACTGACCAGGCCCAACTCTGCTAGGCTTCCGAGATCAGGCGTTTTCAGGGTGGTGTGGCCGTAAGCATCAGACTGGAACGGAAATTGTATTTTTATTGCTAGAGTAAAGGCATAACTATGGCACCACAAGAATTGACATCACACACTTTTATGACATTTGAATTGTGTTCCAAATATTACATGCAAAGATCAAACAGTGACATATCAAAGAGCACTATGACGTCATAACGGAGTTATTCTCCAAATGTACCACAATGAAATGGAAGTGCAAAAGCTTACAGCACCTGGTATTCCCAGGCGGTCTTCCATTCAAGTACTGACCAGGCCCAACTCCTCTTTGCTTCCGAGATCAGACAAGATCGGGCGTTTTCAGGGTGGTGTGGCCGTAAGCGTCTGACTGGAATGGAAATAATATTTTTATTGCTACTGTAAAGGCATAAATATGGCACCAGGATGAACAAGAACAAGAAGTGACATCACACACGTTTATGACATTTGAATTGTGTTCCAAATATTACATGCAAAGATCAAACAGTGACATATCAAAGAGTACTATGACATCATAACGGAGTTATTCTCCAAATGTACCACAATGAAATGGAAGTGCAAAAGCTTACAGCACCTGGTATTCCCAGGCGGTCTCCCATTCAAGTACCGAGCAGGCGCAACTCTGCTAGGCTTCTGAGATCAGACGGGATCGTGCGTTTTCAGGGTGGTGTAGCTGTAAGCGTCAGACTGGAACGGAAATTGTATTGTTATTGCTAGTGTAGAGGAATAAATATGGCACAAGGATGAACCAGAACAAGAAGTGACATCACACACTTTTATGACATTTGAATTGTGTTCCAAATATTACATGCAAAGATCAAACAGTGACATATCAAAGAGTACTATGACGTCATAACGGAGTTATTCTCCAAATGTACCACAATAAAATGGAAGTGCAAAAGCTTACAGCACCTGGTATTCCCAGGCGGTCTTCCATTCAAGTACTGACCAGGCCCAACTCCTCTTTGCTTCCGAGATCACACAAGATCGGGCGTTTTCAGGGTGGTGTGGCCGTAAGCGTCAGACTGGAACGGAAATTGTATCGTTATTGCTAGTGTAAAGGAATAAATATGGCACCAGGATGAACCAGAACAAGAAGTGACATCACACACGTTTATGACATTTGAATTGTGCTCCAAATATTACATGCAAAGATCAAACAGTGACATATCAAAGAGTACTATGACATCATAACGGAGTTATTCTCCAAATGTACAACAATGAAATGGAGGTGCAAAAGCTTACAGCACCTGGTATTCCCAGGCGGTCTCCCATTCAAGTACCGAACAGGCCCAACTCTGCTAGGCTTCTGAGATCAGACGGGATCGGGCGTTTTCAGGGTGGTGTAGCTGTAAGCGTCAGACTGGAAGGGAAATTGTATTTTTATTGCTACTGTAAAGGCATAAATATGGCACCAGGATGAACCAGAACAAGAAGTGACACCACACACGTTTATGACTATTGAATTGTGCTCCAAATATTACATACAAAGATCAAACAGTGACATATCAAAGAGTACTATGACATCATAATGGAAGATTCTCCAAATACCCCACACTGAAATGGAAGTGCAAAAGTTCAAAGCACCTGGTATTCCCAGGCGGTCTTCCATTCAAGTACCGAACAGGCCCAACTCTGCTATGCTTCTGAGATCAGACGGGATCGGGCGTTTTCAGGGTGGTGTACCTGTAAGCGTCAGACTGGAACGGTAATTGTATTTTTATTGCTACTGTAAAGGCATAAATATGGCACCAAGATGAACCAGAACAAGAAGTGACACGACACACGTTTATGACTATTGAATTGTGCTCCCAATATTACATACAAAGATCAAACAGTGACATATCAAAGAGTGCTATGAGATTATAACAGAATTATTCTCCAAATATCCCACACTGAAATGGAAGTGCAAAAGCTTACAGCACCTGGTATTCCCAGGCGGTCTTCCATTCAAGTACCGAACAGGCCCAACTCTGCTAGGCTTCTGAGATCAGACGGGATCGGGCGTTTTCAGGGTGGTGTAGCTGTAAGCGTCAGACTGGAAGGGAAATTGTATTTTTATTGCTACTGTAAAGGCATAAATATGGCACCAGGATGAACCAGAACAAGAAGTGACATCACACACGTTTATGACATTTGAATTGTGCTCCAAATATTACATGCAAAGATCAAACAGTGACATATCAAAGAGTGCTATGAGATTATAACAGAATTATTCTCCAAATATCCCACACTGAAATGGAAGTGCAAAAGCTTACAGCACCTGGTATTCCCAGGCGGTCTTCCATTCAAGTACTGAACAGGCCCAACTCTGCTAGGCTTCTGAGATCAGACGGGATCGGGCGTTTTCAGGGTGGTGCAGCTGTAAGCGTCAGACTGGAACGGAAATTGTATTTTTATTGCTAGTGTAGAGGAATAAATATGGCACAAGGATGAACCAGAACAAGAAGTGACATCACACACTTTTATGACATTTGAATTGTGCTCCAAATATTACATACAAAGATCAAACAGTGACATATCAAAGAGTGCTATGAGATTATAACAGAATTATTCTACAAATACCCCACACTGAAATGGAAGTGCAAAAGCTTACAGCAACTGGTATTCCCAGGCGGTCTCCCATTCAAGTACCGAGCAGGCGCAACTCTGCTCGGCTTCTGAGATCAGACGGGATCGGGCGTTTTCAGGGTGGTGTAGCTGTAAGTGTCAGAGTGGAAGGGAAATTGTATTTTTATTGCTACTGTAAAGGCATAAATATGGCACCAGGATGAACCAGAACAAGAAGTGACACCACACACGTTTATGACTATTGAATTGTGCTCCCAATATTACATACAAAGATGAAACAGTGACATATCAAAGAGTGCTATGAGATTATAACAGAATTATTCTCCAAATATCCCACACTGAAATGGACGTGCAAAAGCTTACAGCACCTGGTGTTCCCAGGTGGTCTCCCATTCAAGTACTGACCAGGCCCAACTCCTCTTTGTTTCCGAGATCAGACAAGATCGGGCGTTTTCAGGGTGGTGTGGTTGTAAGCGTCAGACTGGAACGGAAATAACATTTTTATTGCTACTGTAAAGGCATAAATATGGCACCAGGATGAACCAGAACAAGAAGTGACATCACACACGTTTATGACATTTGAATTGTGCTCCAAATATTACATGCAAAGATCAAACAGTGACATATCAAAGAGTACTATGACATCAAAACAGAATAATTCTCCAAATATCCCACACTGAAATGGATGTGCAAAAGCTTACAGCACCTGGTGTTCCCAGGTGGTCTCCCATTCAAGTACTGACCAGGCCCAACTCTGCTTTGCTTCTGAGATCAGACGAGATCAGGCGTTTTCAGGGTGGTGTGGCCGTAAGCGTCAGACTGGAACGGAAATTGTATTTTTATTGCTACTGTAAAGGCATAAATATGGCACCAGGATGAACCACAACACGAAGCGACATCAGACAAGTTTATGACATTTGAATTGTGCTCCAAATATTACATGCAAAGATGAAACAGTGACATATCAAAGAGTACTATGACATCATAACGGAGTTATTCTCCAAATGTACCACAATGAAATGGAAGTGCAAAAGCTTACAGCACCTGGTATTCCCAGGCGGTCTCCCATTCAAGTACCGAGCAGGCGCAACTCTGCTAGGCTTCTGAGATCAGACGGGATCGTGCGTTTTCAGGGTGGTGTAGCTGTAAGCGTCAGACTGGAAGGGAAATTGTATTTTTATTGCTACTGTAAAGGCATAAATATGGCACCAGGATGAACCAGAACAAGAAGTGACACCACACACGTTTATGACTATTGAATTGTGCTCCAAATATTACATACAAAGATCAAACAGTGACATATCAAAGAGTACTATGACATCGTAATGGAAGATTCTCCAAATACCCCACACTGAAATGGAAGTGCAAAAGTTCAAAGCACCTGGTATTCCCAGGCGGTCTTCCATTCAAGTACCGAACAGACCCAACTCTGCTATGCTTCTGAGATCAGACGGGATCGGGCGTTTTCAGGGTGGTGTACCTGTAAGCGTCAGACTGGAACGGAAATTGTATTTTTATTGCTACTGTAAAGGCATAAATATGGCACCAAGATGAACCAGAACAAGAAGTGACACCACATACGTTTATGACTATTGAATTGTGCTCCCAATATTACATACAAAGATGAAACAGTGACATATCAAAGAGTGCTATGAGATTATAACAGAATTATTCTCCAAATATCCCACACTGAAATGGAAGTGCAAAAGCTTACAGCACCTGGTATTCCCAGGCGGTCTTCCATTCAAGTACCGAACAGGCCCAACTCTGCTAGGCTTCTGAGATCAGACGGGATCGGGCGTTTTCAGGGTGGTGTAGCTGTAAGCGTCAGACTGGAAGGGAAATTGTATTTTTATTGCTACTGTAAAGGCATAAATATGGCACCAGGATGAACCAGAACAAGAAGTGACATCACACACGTTTATGACATTTGAATTGTGCTCCAAATATTACATGCAAAGATCAAACAGTGACATATCAAAGAGTGCTATGAGATTATAACAGAATTATTCTCCAAATATCCCACACTGAAATGGAAGTGCAAAAGCTTACAGCACCTGGTATTCCCAGGCGGTCTTCCATTCAAGTACTGAACAGGCCCAACTCTGCTAGGCTTCTGAGATCAGACGGGATCGGGCGTTTTCAGGGTGGTGCAGCTGTAAGCGTCAGACTGGAACGGAAATTGTATTTTTATTGCTAGTGTAGAGGAATAAATATGGCACAAGGATGAACCAGAACAAGAAGTGACATCACACACTTTTATGACATTTGAATTGTGCTCCAAATATTACATACAAAGATCAAACAGTGACATATCAAAGAGTACTATGACATCATAATGGAATTATTCTCCAAATATCCCACACTGAAATGGACGTGCAAAAGCTTACAGCACCTGGTGTTCCCAGGCGGTCTTCCATTCAAGTACTGACCAGGCCCAACTCTGCTTTGCTTCCGAGATCAGATGAGATCAGGCGTTTTCAGGGTGGTGTGGCCGTAAGCGTCAGACTGGAGTGGAAACTGTATTTTTATTGCTAGAGTAAAGGCATAACTATGGCACCACAACAAGAAGTGACATCACACACTTTTATGACATTTGAATTGTGTTCCAAATATTACATGCAAAGATCAAACAGTGACATATCAAAGAGTACTATGACGTCATAACGGAGTTATTCTCCAAATGTACCACAATGAAATGGAAGTGCAAAAGCTTACAGCACCTGGTATTCCCAGGCGGTCTTCCATTCAAGTACTGACCAGGCCCAACTCCTCTTTGCTTCTGAGATCAGACAAGATCGGGCGTTTTCAAGGTGGTGTGGCCGTAAGCGTCAGACTGGAACGGAAATAATATTTTTATTGCTACTGTAAAGGCATAAATATGGCACCAGGATGAACCAGAACAAGAAGTGACATCACACACATTTATGACTATTGAATTGTGCTCCAAATATTACATACAAAGATGAAACAGTGACATATCAGAGAGTGCTATGAGATTATAAGAGAATTATTCTCCAAATATCCCACACTGAAATGGACGTGCAAAAGCTTACAGCCCAGGTGGTCTCCCATTCAAGTACTGACCAGGCCCCGCTCTGCTTAGCTTCCGAGATCAGACGAGATCAGGCGTTTTCAGGGTGGGGTGGCCGTAAGCGTAAGACTGGAACGGAAATTGTATTTTTATTGCTAGAGTAAAGGCATAACTATGGCACCACAACAAGAAGTGACATCACACACGTTTATGACTATTGAATTGTGCTCCAAATATTACATACAAAGATCAAACAGTGACATATCAAAGAGTACTATGACATCATAACGGAGTTATTCTCCAAATGTACCACAATGAAATGGAAGTGCAAAAGCTTACAGCACCTGGTATTCCCAGGCGGTCTCCCATTCAAGTACCGAGCAGGCGCAATTCTGCTAGGCTTCTGAGATCAGACGGGATCGTGCGTTTTCAGGGTGGTGTAGCTGTAAGCGTCAGACTGGAAGGGAAATTGTATTTTTATTGCTACTGTAAAGGCATAAATATGGCACCAGGATGAACCAGAACAAGAAGTGACACCACACACGTTTATGACTATTGAATTGTGCTCCAAATATTACATACAAAGATCAAACAGTGACATATCAAAGAGTACTATGACATCATAATGGAAGATTCTCCAAATACCCCACACTGAAATGGAAGTGCAAAAGTTCAAAGCACCTGGTATTCCCAGGCGGTCTTCCATTCAAGTACCGAACAGGCCCAACTCTGCTATGCTTCTGAGATCAGACGGGATCGGGCGTTTTCAGGGTGGTGTACCTGTAAGCGTCAGACTGGAACGGAAATTGTATTTTTATTGCTACTGTAAAGGCATAAATATGGCACCAAGATGAACCAGAACAAGAAGTGACACGACACACGTTTATGACTATTGAATTGTGCTCCCAATATTACATACAAAGATGAAACAGTGACATATCAAAGAGTGCTATGAGATTATAACAGAATTATTCTCCAAATATCCCACACTGAAATGGAAGTGCAAAAGCTTACAGCACCTGGTATTCCCAGGCGGTCTTCCATTCAAGTACCGAACAGGCCCAACTCTGCTAGGCTTCTGAGATCAGACGGGATCGGGCGTTTTCAGGGTGGTGTAGCTGTAAGCGTCAGACTGGAAGGGAAATTGTATTTTTATTGCTACTGTAAAGGCATAAATATGGCACCAGGATGAACCAGAACAAGAAGTGACATCACACACGTTTATGACATTTGAATTGTGCTCCAAATATTACATGCAAAGATCAAACAGTGACATATCAAAGAGTGCTATGAGATTATAACAGAATTATTCTCCAAATATCCCACACTGAAATGGAAGTGCAAAAGCTTACAGCACCTGGTATTCCCAGGCGGTCTTCCATTCAAGTACTGAACAGGCCCAACTCTGCTAGGCTTCTGAGATCAGACGGGATCGGGCGTTTTCAGGGTGGTGCAGCTGTAAGCGTCAGACTGGAACGGAAATTGTATTTTTATTGCTAGTGTAAAGGAATAAATATGGCACAAGGATGGACCAGAACAAGAAGTGACATCACACACTTTTATGACATTTGAATTGTGCTCCCAATATTACATACAAAGATGAAACAGTGACATATCAAAGAGTGCTATGAGATTATAACAGAATTATTCTCCAAATATCCCACACTGAAATGGACGTGCAAAAGCTTACAGCACCTGGTGTTCCCAGGTGGTCTCCCATTCAAGTACTGACCAGGCCCAACTCTGCTAGGCTTCCGAGATCAGACGAGATCAGACGTTTTCAGGGTGGTGTGGCCATAAGCGTCAGACTGGAACGGAAATTGTATTTTTATTGCTAGAGTAAAGGCATAACTATGGCACCACAAGAATTGACATCACACACTTTTATGACATTTGAATTGTGTTCCAAATATTACATGCAAAGATCAAACAGTTACATATCAAAGAGTACTATGACGTCATAATGGAGTTATTCTCCAAATGTACCACAATGAAATGGAAGTGCAAAAGCTTACAGCACCTGGTATTCCCAGGCGGTCTTCCATTCAAGTACTGACCAGGCCCAACTCCTCTTTGCTTCCGAGATCAGACAAGATCGGGCGTTTTCAGGGTGGTGTGGCCGTAAGCGTCAGACTGGAATGGAAATAATATTTTTATTGCTACTGTAAAGGCATAAATATGGCACCAGGATGAACAAGAACAAGAAGTGACATCACACACGTTTATGACATTTGAATTGTGCTCCAAATATTACATGCAAAGATCAAACAGTGACATATCAAAGAGTACTATGACGTCATAACGGAGTTATTCTCCAAATGTACCACAATGAAATGGAAGTGCAGAAGCTTACAGCACCTGGTATTCCCAGGCGGTCTTCCATTCAAGTACTGACCAGGCCCAACTCCTCTTTGCTTCCGAGATCAGACAAGATCGGGCGTTTTCAGGGTGGTGTGGCTGTTAGCGTCAGACTGGAACGGAAATAACATTTTTATTGCTACTGTAAAGGCATAAATATGGCACCAGGATGAACCAGAACAAGAAGTGACATCACACACGTTTATGACATTTGAATTGTGCTCCAAATATTACATACAAAGATCAAACAGTGACATATCAAAGAGTACTATGACATCATAACAGAATTATTCTCCAAATATCCCACACTGAAATGGATGTGCAAAAGCTTACAGCACCTGGTGTTCCCAGGCGGTCTCCCATTCAAGTACTGACCAGGCCCAACTCTGCTTTGCTTCTGAGATCAGACGAGATCAGGCGTTTTCAGGGTGGTGTGGCCGTAAGCGTCAGACTGGAACGGAAATTGTATTTTTATTGCTACTGTAAAGGCATAAATATGGCACCAGGATGAACCACAACACGAAGCGACATCAGACAAGTTTATGACATTTGAATTGTGCTCCAAATATTACATGCAAAGATGAAACAGTGACATATCAAAGAGTACTATGACATCATAACGGAGTTATTCTCCAAATGTACCACAATGAAATGGAAGTGCAAAAGCTTACAGCACCTGGTATTCCCAGGCGGTCTCCCATTCAAGTACCGAGCAGGCGCAACTCTGCTAGGCTTCTGAGATCAGACGGGATCGTGCGTTTTCAGGGTGGTGTAGCTGTAAGCGTCAGACTGGAAGGGAAATTGTATTTTTATTGCTACTGTAAAGGCATAAATATGGCACCAGGATGAACCAGAACAAGAAGTGACACCACACACGTTTATGACTATTGAATTGTGCTCCAAATATTACATGCAAAGATCAAACAGTGACATATCAAAGAGTGCTATGAGATTATAACAGAATTATTCTCCAAATATCCCACACTGAAATGGAAGTGCAAAAGCTTACAGCACCTGGTATTCCCAGGCGGTCTTCCATTCAAGTACTGAACAGGCCCAACTCTGCTAGGCTTCTGAGATCAGACGGGATCGGGCGTTTTCAGGGTGGTGCAGCTGTAAGCGTCAGACTGGAACGGAAATTGTATTTTTATTGCTAGAGTAAAGGCATAACTATGGCACCACAACAAGAAGTGACATCACACACTTTTATGACATTTGAATTGTGTTCCAAATATTACATGCAAAGATCAAACAGTGACATATCAAAGAGTACTATGACGTCATAACGGAGTTATTCTCCAAATGTACCACAATGAAATGGAAGTGCAAAAGCTTACAGCACCTGGTATTCCCAGGCGGTCTTCCATTCAAGTACTGACCAGGCCCAACTCCTCTTTGCTTCCGAGATCAGACGAGATCGGGCGTTTTCAGGGTGGTGTGGCCGTAAGCGTCAGACTGGAACGGAAATAATATTTTTATTGCTACTGTAAAGGCATAAATATGGCACCAGGATGAACCAGAACAAGAAGTGACACCACACACGTTTATGACTATTGAATTGTGCTCCAAATATTACATACAAAGATCAAACAGTGACATATCAAAGAGTACTATGACATCGTAATGGAAGATTCTCCAAATACCCCACACTGAAATGGAAGTGCAAAAGTTCTAAGCACCTGGTATTCCCAGGCGGTCTTCCATTCAAGTACCGAACAGGCCCAACTCTGCTATGCTTCTGAGATCAGACGGGATCGGGCGTTTTCAGGGTGGTGTACCTGTAAGCGTCAGACTGGAACGGAAATTGTATTTTTATTGCTACTGTAAAGGCATAAATATGGCACCAAGATGAACCAGAACAAGAAGTGACACCACATACGTTTATGACTATTGAATTGTGCTCCCAATATTACATACAAAGATGAAACAGTGACATATCAAAGAGTGCTATGAGATTATAACAGAATTATTCTCCAAATATCCCACACTGAAATGGAAGTGCAAAAGCTTACAGCACCTGGTATTCCCAGGCGGTCTTCCATTCAAGTACCGAACAGGCCCAACTCTGCTAGGCTTCTGAGATCAGACGGGATCGGGCGTTTTCAGGGTGGTGTAGCTGTAAGCGTCAGACTGGAAGGGAAATTGTATTTTTATTGCTACTGTAAAGGCATAAATATGGCACCAGGATGAACCAGAACAAGAAGTGACATCACACACGTTTATGACATTTGAATTGTGCTCCAAATATTACATGCAAAGATCAAACAGTGACATATCAAAGAGTGCTATGAGATTATAACAGAATTATTCTCCAAATATCCCACACTGAAATGGAAGTGCAAAAGCTTACAGCACCTGGTATTCCCAGGCGGTCTTCCATTCAAGTACTGAACAGGCCCAACTCTGCTAGGCTTCTGAGATCAGACGGGATCGGGCGTTTTCAGGGTGGTGCAGCTGTAAGCGTCAGACTGGAACGGAAATTGTATTTTTATTGCTAGTGTAGAGGAATAAATATGGCACAAGGATGAACCAGAACAAGAAGTGACATCACACACTTTTATGACATTTGAATTGTGCTCCAAATATTACATACAAAGATCAAACAGTGACATATCAAAGAGTACTATGACATCATAATGGAATTATTCTCCAAATATCCCACACTGAAATGGACGTGCAAAAGCTTACAGCACCTGGTGTTCCCAGGCGGTCTTCCATTCAAGTACTGACCAGGCCCAACTCTGCTTTGCTTCCGAGATCAGATGAGATCAGGCGTTTTCAGGGTGGTGTGGCCGTAAGCGTCAGACTGGAGTGGAAACTGTATTTTTATTGCTAGAGTAAAGGCATAACTATGGCACCACAACAAGAAGTGACATCACACACTTTTATGACATTTGAATTGTGTTCCAAATATTACATGCAAAGATCAAACAGTGACATATCAAAGAGTACTATGACGTCATAACGGAGTTATTCTCCAAATGTACCACAATGAAATGGAAGTGCAAAAGCTTACAGCACCTGGTATTCCCAGGCGGTCTTCCATTCAAGTACTGACCAGGCCCAACTCCTCTTTGCTTCTGAGATCAGACAAGATCGGGCGTTTTCAAGGTGGTGTGGCCGTAAGCGTCAGACTGGAACGGAAATAATATTTTTATTGCTACTGTAAAGGCATAAATATGGCACCAGGATGAACCAGAACAAGAAGTGACATCACACACGTTTATGACATTTGAATTGTGCTCCAAATATTACATGCAAAGATCAAACAGTGACATATCAAAGAGTACTATGACGTCATAACGGAGTTATTCTCCAAATGTACCACAATGAAATGGAAGTGCAAAAGCTTACAGCACCTGGTATTCCCAGGCGGTCTTCCATTCAAGTACTGACCAGGCCCAACTCCTCTTTGCTTCCGAGATCAGACGAGATCGGGCGTTTTCAGGGTGGTGTGGCTGTAAGCGTCAGACTGGAACGGAAATAATATTTTTATTGCTACTGTAAAGGCATAAATATGGCACCAGGATGAACCAGAACACGAAGCGACATCACACAAGTTTATGACATTTGAATTGTGCTCCCAATATTACAAACAAAGATGAAACAGTGACATATCAAAGAGTGCTATGAGATTATAACAGAATTATTCTCCAAATATCCCACACTGAAATGGACGTGCAAAAGCTTACAGCACCTGGTGTTCCCAGGTGGTCTCCCATTCAAGTACTGACCAGGCCCAACTCTGCTTTGCTTCTGAGATCAGACGAGATCAGGCGTTTTCAGGGTGGTGTGGCCGTAAGCGTCAGACTGGAACGGAAATTGTATTTTTATTGCTACTGTAAAGGCATAAATATGGCACCAGGATGAACCACAACACGAAGCGACATCAGACAAGTTTATGACATTTGAATTGTGCTCCAAATATTACATGCAAAGATGAAACAGTGACATATCAAAGAGTACTATGACATCATAACGGAGTTATTCTCCAAATGTACCACAATGAAATGGAAGTGCAAAAGCTTACAGCACCTGGTATTCCCAGGCGGTCTCCCATTCAAGTACCGAGCAGGCGCAACTCTGCTAGGCTTCTGAGATCAGACGGGATCGGGCGTTTTCAGGGTGGTGTAGCTGTAAGCGTCAGACTGGAAGGGAAATTGTATTTTTAATGCTACTGTAAAGGCATAAATATGGCACCAGGATGAACCAGAAGTAGAAGTGACACCACACACGTTTATGACTATTGAATTGTGCTCCAAATATTACATACAAAGATCAAACAGTGACATATCAAAGAGTACTATGACATCGTAATGGAAGATTCTCCAAATACCCCACACTGAAATGGAAGTGCAAAAGTTCAAAGCACCTGGTATTCCCAGGCGGTCTTCCATTCAAGTACCGAACAGGCCCAACTCTGCTATGCTTCTGAGATCAGACGGGATCGGGCGTTTTCAGGGTGGTGTACCTGTAAGCGTCAGACTGGAACGGAAATTGTATTTTTATTGCTACTGTAAAGGCATAAATATGGCACCAAGATGAACCAGAACAAGAAGTGACACCACATACGTTTATGACTATTGAATTGTGCTCCCAATATTACATACAAAGATGAAACAGTGACATATCAAAGAGTGCTATGAGATTATAACAGAATTATTCTCCAAATATCCCACACTGAAATGGAAGTGCAAAAGCTTACAGCACCTGGTATTCCCTGGCGGTCTTCCATTCAAGTACCGAACAGGCCCAACTCTGCTAGGCTTCTGAGATCAGACGGGATCGGGCGTTTTCAGGGTGGTGTAGCTGTAAGCGTCAGACTGGAAGGGAAAATGTATTTTTATTGCTACTGTAAAGGCATAAATATGGCACCAGGATGAACCAGAACAAGAAGTGACATCACACACGTTTATGACATTTGAATTGTGCTCCAAATATTACATGCAAAGATCAAACAGTGACATATCAAAGAGTGCTATGAGATTATAACAGAATTATTCTCCAAATATCCCACACTGAAATGGAAGTGCAAAAGCTTACAGCACCTGGTATTCCCAGGCGGTCTTCCATTCAAGTACTGAACAGGCCCAACTCTGCTAGGCTTCTGAGATCAGACGGGATCGGGCGTTTTCAGGGTGGTGCAGCTGTAAGCGTCAGACTGGAACGGAAATTGTATTTTTATTGCTAGTGTAGAGGAATAAATATGGCACAAGGATGAACCAGAACAAGAAGTGACATCACACACTTTTATGACATTTGAATTGTGCTCCAAATATTACATACAAAGATCAAACAGTGACATATCAAAGAGTACTATGACATCATAATGGAATTATTCTCCAAATATCCCACACTGAAATGGACGTGCAAAAGCTTACAGCACCTGGTGTTCCCAGGCGGTCTTCCATTCAAGTACTGACCAGGCCCAACTCTGCTTTGCTTCCGAGATCAGATGAGATCAGGCGTTTTCAGGGTGGTGTGGCCGTAAGCGTCAGACTGGAGTGGAAACTGTATTTTTATTGCTAGAGTAAAGGCATAACTATGGCACCACAACAAGAAGTGACATCACACACTTTTATGACATTTGAATTGTGTTCCAAATATTACATGCAAAGATCAAACAGTGACATATCAAAGAGTACTATGACGTCATAACGGAGTTATTCTCCAAATGTACCACAATGAAATGGAAGTGCAAAAGCTTACAGCACCTGGTATTCCCAGGCGGTCTTCCATTCAAGTACTGACCAGGCCCAACTCCTCTTTGCTTCCGAGATCAGACAAGATCGGGCGTTTTCAAGGTGGTGTGGCCGTAAGCGTCAGACTGGAACGGAAATAATATTTTTATTGCTACTGTAAAGGCATAAATATGGCACCAGGATGAACCAGAACAAGAAGTGACATCACACACGTTTATGACATTTGAATTGTGCTCCAAATATTACATGCAAAGATCAAACAGTGACATATCAAAGAGTACTATGACGTCATAACGGAGTTATTCTCCAAATGTACCACAATGAAATGGAAGTGCAAAAGCTTACAGCACCTGGTATTCCCAGGCGGTCTTCCATTCAAGTACTGACCAGGCCCAACTCTTCTTTGCTTCCGAGATCAGAAGAGATCGGGCGTTTTCAGGGTGGTGTGGCCGTAAGCGTCAGACTGGAACGGAAATAATATTTTTATTGCTACTGTAAAGGCATAAATATGGCACCAGGATGAACCAGAACTAGAAGTGACATCACACACGTTTATGACATTTGAATTGTGCTCCAAATATTACATGCAAAGATCAAACAGTGACATATCAAAGAGTACTATGACATCATAACAGAGTTATTCTCAAAATATACCACGATGAAATGGAAGTGCAAAAGCTTACAGCAACTGGTATTCCCAGGCGGTCTCCCATTCAAGTACCGAGCAGGCGCAACTCTGCTAGGCTTCTGAGATCAGACGGGATCGTGCGTTTTCTGGGTGGTGTAGCTGTAAGCGTCAGACTGGAACGGAAATTGTATTTTTATTGCTAGTGTAAAGGAATAAATATGGCACAAGGATGGACCAGAACAAGAAGTGACATCACACACTTTTATGACATTTGAATTGTGCTCCCAATATTACAAACAAAGATGAAACAGTGACATATCAAAGAGTGCTATGAGATTATAACAGAATTATTCTCCAAATATCCCACACTGAAATGGACGTGCAAAAGCTTACAGCACCTGGTGTTCCCAGGTGGTCTCCCATTCAAGTACTGACCAGGCCCAACTCTGCTTTGCTTCTGAGATCAGACGAGATCAGGCGTTTTCAGGGTGGTGTGGCCGTAAGCGTCAGACTGGAACGGAAATTGTATTTTTATTGCTACTGTAAAGGCATAAATATGGCACCAGGATGAACCACAACACGAAGCGACATCAGACAAGTTTATGACATTTGAATTGTGCTCCAAATATTACATGCAAAGATGAAACAGTGACATATCAAAGAGTACTATGACATCATAACGGAGTTATTCTCCAAATGTACCACAATGAAATGGAAGTGCAAAAGCTTACAGCACCTGGTATTCCCAGGCGGTCTCCCATTCAAGTACCGAGCAGGCGCAACTCTGCTAGGCTTCTGAGATCAGACGGGATCGTGCGTTTTCAGGGTGGTGTAGCTGTAAGCGTCAGACTGGAAGGGAAATTGTATTTTTAATGCTACTGTAAAGGCATAAATATGGCACCAGGATGAACCAGAAGTAGAAGTGACACCACACACGTTTATGACTATTGAATTGTGCTCCAAATATTACATACAAAGATCAAACAGTGACATATCAAAGAGTACTATGACATCGTAATGGAAGATTCTCCAAATACCCCACACTGAAATGGAAGTGCAAAAGTTCAAAGCACCTGGTATTCCCAGGCGGTCTTCCATTCAAGTACCGAACAGGCCCAACTCTGCTATGCTTCTGAGATCAGACGGGATCGGGCGTTTTCAGGGTGGTGTACCTGTAAGCGTCAGACTGGAACGGAAATTGTATTTTTATTGCTACTGTAAAGGCATAAATATGGCACCAAGATGAACCAGAACAAGAAGTGACACCACATACGTTTATGACTATTGAATTGTGCTCCCAATATTACATACAAAGATGAAACAGTGACATATCAAAGAGTGCTATGAGATTATAACAGAATTATTCTCCAAATATCCCACACTGAAATGGAAGTGCAAAAGCTTACAGCACCTGGTATTCCCTGGCGGTCTTCCATTCAAGTACCGAACAGGCCCAACTCTGCTAGGCTTCTGAGATCAGACGGGATCGGGCGTTTTCAGGGTGGTGTAGCTGTAAGCGTCAGACTGGAAGGGAAATTGTATTTTTATTGCTACTGTAAAGGCATAAATATGGCACCAGGATGAACCAGAACAAGAAGTGACATCACACACGTTTATGACATTTGAATTGTGCTCCAAATATTACATGCAAAGATCAAACAGTGACATATCAAAGAGTGCTATGAGATTATAACAGAATTATTCTCCAAATATCCCACACTGAAATGGAAGTGCAAAAGCTTACAGCACCTGGTATTCCCAGGCGGTCTTCCATTCAAGTACTGAACAGGCCCAACTCTGCTAGGCTTCTGAGATCAGACGGGATCGGGCGTTTTCAGGGTGGTGCAGCTGTAAGCGTCAGACTGGAACGGAAATTGTATTTTTATTGCTAGTGTAGAGGAATAAATATGGCACAAGGATGAACCAGAACAAGAAGTGACATCACACACTTTTATGACATTTGAATTGTGCTCCAAATATTACATACAAAGATCAAACAGTGACATATCAAAGAGTACTATGACATCATAATGGAATTATTCTCCAAATATCCCACACTGAAATGGACGTGCAAAAGCTTACAGCACCTGGTGTTCCCAGGCGGTCTTCCATTCAAGTACTGACCAGGCCCAACTCTGCTTTGCTTCCGAGATCAGATGAGATCAGGCGTTTTCAGGGTGGTGTGGCCGTAAGCGTCAGACTGGAGTGGAAACTGTATTTTTATTGCTAGAGTAAAGGCATAACTATGGCACCACAACAAGAAGTGACATCACACACTTTTATGACATTTGAATTGTGTTCCAAATATTACATGCAAAGATCAAACAGTGACATATCAAAGAGTACTATGACGTCATAACGGAGTTATTCTCCAAATGTACCACAATGAAATGGAAGTGCAAAAGCTTACAGCACCTGGTATTCCCAGGCGGTCTTCCATTCAAGTACTGACCAGGCCCAACTCCTCTTTGCTTCCGAGATCAGACAAGATCGGGCGTTTTCAAGGTGGTGTGGCCGTAAGCGTCAGACTGGAACGGAAATAATATTTTTATTGCTACTGTAAAGGCATAAATATGGCACCAGGATGAACCAGAACAAGAAGTGACATCACACACGTTTATGACATTTGAATTGTGCTCCAAATATTACATGCAAAGATCAAACAGTGACATATCAAAGAGTACTATGACGTCATAACGGAGTTATTCTCCAAATGTACCACAATGAAATGGAAGTGCAAAAGCTTACAGCACCTGGTATTCCCAGGCGGTCTTCCATTCAAGTACTGACCAGGCCCAACTCTTCTTTGCTTCCGAGATCAGAAGAGATCGGGCGTTTTCAGGGTGGTGTGGCCGTAAGCGTCAGACTGGAACGGAAATAATATTTTTATTGCTACTGTAAAGGCATAAATATGGCACCAGGATGAACCAGAACTAGAAGTGACATCACACACGTTTATGACATTTGAATTGTGCTCCAAATATTACATGCAAAGATCAAACAGTGACATATCAAAGAGTACTATGACATCATAACAGAGTTATTCTCAAAATATACCACGATGAAATGGAAGTGCAAAAGCTTACAGCAACTGGTATTCCCAGGCGGTCTCCCATTCAAGTACCGAGCAGGCGCAACTCTGCTAGGCTTCTGAGATCAGACGGGATCGTGCGTTTTCTGGGTGGTGTAGCTGTAAGCGTCAGACTGGAACGGAAATTGTATTTTTATTGCTAGTGTAAAGGATCAAATATGGCACAAGGATGGACCAGAACAAGAAGTGACATCACACACTTTTATGACATTTGAATTGTGCTCCAAATATTACATACAAAGATCAAACAGTGACATATCAAAGAGTACTATGACATCATAATGGAATTATTCTCCAAATACCCCACACTGAAATGGAAGTGCAAAAGCTTACAGCACCTGGTATTCCCTGGCGGTCTTCCATTCAAGTACCGAACAGGCCCAACTCTGCTAGGCTTCTGAGATCAGACGGGATCGGGCGTTTTCAGGGTGGTGTAGCTGTAAGCGTCAGACTGGAAGGGAAATTGTATTTTTATTGCTACTGTAAAGGCATAAATATGGCACCAGGATGAACCAGAACAAGAAGTGACACCACACACGTTTATGACTATTGAATTGTGCTCCAAATATTACATACAAAGATCAAACAGTGACATATCAAAGAGTACTATGACATCGTAATGGAATTATTCTCCAAATACCCCACACTGAAATGGAAGTGCAAAAGCTTACAGCACCTGGTATTCCCTGGCGGTCTTCCATTCAAGTACCGAACAGGCCCAACTCTGCTAGGCTTCTGAGATCAGACGGGATCGGGCGTTTTCAGGGTGGTGTAGCTGTAAGCGTCAGACTGGAAGGGAAATTGTATTTTTATTGCTACTGTAAAGGCATAAATATGGCACCAGGATGAACCAGAACAAGAAGTGACACCACACACGTTTATGACTATTGAATTGTGCTCCCAATATTACATACAAAGATGAAACAGTGACATATCAAAGAGTGCTATGAGATTATAACAGAACTATTCTCCAAATATCCCACACTGAAATGGACGTGCAAAAGCTTACAGCACCTGGTGTTCCCAGGTGGTCTCCCATTCAAGTACTGACCAGGCCCAACTCTGCTAGGCTTCCGAGATCAGACGAGATCAGGCGTTTTCAGGGTGGTGTGGCCATAAGCGTCAGACTGGAATGGAAATTGTATTTTTATTGCTAGAGTAAAGGCATAACTATGGCACCACAAGAATTGACATCACAGACTTTTATGACATTTGAATTATGTTCCAAATATTACATGCAAAGATCAAACAGTTACATATCAAAGAGTACTATGACGTCATAATGGAGTTATTCTCCAAATGTACCACAATGAAATGGAAGTGCAAAAGCTTACAGCACCTGGTATTCCCAGGCGGTCTTCCATTCAAGTACTGACCAGGCCCAACTCCTCTTTGCTTCAGAGATCAAACAAGATCGGGCGTTTTCAGGGTGGTGTGGCCGTAAGCGTCAGACTGGAATGGAAATAATATTTTTATTGCTACTGTAAAGGCATAAATATGGCACCAGGATGAACAAGAACAAGAAGTGACATCACACACGTTTATGACATTTGAATTGTGCTCCAAATATTACATGCAAAGATCAAACAGTGACATATCAAAGAGTACTATGACGTCATAACGGAGTTATTCTCCAAATGTACCACAATGAAATGGAAGTGCAGAAGCTTACAGCACCTGGTATTCCCAGGCGGTCTTCCATTCAAGTACTGACCAGGCCAAACTCCTCTTTGCTTCCGAGATGAGACAAGATCGGGCGTTTTCAGGGTGGTGTGGCTGTAAGCGTCAGACTGGAACGGAAATAATATTTTTATTGCTACTGTAAAGGCATAAATATGGCACCAGGATGAACCAGAACAAGAAGTGACATCACACACGTTTATGACATTTGAATTGTGCTCCAAATATTACATGCAAAGATCAAACAGTGACATATCAAAGAGTACTATGACATCATAACAGAATTATTCTCCAAATATCCCACACTGAAATGGATGTGCAAAAGCTTACAGCACCTGGTGTTCCCAGGTGGTCTCCCATTCAAGTACTGACCAGGCCCAACTCTGCTTTGCTTCTGAGATCAGACGAGATCAGGCGTTTTCAGGGTGGTGTGGCCATAAGCGTCAGACTGGAACGGAAATTGTATTTTTATTGCTAGATTAAAGGCATAACTATGGCACCACAAGAAGTGACATCACACACTTTTATGACATTTGAATTGTGTTCCAAATATTACATGCAAAGATCAAATAGTGACATATCAAAGAGTACTATGACGTCATAACGGAGTTATTCTCCAAATGTACCACAATGAAATGGAAGTGCAAAAGCTTACAGCACCTGGTATTCCCAGGCGGTCTCCCATTCAAATACCGAGCAGGCGCAATTCTTCTAGGCTTCTGAGATCAGACGGGATCGGGCGTTTTCAGGGTGGTGTAGCTGTAAGCGTCAGACTGGAACGGAAATTGTATTTTTATTGCTACTGTAAAGGCATAAATATGGCACCAGGATGAACCACAACACGAAGCGACATCAGACAAGTTTATGACATTTGAATTGTGCTCCAAATATTACATGCAAAGATGAAACAGTGACATTTCAAAGAGTGCTATGAGATTATAACAGAATTATTCTCCAAATATCCCACACTGAAATGGACGTGCAAAAGCTTACAGCACCTGGTGTTCCCAGGTGGTCTCCCATTCAAGTACTGACCAGGCCCAACTCTGCTAGGCTTCCGAGATCAGACGAGATCAGGCGTTTTCAGGGTGGTGTGGCTGTAAGCGTCAGACTGGAACGGAAATTGTATTTTTATTGCTAGAGTAAAGGCATAACTATGGCACCACAGGAATTGACATCACACACTTTTATGACATTTGAATTGTGTTCCAAATATTACATGCAAAGATCAAACAGTGACATATCAAAGAGTACTATGACATCATAACGGAGTTATTCTCCAAATGTACCACAATGAAATGGAAGTGCAAAAGCTTACAGCACCTGGTATTCCAAGGCGGTCTCCCATTCAAGTACCGAGCAGGCGCATGTCTGCTAGGCTTCTGAGATCAGACGAGATCAGGCGTTTTCAGGGTGGTGTGGCCATAAGCGTCAGACTGGAACGGAAATTGTATTTTTATTGCTAGAGTAAAGGCATAACTATGGCACCACAAGAATTGACATCACACACTTTTATGCCATTTGAATTGTGTTCCAAATATTACATGCAAAGATCAAACAGTTACATATCAAAGAGTACTATGACGTCATAATGGAGTTATTCTCCAAATGTACCACAATGAAATGGAAGTGCAAAAGCTTACAGCACCTGGTATTCCCAGGCTGTCTTCCATTCAAGTACTGACCAGGCCCAACTCCTCTTTGCTTCCGAGATCAGACAAGATCGGGCGTTTTCAGGGTGGTGTGGCCGTAAGCGTCAGACTGGAATGGAAATAATATTTTTATTGCTACTGTAAAGGCATAAATATGGCACCAGGATGAACCAGAACAAGAAGTGACATCACACACGTTTATGACTATTGAATTGTGCTCCCAATATTACATACAAAGATGAAACAGTGACATATCAAAGAGTGCTATGAGATTATAACAGAATTATTCTCCAAATATCCCACACTGAAATGGATGTGCAAAAGCTTACAGCACCTGGAGCTCCCAGGTGGTCTCCCATTCAAGTACTGACCAGGCCCAACTCTGCTTTGCTTCTGAGATCAGACGAGATCAGGCGTTTTGGGGGGGGGGGATCTTTTAATATTGAAATTCAAGAGATACAATAAAACCAGTATACACAGCACAAAACATCAAAGAAAACTATTTACAACACAGACACATACACGTAATACAAACTGACACACACGGGTTATGTACAATATTTACAATTACAAGAACAACAAGACAACACACACAAGGACATGAGGCAGAGGGAACAGACAACAGAACACTAGACAGTTATTTACATTTCTTTTTTTCTTTATTTTTTCTTTTTTTTATTATATTTTTTTTATTTCATTTTTTATTTTATTGTATTTATTTTTTTTCTTTCTTATTTTTTCTTTTTTTCTTTTCTTTTTTCTTTTTTTTTTTTTTTTGATTTTTTAATTTTTTAATTATTATCATTTTATCTTTTTTCTTATTGTTCTTTTCGTTTTTCTTCACTTTGTTTTTACTGAACGTGCTCAGTGAGTCCAATTTCCTAGGTAAAAGAGTCCGGGATGGGTTGAGCAGATGAGGGGGCAGTGAGTCCATGATTGCCAGGATGGATGTCCTGAAACAGTTCAAATGTTCATGACCAGAGCGTCATTCGGATGGATAGAGAAAAGTGACTGATTGGGAGAGAAGGTAGTGATGAAGCGATGCTCCTCAGCCGAGTGCAGGTGACGCAGGCGGACGGTGAGGAGACGGGTGAAGATGGGCCAGTGGCGTGCGGTGCGGTGGTCAAAGTGGTAGATGTTCCTGACGATGTAGATGGTATACCGGGCTATGGACAGGATGAGATGACAGAGGTGGCGGTTTGCTCCAGAGCGGCTGACGGAGGGCCCAAAGAGGAGAAACCATGGCTCCTGGTCGCCTCCCCCAAGAGAGGCCGGCGGTGGAAGTCTCCAAGACAGTCTCCGGGCGAGCAGATCCTGCACCCGGGTCCAGAAGGGGCGGACGGCCGGGCACGTGACGAAGAGGTGATGGAGATCCTCGTAAGACCCACCACACACCGGACAATCTCTGCCATACCTGCCTGGGTATATAGTGTGCAGTGTAGCGCGCGTGTAAATCAGTCTATGTTTCAATTTGAACTCAAAATTTGCGAGCTGGGGTGAGGTGTACCATTGGAATGTCTTGGCCCAGATGGGTGAGATGTCATGAGTAGGGTATGAACGGGACCAGGCACGTTCAGCTGCAGGAGCCCTGACCACATGAGCCAACAGTAACCGGTAGAAGGTGCGAGTGTGCAGGGAGGTGAAACGCCTGACTGAACCATCAAAATGTATATCAAAATCAAGGGGGGCGAAGCCCACATCAGGAGACGTGCCACCTGTCAGCAGGGTGCCCCACCATCTGAACAGGTGCTCTTTAAATGAGTTTAACAACACCGAAACCGAATTTCTTCTAAACACCACTCCCGACATGACAAATTTTCTACGGACAAATTCAATGTTCCAATCCCCAAAAGGTGAAAAAATATCCTCTACAACTGTTAACCCAGCTCTCTCCATAGACACTCCCATCATCTTTCTCCTCCCTCTGGAGGGAGAAGAGAGGAGGTCTGGATTGAATCGGAGAGGCATTTTACACAAATCAAGCCATGAACCAGGAACTGCCACAGCAAAAGGCCTCAAAGCGGCCCACGCCTGCAAGGCCTCCCTCACAAAGTGTGGGAGGACCCCGAGCACTGGGCTGGGGGGCAACAGACAAAGATTAAATGCACCAAAATTATTCAACACGCTCAGATCCATCAAGAAAAACTCCTTCCAGGGAGCCCGACAGTCTGGATCCAGAAATTTTCTGAGCACCTTCAGTCTCAGTGCCTGTTTTTTTAATACTAGATCAATTAAATTCAGACCTCCCTTATCAACATCATTGATCATTACATTGTGTGCGACCAAACAACGACTGTTACCCCAGAGAAACTTGGATAAAATTACAGAAATTCGATTTGCACAGTCACCTGGCAGCTCGCTCACAGTTAGAGCATGGGTCAATTTCGACAGACACAAAGCATTCACTACTAAAACTCTACCTCTAAGTCCCAAATTCCGAAACTTTAAGAAATTTAATTTAGCTACTAATTTTTTGATTAAATCTTCCCACATTTTCCTATTCGTTACACCACCATCCTTACCTACAAGCACCCCTAAGACCCTGTACGTGCTCCCCGCTTTCTGAAGATGCACTGACAAAGGCTGAGGAGTTACGCTACCACAAAATGCAACAGAAGTTTTTTCAAAGTTTATTTTTGCACCCGAGGCCAGACCATAAATGGTCAACACATGTAAGGATGCCTCAAGACTTTCGGTGTCACGCAAAAATAAATTCGTGTCATCTGCAAACTGTAGCACCTTATACTCAGCTCCTGCGGGGGAGAGTATGCCCCTGACACTACACTCTGACATCAACATGGCAGCCAGAGGCTCAGCCACGAGGCTATAAAGAAAAGCAGAGAGGGGGCATCCCTGACGGATAGAACGCTTCACAGGAAAAACATCTGTCATCGCACCATTACATTTGACCTTACTAGAAGCAGATCCATACAATAATCTTATCCAATTAACAAAATTTGAACCAAACCCCATTTTTTCTAATACAGCAAACAGAAAGCTATGCTCCACTCTCTCAAACGCTTTATTAAAATCTACGCTTACATGAATACCACCCGTGTCATGCATCACATTCAATAAATATTTTATAGACAAAATTGAGTCCGAGATGTCCCGGCCAGGGACACTGTAAGCCTGGGCAGATAAAACAACCGACTCCATTACACCTCTGATACGGCCCGCTAAAAGTTTGGCAAGAATTTTATAATCCACATTCAATAAGCTGATTGGCCTGTAATTTTCCAATTTATTCCTGTCTCCCTTCTTAAAAACAAGGGACACTACACTCAAAGCAAAGGAACTTGAGGCTCTCCCCTCTCTCTCCATCTCCTGAAAGAGTCGAAGGAGAATAGGCGCCAGCCTGGTTGCGAAGCACCTGTAGAATTCACTGGTGAGCCCATCCTCACCTGGGGCTTTGCCAGTACTGAGGAGCTTCACTGCAGATCTGACCTCCTCCAACACAAGAGGCGCATCACACGCCTCAGCCTCAGCATCTGACAACCTGC
The DNA here is from genome assembly GCF_933228915.1 of Telmatherina bonti. Lineage (NCBI taxonomy): Eukaryota > Metazoa > Chordata > Actinopteri > Atheriniformes > Telmatherinidae > Telmatherina > Telmatherina bonti. The sequence goes on from NC_136629.1 coordinate 8,876,016, forward strand.
CACTTAAAGAATTGACCACCTCATCTAAACGATCTACTAAGACACCCTCCGAACTAAACAAAGCACCATAGAATTTTCCCACAACACCCAACACATCATCAATATCCGACACCTCCTCTCCCAAATCATTCATCAGTTTTTCAATATACATCATTTTTTGCCTCACCTTCTCCATTGCGAAGAAAAAACCTGTAGATCTTTCACCCTGCACAGTATACTGTGCTCTTGCACGCAGCATGGCACCTCTACATTTAGAGATTTCAATATTATCCAGCTGAGCTTTAACATCTAAATATTCAGGATTCACTGGACCACTAGTAAAAGCTGACCTACTCACAATGTCCCTCAGCCTATGTTTTAACTGAGTCTCCTCTGCCTTTAACAACCAGTTTTTCCGTTTGCTAAAATTTATTGAGAGGCGCTTTATTCTTTTCTTTGCCTCTTCCCACCAGTCCACAATTGACTCAAAACATTCCATTTCCATATCAAAAGAATCAAACAACCTATTCATTCTATTACAATAATTCTCATCTTCAAGCAAAGAATTATTTAAAATCCACAACCCCCCCGTTCGCTGCCCTTTAAAAGGGCTAAAATCTACACGCAGTGGAGAATGGTCGCTTAACCAAGTGTCATCATAGAAAACTGAGGCCGTTCGCCTCAAGAAGCCCTCAGACATCAAACATAAATCAATACGGGACTGTTTCAATGCCCCTAAGACAACTTGCCGTCTGGAAAAAACTCTCTTGTTGAAATTCAGAGCTCTCCAGCCTTCAATCATACCATATCGGGACATAAGGTCCAACAAGTGCGTCCTAGACACGTCATTTCTATACACATTACTAACACTTAAGTCTATTTTCATAAGGGCTACATTGAAATCACCAATAACAATAGTTTCTAAATTAACATAAGTAAAGACAGAGGAAAAAAGAGTCTTCCTTTCCTGCTCCTCATTCGGAGCATAAATATTGATAAGCCTAAATGCAAAAGGCTGGACAAAATCAACAACAACAAAAGCACCTTCAGGATCCGCATGGACCAGTGTGGGCGTCCCAAAAAAGTCCGTTTTTACAATAGTAGCCACACCACGCGAAAGTGCAGAGCCAAGAGCACAAAAGACAGTTCCCACGCCCATTGCCTGCACCGCACGCACATGAGATGGCTCCCAATGAGTCTCCTGCAAACACAGCACACCCCAGCTCAATGAGTGGAGCGCACTGTGCATGCGAACGGGGCTCCGCAGCCCACCTGTGTTAAGGGACACAAGGGAAAAAGCCATGAACATGAGGGAGAAAGAGGTGCACACAACGAACATCATTTAGACTTTTTAGAAATCTCTTTCCCATCACTATCACTTAGCCTTTTATTAGACTGCACTTCCAGAACCATCGGTAATTCCTCAGCAGCTCCAGACTTCCCAGAGCTGGATGAAACAGTGGGGGATGCGCCAGAGGCCGGTGTACCGGGCGTAGGGATACGGGACTGATCCCGGGTCGCGCCGCCCACACCACGAGCACCACGCCCCCGAGACCTGCTCCGTTCCCCAGCCTCATTGACTGCCTTTTTTTGAGCCAGTGTCCTGCTCAGGCTGAATGTCTCCTCCTGAATAGTTGGCTGCGCACTCTCAGTGCTCTCACTGCGCTCACCCAGTCTAGAGAATTGGGCCACAGCTGGCACCAACCTCTCTCCTTCAGAGGTAAAGTGAGGAAGCAGCCCACCACTGTGGCCTTAGGAGTGAGGTCTTCACAGGCCTCCTCCCCTTGGTCAGGAGCAGAGCACGCGGCCCCCCCCTTCCCAGGCGCCTCAGTACCAGACAAGATGGAGTTTGGAATTACATCCAAGGAGTCAAAAGTGACCAAAGGCTGTGAAGTAGGGCTGGAGTCGTCAGCCGCCTGAACCTCCTCCTGAAATGCACCACCCTGCTCTGCTTCACTCCCACCACTTTCCCCCCCGTGACCCCCGTCCTCATCAGAATCCAACTCACTGCACACACAGAGATGCAGGAATGCACGGCAGTCCCTGCACCTTCGCGCCCTCGGCTCCACACACTCACGAGCATAGTGTCCCTGTTTTCCACAATTATTACACAGAAAGTCTGGACAATCACGCAAAATATGGTCAGGCTGCAAACACCCCCTGCACACTCGCACCTCTCGGTCATGTATAACCCGAAAGTAATCCGGGCCTGCAGCTGTGTTGAAGCGGACAGAGTATGGCAGAGACTGTACAGTGTCAGTGAATCTTACCTTCACGTAACGCGTCCCATCCGCCACAGTTGTCCCCGGCCACATTCTCCGCCACACCTCAGAGACTGCAGAGACTCCCCAGGAGAGGAGCTTCGGAAGAATCTCCTCGTCCTCAATGTAAGCCGGCAATCCCATGAAGGAGACGACCAGCTCATCAACGGAGACGTCACGGGCGTGAACCCTGGCCTCTCCGACGCGAAAACCATCCATCAGCCGCTCCTTTGCTTTTGTGCAGGAGACTGTCAGTTCATACTTTAGCTTGGTAATCTGTCTGCAAGCAATGATTTGTCCACAAACTTCTTTAGCCGCTCTCATGAGCACAATAGGCACCATTTCCTCCACACCCTCAATGTCCAGCACAACAGTTAATTCCTTGTCATATATCCGGTTCCTCTCACTCACATTAAGACCATCCATGTTTTTGTTTTGTCCATCAACCAAAGGAGTAGTCCGGGGGCGAGCAGGGTACGAAGCCATGATTTCCGCCCAAAGAACCAAGGCTCAAAAAGGGAGACACCAAAATCACTCCTCCACAGCAGGAGTGCTGGGAGGAGGAAAAAAACACCAAAAACAAAAAGGGGAAACCAAAATAAAATAAGAAACAAAAGATAACAGCCACACAAAAGAACAGCACCTCTCCACTTTTCCTCCAAAACACTTCCTCGTTAGGACACACCCACTGGGCGTTTTCAGGGTGGTGTGGCCGTAAGCGTCAGACTGGAACGGAAAGTGTATTTTTATTGCTAGAGTAAAGGCATAACTATGGCACCACAACAAGAAGTGACATCACACACTTTTATGACATTTGAATTGTGCTCCAAATATTACACACAAAAATCAAACAGTGACATATCAAAGAGTACTATGACATCATAATGGAATTATTCTCCAAATACCCCACACTGAAATGGAAGTGCAAAAGCTTACAGCACCTGGTATTCCCAGGTAGTCTTCTATTCATGTACTGACCAGGCCCAACTCCTCTTTGCTTCCGAGATCAGACAAGATCGGGCGTTTTCAGGGTGGTGTGGCCATAAGCGTCAGACTGGAACGGAAATAATATTTTTATTGCTACTGTAAAGGCATAAATATGGCACCAGGATGAACCAGAACAAGAAGTGACATCACACACGTTTATGACATTTGAATTGTGCTCCAAATATTACATGCAAAGATCAAACAGTGACATATCAAAGAGTACTATGACATCATAACAGAATTATTCTCCAAATATCCCACACTGAAATGGATGTGCAAAAGCTTACAGCACCTGGTGTTCCCAGGTGGTCTCCCATTCAAGTACTGACCAGGCCCAACTCTGCTTTGCTTCTGAGATCAGACGAGATCAGGCGTTTTCAGGGTGGTGTGGCCGTAAGCGTCAGACTGGAACGGAAATTGTATTTTTATTGCTAGTGTAAAGGAATAAATATGGCACAAGGATGAACCAGAACAAGAAGTGACATCACACACTTTTATGACATTTGAATTGTGCTCCAAATATTACATGCAAAGATCAAACAGTGACATATCAAAGAGTACTATGACGTCATAACGGAGTTATTCTCCAAATGTACCACAATGAAATGGAAGTGCAGAAGCTTACAGCACCTGGTATTCCCAGGCGGTCTTCCATTCAAGTACTGACCAGGCCCAACTCCTCTTTGCTTCCGAGATCAGACAAGATCGGGCGTTTTCAGGGTGGTGTGGCCGTAAGCGTCAGACTGGAACGGAAATAATATTTTTATTGCTACTGTAAAGGCATAAATATGGCACCAGGATGAACCAGAAACGGAAGTGACATCACACACGTTTATGACATTTGAATTATGCTCCAAATATTACATGCAAAGATCAAACAGTGACATATCAAAGAGTACTATGACATCATAACGGAGTTATTCTCCAAATGTACCACAATGAAATGGAAGTGCAAAAGCTTACAGCACCTGGTATTCCCAGGCGGTCTCCCATTCAAGTACCGAACAGGCCCAACTCTGCTAGGCTTCTGAGATCAGACGGGATCGGGCGTTTTCAGGGTGGTGTAGCTGTAAGCGTCAGACTGGAAGGGAAATTGTATTTTTATTGCTACTGTAAAGGCATAAATATGGCACCAGGATGAACCAGAACAAGAAGTGACACCACACACGTTTATGACTATTGAATTGTGCTCTAAATATTACATACAAAGATCAAACAGTGACATATCAAAGAGTACTATGACATCATAATGGAATTATTCTCCAAATACCCCACACTGAAATGGAGGTGCAAAAGCTTACAGCACCTGGTATTCCCAGGCGGTCTTCCATTCAAGTACCGAACAGGCCCAACTCTGCTAAGCTTCTGAGATCAGACGGGATCGGGCGTTTTCAGGGTGGTGTAGCTGTAAGCGTCAGACTGGAACGGAAATTGTATTGTTATTGCTACTGTAAAGGCATAAATATGGCACCAGGATAAACCACAACACAAAGCGACATCAAACACTTTTATGACATTTGAATTGTGCTCCAAATATTACATACAAAGATGAAACAGTGACATATCAAAGAGTACTATGACATCATAATGGAATTATTCTCCAAATACCCCACACTGAAATGGAAGTGCAAAAGTTTACAGCACCTGGTATTCCCAGGCGGTCTTCCATTCAAGTACCGAACAGGCCCAACTCTGCTAAGCTTCAGAGATCAGACGGGATCGGGCGTTTTCAGGGTGGTGTAGCTGTAAGCGTCAGACTGGAACGGAAATTGTATTGTTATTGCTACTGTAAAGGCATAAATATGGCACCAGGATAAACCACAACACAAAGCGACATCAAACACTTTTATGACATTTGAATTGTGCTCCAAATATTACATACAAAGATGAAACAGTGACATATCAAAGAGTACTATGACATCATAATGGAATTATTCTCCAAATACCCCACACTGAAATGGAAGTGCAAAAGTTTACAGCACCTGGTATTCCCAGGCGGTCTTCCATTTAAGTACCGAACAGGCCCAACTCTGCTAGGCTTCTGAGATCAGACGGGATCGGGCGTTTTCAGGGTGGTGTAGCTGTAAGCGTCAGACTGGAACGGAAATTGTATTGTTATTGCTAGTGTAGAGGAATAAATATGGCACAAGGATGAACCAGAACAAGAAGTGACATCACACACTTTTATTACATTTGAATTGTGTTCCAAATATGACATGCAAAGATCAAACAGTGACATATCAAAGAGTACTATGACGTCATAACGGAGTTATTCTCCAAATGTACCACAATGAAATGGAAGTGCAAAAGCTTACAGCACCTGGTATTCCCAGGCGGTCTTACATTCAAGTACCGACCAGGCCCAACTCCTCTTTGCTTCCGAGATCAGACAAGATCGGGCGTTTTCAGGGTGGTGTGGCCGTAAGCGTCAGACTGGAACGGAAATAATATTTTTATTGCTACTGTAAAGGCATAAATATGGCACCAGGATGAACCAGAACAAGAAGTGACATCACACACGTTTATGACATTTGAATTGTGCTCCAAATATTACATACAAAGATCAAACAGTGACATATCAAAGAGTACTATGACATCATAATGGAATTATTCTCCAAATACCCCACACTGAAATGGAAGTGCAAAAGCTTACAGCACCTGGTATTCCCAGGCGGTCTTCCATTCAAGTACCGAACAGGCCCAACTCTGCTAGGCTTCTGAGATCAGACGGGATCGGGCGTTTTCAGGGTGGTGTAGCTGTAAGCGTCAGACTGGAAGGGAAATTGTATTTTTATTGCTACTGTAAAGGCATAACTATGGCACCACAACAAGAAGTGACATCACACACTTTTATGACATTTGAACTGTGTTCCAAATATTACATGCAAAGATCAAACAGTGACATATCAAAGAGTGCTATGAGATTATAACAGAATTATTCTCCAAATACCCCACACTGAAATGGACGTGCAAAAGCTTACAGCACCTGGTATTCCCAGGCGGTCTTCCATTCAAGTACTGAACAGGCCCAACTCTGCTAGGCTTCTGAGATCAGACGGGATCGGGCGTTTTCAGGGTGGTGTAGCTGTAAGCGTCAGACTGGAACGGAAATAATATTTTTATTGCTACTGTAAAGGCATAAATATGGCACCAGGATGAACCAGAACAAGAAGTGACACCACACACATTTATGACTATTGAATTGTGCTCCCAATATTACATACAAAGATGAAACAGTGACATATCAGAGAGTGCTATGAGATTATAAGAGAATTATTCTCCAAATATCCCACACTGAAATGGACGTGCAAAAGCTTACAGCACCTGGTATTCCCAGGTGGTCTCCCATTCAAGTACTGACCAGGCCCCGCTCTGCTTAGCTTCCAAGATAAGACGAGATCAGGCGTTTTCAGGGTGGCGTGGCCGTAAGCATAAGACAGGAACGGAAATTGTATTTTTATTGCTAGAGTAAAGGCATAACTATGGCACCACGACAAGAAGTGACATCACACACTTTTATGACATTTGAATAGTGTTCCAAATATTACATGCAAAGATCAAACAGTGACATATCAAAGAGTACTATGACGTCATAACGGAGTTATTCTCCAAATGTACCACAATGAAATGGAAGTGCAAAAGCTTACAGCACCTGGTATTCCCAGGCGGTCTTCCATTCAAGTACTGACCAGGCCCAACTCCTCTTTGCTTCCGAGATCAGACAAGATCGGGCGTTTTCAGGGTGGTGTAGCCGTAAGCGTCAGACTGGAACGGAAATAATATTTTTATTGCCACTGTAAAGGCATAAATATGGCACCAGGATGAACCAGAACAAGAAGTGACATCACACACGTTTATGACTATTGAATTGTGCTCCAAATATTACATACAAAGATCAAACAGTGACATATCAAAGAGTACTATGACATCATAATGGAAGATTCTCCAAATACCCCACACTGAAATGGAAGTGCAAAAGTTCAAAGCACCTGGTATTCCCAGGCGGTCTTCCATTCAAGTACCGAACAGGCCCAACTCTGCTATGCTTCTGAGATCAGACGGGATCGGGCGTTTTCAGGGTGGTGTACCTGTAAGCGTCAGACTGGAAGGGAAATTTTATTTTTATTGCTACTGTAAAGGCATAAATATGGCACCAACATGAACCAGAACAAGAAGTGACACCACACACGTTTATGACTATTGAATTGTGCTCCCAATATTACATACAAAGATGAAACAGTGACATATCAAAGAGTGCTATGAGATTATAACAGAATTATTCTCCAAATATCCCACACTGAAATGGAAGTGCAAAAGCTTACAGCACCTGGTATTCCCAGGCGGTCTTCCATTCAAGTACCGAACAGGCCCAACTCTGCTAGGCTTCTGAGATCAGACGGGATCGGGCGTTTTCAGGGTGGTGTAGCTGTAAGCGTCAGACAGGAAGGGAAATTGTATTTTTATTGCTACTGTAAAGGCATAAATATGGCACCAGGATGAACCAGAACAAGAAGTGACATCACACACGTTTATGACATTCGAATTGTGCTCCAAATATTACATGCAAAGATCAAACAGTGACATATCAAAGAGTGCTATGAGATTATAACAGAATTATTCTCCAAATATCCCACACTGAAATGGAAGTGCAAAAGCTTACAGCACCTGGTATTCCCAGGCGGTCTTCCATTCAAGTACTGAACAGGCCCAACTCTGCTAGGCTTCTGAGATCAGACGGGATCGGGCGTTTTCAGGGTGGTGCAGCTGTAAGCGTCAGACTGGAACGGAAATTGTATTTTTATTGTTAGTGTAGAGGAATAAATATGGCACAAGGATGAACCAGAACAAGAAGTGACATCACACACTTTTATGACATTTGAATTGTGCTCCAAATATTACATACAAAGATCAAACAGTGACATATCAAAGAGAGCTATGAGATTATAACAGAATTATTCTCCAAATACCCACCACTGAAATGGAAGTGCAAAAGCTTACAGCAACTGGTATTCCCAGGCGGTCTCCCATTCAAGTACCGAGCAGGCGCAACTCTGCTAGGCTTCTGAGATCAGACGGGATCGTGCGTTTTCAGGGTGGTGTAGCTGTAAGCGTCAGACTGGAAGGGAAATTGTATTTTTATTGCTACTGTAAAGGCATAACTATGGCACCACAACAAGAAGTGACATCACACACTTTTATGACATTTGAACTGTTCCAAATATTACATGCAAAGATCAAACAGTTACATATCAAAGAGTACTATGACGTCATAATGGAGTTATTCTCCAAATGTACCACAATGAAATGGAAGTGCAAAAGCTTACAGCACCTGGTATTCCCAGGCGGTCTTCCATTCAAGTACTGACCAGGCCCAACTCCTCTTTGCTTCCGAGATCAGACAAGATCGGGCGTTTTCAGGGTGGTGTGGCCGTAAGCGTCAGACTGGAATGGAAATAATATTTTTATTGCTATTGTAAAGGCATAAATATGGCACCAGGATGAACCAGAACAAGAAGTGACATCACACACGTTTATGACATTTGAATTGTGCTCCAAATATTACATGCAAAGATCAAACAGTGACATATCAAAGAGTACTATGACATCATAACGGAGTTATTCTCCAAATGTACAACAATGAAATGGAGGTGCAAAAGCTTACAGCACCTGGTATTCCCAGGCGGTCTCCCATTCAAGTACCGAACAGGCCCAACTCTGCTAGGCTTCTGAGATCAGACGGGATCGGGCGTTTTCAGGGTGGTGTAGCTGTAAGCGTCAGACTGGAAGGGAAATTGTATTTTTATTGCTACTGTAAAGGCATAAATATGGCACCAGGATGAACCAGAACAAGAAGTGACACCACACACGTTTATGACTATTGAATTGTGCTCCAAATATTACATACAAAGATCAAACAGTGACATATCAAAGAGTACTATGACATCATAATGGAATTATTCTCCAAATACCCCACACTGAAATGGAGGTGCAAAAGCTTACAGCACCTGGTATTCCCAGGCGGTCTTCCATTCAAGTACCGAACAGGCCCAACTCTGCTAAGCTTCTGAGATCAGACGGGATCGGGCGTTTTCAGGGTGGTGTAGCTGTAAGCGTCAGACTGGAACGGAAATTGTATTTTTATTGCTACTGTAAAGGCATAAATATGGCACCAGGATAAACCACAACACAAAGCGACATCACACACTTTTATGACATTTGAATTGTGCTCCAAATATTACATACAAAGATGAAACAGTGACATATCAAAGAGTACTATGACATCATAATGGAATTATTCTCCAAATACCCCACACTGAAATGGAAGTGCAAAAGTTTACAGCACCTGGTATTCCCAGGCGGTCTTCCATTTAAGTACCGAACAGGCCCAACTCTGCTAGGCTTCTGAGATCAGACGGGATCGGGCGTTTTCAGGGTGGTGTAGCTGTAAGCGTCAGACTGGAACGGAAATTGTATTGTTATTGCTAGTGTAGAGGAATAAATATGGCACAAGGATGAACCAGAACAAGAAGTGACATCACACACTTTTATGACATTTGAATTGTGTTCCAAATATGACATGCAAAGATCAAACAGTGACATATCAAAGAGTACTATGACGTCATAACGGAGTTATTCTCCAAATGTACCACAATGAAATGGAAGTGCAAAAGCTTACAGTACCTGGTATTCCCAGGCGGTCTTACATTCAAGTACTGACCAGGCCCAACTCCTCTTTGCTTCCGAGATCAGACAAGATCGGGCGTTTTCAGGGTGGTGTGGCCGTAAGCGTCAGACTGGAACGGAAATAATATTTTTATTGCTACTGTAAAGGCATAAATATGGCACCAGGATGAACCACAACACGAAGCGACATCAGACAAGTTTATGACATTTGAATTGTGCTCCAAATATTACATGCAAAGATGAAACAGTGACATATCAAAGAGTACTATGACATTATAACGGAGTTATTCTCCAAATGTACCACAATGAAATGGAAGTGCAAAAGCTTACAGCACCTGGTATTCCCAGGCGGTCTCCCATTCAAGTACCGAGCAGGCGCAACTCTGCTAGGCTTCTGAGATCAGACGGGATCGTGCGTTTTCAGGGTGGTGTAGCTGTAAGCGTCAGACTGGAAGGGAAATTGTATTTTTATTGCTACTGTAAAGGCATAAATATGGCACCAGGATGAACCAGAACAAGAAGTGACACCACACACGTTTATGACTATTGAATTGTGCTCCAAATATTACATACAAAGATCAAACAGTGACATATCAAAGAGTACTATGACATCATAATGGAAGATTCTCCAAATACCCCACACTGAAATGGAAGTGCAAAAGTTCAAAGCACCTGGTATTCCCAGGCGGTCTTCCATTCAAGTACCGAACAGGCCCAACTCTGCTATGCTTCTGAGATCAGACGGGATCGGTCGTTTTCAGGGTGGTGTACCTGTAAGCGTCAGACTGGAACGGAAATTGTATTTTTATTGTTACTGTAAAGGCATAAATATGGCACCAAGATGAAGCAGAACAAGAAGTGACACCACATACGTTTATGACTATTGAATTGTGCTCCCAATATTACATACAAAGATGAAACAGTGACATATCAAAGAGTGCTATGAGATTATAACAGAATTATTCTCCAAATATCCCACACTGAAATGGAAGTGCAAAAGCTTACAGCACCTGGTATTCCCAGGCGGTCTTCCATTCAAGTACCGAACAGGCCCAACTCTGCTAGGCTTCTGAGATCAGACGGGATCGGGCGTTTTCAGGGTGGTGTAGCTGTAAGCGTCAGACTGGAAGGGAAATTGTATTTTTATTGCTACTGTAAAGGCATAAATATGGCACCAGGATGAACCAGAACAAGAAGTGACATCACACACGTTTATGACATTTGAATTGTGCTCCAAATATTACATGCAAAGATCAAACAGTGACATATCAAAGAGTACTATGACATCATAATGGAATTATTCTCCAAATATCCCACACTGAAATGGACGTGCAAAAGCTTACAGCACCTGGTGTTCCCAGGCGGTCTTCCATTCAAGTACTGACCAGGCCCAACTCTGCTTTGCTTCCGAGATCAGATGAGATAAGGCGTTTTCAGGGTGGTGTGGCCGTAAGCGTCAGACTGGAGTGGAAACTGTATTTTTATTGCTAGAGTAAAGGCATAACTATGGCACCACAACAAGAAGTGACATCACACACTTTTATGACATTTGAATTGTGTTCCAAATATTACATGCAAAGATCAAACAGTGACATATCAAAGAGTACTATGACGTCATAACGGAGTTATTCTCCAAATGTACCACAATGAAATGGAAGTGCAAAAGCTTACAGCACCTGGTATTCCCAGGCGGTCTTCCATTCAAGTACTGACCAGGCCCAACTCCTCTTTGCTTCCGAGATCAGACAAGATCGGGCGTTTTCAAGGTGGTGTGGCCGTAAGCTTCAGACTGGAACGGAAATAATATTTTTATTGCTACTGTAAAGGCATAAATATGGCACCAGGATGAACCAGAACAAGAAGTGACATCACACACGTTTATGACATTTGAATTGTGCTCCAAATATTACATGCAAAGATCAAACAGTGACATATCAAAGAGTACTATGACATCATAACGGAGTTATTCTCCAAATGTACCACAATGAAATGGAAGTGCAAAAGCTTACAGCACCTGGTATTCCCAGGCGGTCTTCCATTCAAGTACTGACCAGGCCCAACTCCTCTTTGCTTCCGAGATCAGACAAGATCGGGCGTTTTCAGGGTGGTGTGGCCGTAAGCGTCAGACTGGAACGGACATAATATTTTTATTGCTACTGTAAAGGCATAAATATGGCACCAGGATGAACCAGAACAAGAAGTGACATCACACACGTTTATGACATTTGAATTGTGCTCCAAATATTACATGCAAAGATCAAACAGTGACATATCAAAGAGTACTATGACATCATAACAGAGTTATTCTCAAAATGTACCACAATGAAATGGAAGTGCAAAAGCTTACAGCAACTGGTATTCCCAGGCGGTCTCCCTTTCAAGCACCGAGCAGGCGCAACTCTGCTAGGCTTCTGAGATCAGACGGGATCGTGCGTTTTCAGGGTGGTGTAGCTGTAAGCGTCAGACTGGAACGGAAATTGTATTTTTATTGCTAGTGTAAAGGAATAAATATGGCACAAGGATGGACCAGAACAAGAAGTGACATCACACACTTTTATGACATTTGAATTGTGCTCCAAATATTACATACAAAGATCAAACAGCGACATATCAAAGAGTACTATGACATCATAATGGAATTATTCTCCAAATACCCCACACTGAAATGGAAGTGCAAAAGCTTACAGCACCTGGTATTCCCTGGCGGTCTTCCATTCAAGTACCGAACAGGCCCAACTCTGCTAGGCTTCTGAGATCAGACGGGATCGGGCGTTTTCAGGGTGGTGTAGCTGTAAGCGTCAGACTGGAAGGGAAATTGTATTTTTATTGCTACTGTAAAGGCATAAATATGGCACCAGGATGAACCAGAACAAGAAGTGACACCACACACGTTTATGACTATTGAATTGTGCTCCCAATATTACATACAAAGATGAAACAGTGACATATCAAAGAGTGCTATGAGATTATAACAGAATTATTCTCCAAATATCCCACACTGAAATGGACGTGCAAAAGCTTACAGCACCTGGTGTTCCCAGGTGGTCTCCCATTCAAGTACTGACCAGGCCCAACTCTGCTAGGCTTCCAAGATCAGACGAGATCAGGCGTTTTCAGGGTGGTGTGGCCATAAGCGTCAGACTGGAACGGAAATTGTATTTTTATTGCTAGAGTAAAGGCATAACTATGGCACCACAAGAATTGACATCACACACTTTTATGACATTTGAATTGTGTTCCAAATATTACATGCAAAGATCAAACAGTTACATATCAAAGAGTACTATGACGTCATAATGGAGTTATTCTCCAAATGTACCACAATGAAATGGAAGTGCAAAAGCTTACAGCACCTGGTATTCCCAGGCGGTCTTCCATTCAAGTACTGTCCAGGCCCAACTCCTCTTTGCTTCCGAGATCACACAAGATCGGGCGTTTTCAGGGTGGTGTGGCCGTAAGCGTCAGACTGGAAGGGAAATTGTATTTTTATTGCTACTGTAAAGGCATAAATATGGCACCAGGATGAACCAGAACAAGAAGTGACACCACACACGTTTATGACTATTGAATTGTGCTCCAAATATTACATACAAAGATCAAACAGTGACATATCAAAGAGTACTATGACATCATAATGGAATTATTCTCCAAATACCCCACACTGAAATGGAAGTGCAAAAGTTTACAGCACCTGGTATTCCCAGGCGGTCTTCCATTTAAGTACCGAACAGGCCCAACTCTGCTAGGCTTCTGAGATCAGACGGGATCGGGCGTTTTCAGGGTGGTGTAGCTGTAAGCGTCAGACTGGAAGGGAAATTGTATTGTTATTGCTAGTGTAGAGGAATAAATATGGCACAAGGATGAACCAGAACAAGAAGTGACATCACACACTTTTATGACATTTGAATTGTGTTCCAAATATGACATGCAAAGATCAAACAGTGACATATCAAAGAGTACTATGACGTCATAACGGAGTTATTCTCCAAATGTACCACAATGAAATGGAAGTGCAAAAGCTTACAGCACCTGGTATTCCCAGGCGGTCTTACATTCAAGTACCGACCAGGCCCAACTCCTCTTTGCTTCCGAGATCAGACAAGATCGGGCGTTTTCAGGGTGGTGTGGCCGTAAGCGTCAGACTGGAACGGAAATAATATTTTTATTGCTACTGTAAAGGCATAAATATGGCACCAGGATGAACCAGAACAAGAAATGACACCACACACGTTTATAACTATTGAATTGTGCTCCCAATATTACATACAAAGATGAAACAGTGACATATCAAAGAGTGCTATGAGATTATAACAGAATTATTCTCCAAATATCCCACACTGAAATGGAAGTGCAAAAGCTTACAGCACCTGGTATTCCCAGGAGGTCTTCCATTCAAGTACCGAACAGGCCCAACTCTGCTATGCTTATGAGATCAGACGGGATCGGGCGTTTTCAGGGTGGTGTAGCTGTAAGCTTCAGACTGGAAGGGAAATTGTATTTTTATTGCTACTGTAAAGGCATAAATATGGCACCAGGATGAACCAGAACAAGAAGTGACATCACATACGTTTATGACATTTGAATTGTGCTCCAAATATTACATGCAAAGATCAAACAGTGACATATCAAAGAGTACTATGACGTCATAACGGAGTTATTCTCCAAATGTACCACAATGAAATGGAAGTGCAAAAGCTTACAGCACCTGGTATTCCCAGGCGGTCTCCCATTCAAGTACCGAGCAGGCGCAACTCTGCTAGGCTTCTGAGATCAGACGGGATCGGGCGTTTTCAGGGTGGTGTAGCTGTAAGCATCAGACTGGAAGGGAAATTGTATTTTTATTGCTACTGTAAAGGCATAAATATGGCACCAGGATGAACCAGAACAAGAAGTGACACCACACACGTTTATGACTATTGAATTGTGCTCCAAATATTACAAACAAAAGATCAAACAGTGACATATCAAAGAGTACTATGACATCATAATGGAATTATTCTCCAAATACCCCACACTGAAATGGAAGTGCAAAAGCATACAGCACCTGGTATTCCCAGGTGGTCTTCCATTCAAGTACCGAACAGGCCCAACTCTGCTAGGCTTCTGAGATCAGACAGGATCGGGCGTTTTCAGGGTGGTGTAGCTGTAAGCGTCAGACTGGAAGGGAAATTGTAATTTTATTGCTACTGTAAAGGCATAAATATGGCACCAGGGTGAACCAGAACAAGAAGTGACATCACACACGTTTATGACTATTGAATTGTACTCCCAATATTACATACAAAGATCAAACAGTGACATATCAAAGAGTACTATGACATCATAATGGAATTATTCTCCAAATACCCCACACTGAAATGGAACTGCAAAAGCTTACAGCACCTGGTATTCCCAGGCGGTCTCCCATTCAAGTACCGAGCAGGCCAAACTCTGCTTTTCTTCCGAGATCAGATGAGATCGGACGTTTTCAGGGTGGTGTGGCCGTAAGCGGCAGGCTAGAACGGAAATCGTATTTTTATTGCTAGACTAAAGGCATAACTATGGCACCAGGATGAACCACAACAAGAAATGACATCACACACTTTTATGACATTTGAATCGTGCTCCCAATATTACATACAAAGATCAAACAGTGACATATCAAAGAGTGCTATGAGATTATAACAGAATTATTCTCTAAATATCCCACACTGAAATGGACGTGCAAAAGCTTGCAGCACCTGACAGTCTCCCATTCAAGTACTGACCAGGCCCAACTCTGCTTTGCTTCCGAGATCAGACGAGATCGGGCGTTTTCAGGGTGGTGTGGCCGTAAGCGTCAGGCTGGAACGGAAATCGTATTTTTATTGCTAGAGTAAAGGCATAAATATGGCACCAGGATGAACCAGAACAAGAAGTGACATCACACACTTTTATGACATTTGAATTGTGCTCCAAATATTACATACAAAGATCAAACAGTGACATATCAAAGAGTACTATGACATCATAATGGAATTATTCTCCAAATACCCCACACTGAAATGGACGTGCAAAAGCTTACAGCACCTGGTATTCCCAGGCGCTCTTCCATTCAAGTACCAAACAGGCCCAACTCTGCTAGGCTTCTGAGATCAGACGGGATCGGGCGTTTTCAGGGTGGTGTAGCTGTAAGCGTCAGACTGGAAGGGAAATTGTATTTTTATTGCTACTGTAAAGGCATAAATATGGCACCAGGATGAACCAGAACAAGAAGTGACACCACACACGTTTATGACATTTGAATTGTGCTCCAAATATTACATACAAAGATCAAACAGTGACATATCAAAGAGTACTATGACATCATAATGGAATTATTCTCCAAATACCCCACACTGAAATGGAAGTGCAAAAGCTTACAGCACCTGGTGTTCCCAGGTGGTCTCCCATTCAAGTACTGACCAGGCCCAACTCCTCATTGCTTCGGAGATCAGACGAGATCGGGCGTTTTCAGGGTGGTGTGGCCGTAAGCGTCAGACTGGAACGGAAATTGTATTTTTATTGCTACTGTAAAGGCATAAATATGGCACCAGGATGAACCAGAACACGAAGTGACATCACACACTTTTATGACATTTGAATTGTTCTCCAAATATTACATGCAAAGATCAAACAGTGACATATCAAAGAGTACTATGACATCAAAACAGAGTTATTCTCCAAATGTACCACAATGAAATGGAAGTGCAAAAGCTTACAGCACCTGGTATTCCCAGGCGGTCTTCCATTCAAGTACCGACCAGGCCCAACTCTGCTAGGCTTCTGAGATCAGACGGGATCGGGCATTTTCAGGGTGGTGTAGCTGTAAGCGTCAGACTGGAAGGGAAATTGTATTTTTATTGCTACTGTAAAGGCATAAATATGGCACCAGGATGAACCATAACAAGAAGTGACACCACACACGTTTATGACTATTGAATTGTGCTCCCAATATTACATACAAAGATGAAACAGTGACATATCAAAGAGTGCTATGAGATTATAACAGAATTATCCTCCAAATATCCCACACGGAAATGGACGTGCAAAGGCTTACAGCACCTGGTGTTCCCAGGTAGTCTCCCATTCAAGTACTGACCAGGCCCAACTCTGCTTTGCTTCTGAGATCAGACGAAATCAGGCGTTTTCAGGGTGGTGTGGCCGTAAGCGTCAGACTGGAACGGAAATTGTATTTTTATTGCTAGAGTAAAGGCATAACTATGGCACCACAGCAAGAAGTGACATCACACACTTTTATGACATTTGAATTGTGTTCTAAATATTACATGCAAAGATCAAACAGTGACATATCAAAGAGTACTATGACATCATAATGGAATTATTCTCCAAATACCCCACACTGAAATGGAACTGCAAAAGCTTACAGCACCTGGTATTCCCAGGCGGTCTTCCATTCAAGTACTGACCAGGCCCAACTCTGCTTTGCTTCTGAGATCAGACGAGATCAGGCGTTTTCAGGGTGGTGTGGCCGTAAGCGTCAGACTGGGGCGGAAAGTGTATTTTTATCGCTAGAGTAAAGGCATAACTATGGCACCACAACAAGAAGTGACATCACACACTTTTATGACATTTGAATTGTGTTCCAAATATTACATGCAAAGATCAAACAGTGACATATAAAAGAGTACTATGACATCATAACGGAGTTATTCTCCAAATGTACCACAATGAAATGGAAGTGCAAAAGCTTACAGCACCTGGTATTCCCAGGCGGTCTCCCATTCAAGTACCGAGCAGGCGCAACTCTGCTAGGCTTCTGAGATCAGACGGGATCGGGCGTTTTCAGGGTGGTGTAGCTGTAAGCGTCAGACTGGAATGGAAATTGTATTTTTATTGCTATTGTTAAGGAATAAATATGGCACAAGGATGAACCAGAACAAGAAGTGACATCACACACTTTTATGACATTTGAATTGTGCTCCAAATATTACATGCAAAGATCAAACAGTGACATATCAAAGAGTACTATGACATCATAACGGAGTTATTCTCAAAATGTACCACAATGAAATGGAAGTGCAAAAGCTTACAGCACCTGGTATTCCCAGGCGGTCTTCCATTCAAGTACCGAACAGGCCCAACTCTTCTAGGCTTCTGAGATCAGACGGGATCGGGCGTTTTCAGGGTGGTGTAGCTGTAAGCGTCAGACTGGAAGGGAAATTGTATTTTTATTGCTACTGTAAAGGCATAAATATGGCACCAGGATGGACCAGAACAAGAAGTGACACCACACACGTTTATGACTATTGAATTGTGCTCCCAATATTACATACAAAGATGAAACAGTGACATATCAAAGAGTGCTATGAGATTATAACAGAATTATTCTCCAAATATCCCACAATGAAATGGAAGTGCAAAAGCTTACAGCACCTGGTATTCCCAGGCGGTCTTCCATTCAAGTACCGAACAGGCCCAACTCTGCTTTGTTTCCGAGATCAGACGTTTTCAGGGTGGTGTGGCCGTAAGCGTCAGACTGGAGCGGAAAGTGTATTTTTATTGCTAGAGTAAAGGCATAACTATGGCACCACAACAAGAAGTGACATCACACACTTTTATGACATTTGAATTGTGTTCCAAATATTACATGCAAAGATCAAACAGTGACATATCAAAGAGTACTATGACGTCATAACGGAGTTATTCTCCAAATGTACCACAATGAAATGGAAGTGCAAAAGCTTACAGCACCTGGTATTCCCAGGCGGTCTTCCATTCAAGTACTGACCAGGCCCAACTCCTCTTTGCTTCAGAGATCAGACACGATCGGGCGTTTTCAGGGTGGTGTGGCCGTAAGTGTCAGACTGGAACGGAAATAATATTTTTATTGCTACTGTAAAGGCATAAATATGGCACCAGGATGAACCAGAACAAGAAGTGACATCACACACGTTTATGACATTTGAATTGTGCTCCAAATTTTACATGCAAAGATCAAACAGTGACATATCAAAGAGTACTATGACATCATAACGGAGTTATTCTCCAAATGTACCACAATGAAATGGAAGTGCAAAAGCTTACAGCACCTGGTATTCCCAGGCTGTCTCCCATTCAAGTACCGAACAGGCGCAACTCTGCTAGGCTTCTGAGATCAGACGGGATCAGGCGTTTTCAGGGTGGTGTAGCTGTAAGCGTCAGACTGGAACGGAAATTGTATTTTTATTGCTACTGTAAAGGCATAAATATGGCACCAGGATGAACCACAACACGAAGCGACATCAGATAAGTTTATGACATTTGAATTGTGCTCCAAATATTACAAACAAAGATGAAACAGTGACATATCAAAGAGTGCTATGAGATTATAACAGAATTATTCTCCAAATATCCCACACTGAAATGGACGTGCAAAAGCTTACAGCACCTGGTATTCCCAGGCGGTCTCCCATTCAAGTACCGAGCAGGCGCAACTCTGCTAGGCTTCTGAGATCAGACGGGATCGTGTGTTTTCAGGGTGGTGTAGCTGTAAGCGTCAGACTGGAACGGAAATTGTATTTTTATTGCTAGTGTAAAGGAATAAATATGGCACAAGGATGAACCGGAACAAGAAGCGACATCACACACTTTTATGACATTTGAATTGTGCTCCAAATATTACATACAAAGATCAAACAGTGACATATCAAAGAGTACTATGACATCATAATGGAATTATTCTCCAAATACCCCACACTGAAATGGAAGTGCAAAAGCTTACAGCACCTGGTATTCCCAGGCGGTCTTCCATTCAAGTACCGAACAGGCCCAACTCTGCTAGGCTTCTGAGATCAGACGGGATCGGGCGTTTTCAGGGTGGTGTAGCTGTAAGCGTCAGACTGGAAGGGAAATTGTATTTTTATTGCTACTGTAAAGGCATAAATATGGCACCAGGATGAACAAGAACAAGAAGTGACATCACACACGTTTATGACTATTGAATTGTGCTCCAAATATTACATGCAAAGATCAAACAGTGACATATCAAAGAGTACTATGACATCATAATGGAAATATTCTCCAAATACCCCACACTGAAATGGAAGTGCAAAAGCTTACAGCACCTGGTATTCCCAGGCGGTCTTCCATTCAAGTACTGAACAGGCCCAACTCTGCTAGGCTTCTGAGATCAGACGGGATCGGGCGTTTTCAGGGTGGTGTAGCTGTAAGCGTCAGACTGGAAGGGAAATTGTATTTTTATTGCTACTGTAAAGGCATAAATATGGCACCAGGATGAACCAGAACAAGAAGTGACACCACACACGTTTATGACATTTGAATTGTGCTCCCAATATTACATACAAAGATGAAACAGTGACATATCAAAGAGTGCTATGAGATTATAACAGAATTATTCTCCAAATATCCCACACTGAAATGGACGTGCAAAAGCGTACAGCACCTGGTGTTCCCAGGTGGTCTCCCATTCAAGTACTGACCAGGCCCAACTCTGCTTTGCTTCCAAGATCAGACGAGATCAGGCGATTTCAGGGTGGTGTGGCCGTAAGCGTCAGACAGGAGTGGAAACTGTATTTTTATTGCTAGAGTTAAGGCATAACTACGGCACCACAACAAGAAGTGACATCACACACTTTTATGACATTTGAATTGTGTTCCAAATATTACATGCAAAGATCAAACAGTGACATATCAAAGAGTACTATGACGTCATAATGGAATTATTCTCCAAATACCCCACACTGAAATGGAAGTGCAAAAGCTTACAGCACCTGGTATTCCCAGGTAGTCTTCCATTCATGTACTGACCAGGCCCAACTCCTCTTTCCTTCCGAGATCAGACAAGATCGGGCGTTTTCAGGGTGGTGTGGCCGTAAGCGTCAGCCTGGAACGGAAATAATATTTTTATTGCTACTGTAAAGGCATAAATATGGCACCAGGATGAACCAGAACAAGAAGTGACATCACACACGTTTATGACATTTGAATTGTGCTCCAAATATTACATGCAAAGATCAAACAGTGACATATCAAAGAGTACTATGACGTCATAATGGAGTTATTCTCCAAATGTACCACAATAAAATGGAAGTGCAAAAGCTTACAGCACCTGGTATTCTCAGGCGGTCTCCCATTCAAGTACCGAGCAGGCCAAACTCTGCTTTTCTTCCGAGATCAGATGAGATCGGACGTTTTCAGGGTGGTGTGGCCGTAAGCGGCAGGCTAGAACGGAAATTGTATTTTTATTGCTAGACTAAAGGCATAACTATGGCACCAGGATGAACCACAACAAGAAATGACATCACACACTTTTATGACATTTGAATCGTGCTCCCAATATTACATACAAAGATCAAACAGTGACATATCAAAGAGTGCTATGAGATTATAACAGAATTATTCTCTAAATATCCCACACTGAAATGGACGTGCAAAAGCTTGCAGCACCTGGCAGTCTCCCATTCAAGTACTGACCAGGCCCAACTCTGCTTCGCTTCCGAGATCAGACGAGATCAGGCGTTTTCAGGGTGGTGTGGCCGTAAGCGTCAGGCTGGAACGGAAATCGTATTTTTATTGCTAGAGTAAAGGCATAAATATGGCACCAGGATGAACCAGAATAAGAAGTGACATCACACACTTTTATGACATTTGAATTGTGCTCCAAATAGTACATACAAAGATCAAACAGTGACATATCAAAGAGTACTATGACATCATAATGGAATTATTCTCCAAATACCCCACACTGAAATGGACGTGCAAAAGCTTACAGCACCTGGTATTCCCAGGCGCTCTTCCATTCAAGTACCAAACAGGCCCAACTCTGCTAGGCTTCTGAGATCAGACGGGATCGGGCGTTTTCAGGGTGGTGTAGCTGTAAGCGTCAGACTGGAAGGGAAATTGTATTTTTATTGCTACTGTAAAGGCATAAATATGGCACCAGGATGAACCAGAACAAGAAGTGACACCACACACGTTTATGACATTTGAATTGTGCTCCAAATATTACATACAAAGATCAAACAGTGACATGTAAAAGAGTACTATGACATCATAATGGAATTATTCTCCAAATACCCCACACTGAAATGGAAGTGCAAAAGCTTACAGCACCTGGTGTTCCCAGGTGGTCTCCCATTCAAGTACTGACCAGGCCCAACTCCTCTTTGCTTCTGAGATCAGACGAGATCGGGCGTTTTGGGGGGGGGGGGATCTTTTAATATTGAAATTCAAGAGATACAATAAAACCAGTATACACAGCACAAAACATCAAAGAAAACTATTTACAACACAGACACATACACGTAATACAAACTGACACATACGGGTTATGTACAACATTTACAATTACAAGAACAACAAGACAACACAAGGACATGAGGCAGAGGGAACAGACAACAGAACACTAGACAGTTATTTACATTTCTTTTTTTTTTTTTTTTTTTTTTTTTCTTTATTTTTATTTATTTATTTTTTTTTATGTCATTTTTCTGTATTTTCTTTATTTATTTATTTATTTTTTCTTATTTTTTTCTTTTTTTTTTTTTTTTTTTTTTTTTTTCTTTTTTTTGATTTTTAAATTTTTTAATTATTACAATTTTATCTTTTTTCTTATTGTTCTTTTCGTTTTTCTTCACTTTGTTTTTACTGAACGTGCTCAGTGAGTCCAATTTCCTAGGTAAAAGAGTCCGGGATGGGTTGAGCAGATGAGGGGGCAGTGAGTCCATGAATGCCAGGATGGATGTCCTGAAACAGTTCAAATGTTCATGACCAGAGCGTCATTCGGATGGATAGAGAAAAGTGACTGATTGGGAGAGAAGGTAGTGATGAAGCGATGCTCCTCAGCCGAGTGCAGGTGACGCAGGCGGACGGTGAGGAGACGGGTGAAGATGGGCCAGTGGCGTGCGGTGCGGTGGTCAAAGTGGTAGATGTTCCTGACGATGTAGATGGTATACCGGGCTATGGACAGGATGAGATGACAGAGGTGGCGGTTTGCTCCAGAGCGGCTGACGGAGGGCCCAAAGAGGAGAAACCATGGTTCCTGGTCGCCTCCCCCAAGAGAGGCCGGCGGTGGAAGTCTCCAAGACAGTCTCCGGGCGAGCAGATCCTGCACCCGGGTCCAGAAGGGGCGGACGGCCGGGCACGTGACGAAGAGGTGATGGAGATCCTCGTAAGACCCACCACACACCGGACAATCTCTGCCATACCTGTCTGGGTATATAGTGTGCAGTGTAGCGCGCGTGTAAATCAGTCTATGTTTCAATTTGAACTCAAAATTTGCGAGCTGGGGTGAGGTGTACCATTGGAATGTCCTGGCCCAGATGGGTGAGATGTCATGAGTAGGGTATGAACGGGACCAGGCACGTTCAGCTGCAGGAGCCCTGACCACATGAGCCAACAGTAACCGGTAGAAGGTGCGAGTGTGCAGGGAGGTGAAACGCCTGACTGAACCATCAAAATGTATATCAAAATCAAGGGGGGCGAAGCCCACATCAGGAGACGTGCCACCTGTCAGCAGGGTGCCCCACCATCTGAACAGGTGCTCTTTAAATGAGTTTAACAACACCGAAACCAAATTTCTTCTAAACACCACTCCCGACATGACAAATTTTCTACGGACAAATTCAATGTTCCAATCCCCAAAAGGTGAAAAAATATCCTCTACAACTGTCAACCCAGCTCTCTCCATAGACACTCCCATCATCTTTCTCCTCCCTCTGGAGGGAGAAGAGAGGAGGTCTGGATTGAATCGGAGAGGCATTTTACACAAATCAAGCCATGAACCAGGAACTGCCACAGCAAAAGGCCTCAAAGCGGCCCACGCCTGCAAGGCCTCCCTCACAAAGTGTGGGAGGACCCCAAGCACTGGGCTGGGGGGCAACAGACAAAGATTAAATGCACCAAAATTATTCAACACGCTCAGATCCATCAAGAAAAACTCCTTCCAGGGAGCCCGACAGTCTGGATCCAGAAATTTTCTGAGCACCTTCAGTCTCAGTGCCTGTTTTTTTAATACTAGATCAATTAAATTCAGACCTCCCTTATCAACATCATTGATCATTACATTGTGTGCGACCAAACAACGACTGTTACCCCAGAGAAACTTGGATAAAATTACAGAAATTCGATTTGCACAGTCACCTGGCAGCTCGCTCACAGTTAGAGCATGGGTCAATTTCGACAGACACAAAGCATTCACTACTAAAACTCTACCTCTAAGTCCCAAATTCCGAAACTTTAAGAAATTTAATTTAGCTACTAATTTTTTGATTAAATCTTCCCACATTTTCCTATTCGTTACACCACCATCCTTACCTACAAGCACCCCTAAGACCCCGTACGTGCTCCCCGCTTTCTGAAGATGCACTGACAAAGGCTGAGGAGTTACGCTACCACAAAATGCAACAGAAGTTTTTTCAAAGTTCATTTTTGCACCCGAGGCCAGACCATAAATGGTCAACACATGTAAGGATGCCTCAAGACTTTCGGTGTCACGCAAAAATAAATTCGTGTCATCTGCAAACTGTAGCACCTTATACTCAGCTCCTGCGGGGGAGAGTATGCCCCTGACACTACACTCTGACATCAACATGGCAGCCAGAGGCTCAGCCACGAGGCTATAAAGAAAAGCAGAGAGGGGGCATCCCTGACGGATAGAACGCTTCACAGGAAAAACATCTGTCATCGCACCATTACATTTGACCTTACTAGAAGCAGATCCATACAATAATCTTATCCAATTAACAAAATTTGAACCAAACCCCATTTTTTCTAATACAGCAAACAGAAAGCTATGCTCCACTCTATCAAACGCTTTATTAAAATCTACGCTTACATGAATACCACCCGTGTCATGCATCACATTCAATAAATATTTTATAGACAAAATTGAGTCCGAGATGTCCCGGCCAGGGACACTGTAAGCCTGGGCAGATAAAACAACCGACTCCATTACACCTCTGATACGGCCCGCTAAAAGTTTGGCAAGAATTTTATAATCCACATTCAATAAGCTGATTGGCCTGTAATTTTCCAATTTATTCCTGTCTCCCTTCTTAAAAACAAGGGACACTACACTCAAAGCAAAGGAACTTGAGGCTCTCCCCTCTCTCTCCATCTCCTGAAAGAGTCGAAGGAGAATAGGCGCCAGCCTGGTTGCGAAGCACCTGTAGAATTCACTGGTGAGCCCATCCTCACCTGGGGCTTTGCCAGTACTGAGGAGCTTCACTGCAGATCTGACCTCCTCCAACACAAGAGGCGCATCACACGCCTCAGCCTCAGCATCTGACAACCTGCCACTTAAAGAATTGACCACCTCATCTAAACGATCTACTAAGACACCCTCCGAACTAAACAAAGCACCATAGAATTTTCCCACAACACCCAACACATCATCAATATCCAACACCTCCTCTCCCAAATCATTCATCAGTTTTTCAATATACATCTTTTTTTGCCTCACCTTCTCCATTGTGAAGAAAAAACCTGTAGATCTTTCACCCTGCACAGTATACTGTGCTCTTGCACCTCTACATTTAGAGATTTCAATATTATCCAGCTGAGCTTTAACATCTAAATATTCAGGATTCACTGGACCACTAGTAAAAGCTGACCTACTCACAATGTCCCTCAGCCTATGTTTTAACTGAGTCTCCTCTGCCTTTAACAACCAGTTTTTCCGTTTGCTAAAATTTATTGAGAGGCGCTTTATTCTTTTCTTTGCCTCTTCCCACCAGTCCACAATTGACTCAAAACATTCCATTTCCATATCAAAAGAATCAAACAACCTATTCATTCTATTACAATAATTCTCATCTTCAAGCAAAGAATTATTTAAAATCCACAACCCCCCCGTTCGCTGCCCTTTAAAAGGGCTAAAATCTACACGCAGTGGAGAATGGTCGCTTAACCAAGTGTCATCATAGAAAACTGAGGCCGTTCGCCTCAAGAAGCCCTCAGACATCAAACATAAATCAATACGGGACTGTTTCAATGCCCCTAAGACAACTTGCCGTCTGGAAAAAACTCTCTTGTTGAAATTCAGAGCTCTCCAGCCTTCAATCATACCATATCGGGACATAAGGTCCAACAAGTGCGTCCTAGACACGTCATTTCTATACACATTACTAACACTTAAGTCTATTTTCATAAGGGCTACATTGAAATCACCAATAACAATAGTTTCTAAATTAACATAAGTAAAGACAGAGGAAAAAAGAGTCTTCCTTTCCTGCTCCTCATTCGGAGCATAAATATTGATAAGCCTAAATGCAAAAGGCTGGACAAAATCAACAACAACAAAAGCACCTTCAGGATCCGCATGGACCAGTGTGGGCGTCCCAAAAAAGTCCGTTTTTACAATAGTAGCCACACCACGCGAAAGTGCAGAGCCAAGAGCACAAAAGACAGTTCCCACGCCCATTGCCTGCACCGCACGCACATGAGATGGCTCCCAATGAGTCTCCTGCAAACACAGCACACCCCAGCTCAATGAGTGGAGCGCACTGTGCATGCGAACGGGGCTCCGCAGCCCACCTGTGTTAAGGGACACAAGGGAAAAAGCCATGAACATGAGGGAGAAGGAGGTGCACACAACGAACATCATTTAGACTTTTTAGAAATCTCTTTCCCATCACTATCACTTAGCCTTTTATTAGACTGCACTTCCAGAACCATCGGTAATTCCTCAGCAGCTCCAGACTTCCCAGAGCTGGATGAAACAGTGGGGGATGCGCCAGAGGCCGGTGTACCGGGCGTAGGGATACGGGACTGATCCCGGGTCGCGCCGCCCGCACCACGAGCACCACGCCCCCGAGACCTGCTCCGTTCCCCAGCCTCATTGACTGCCTTTTTTTGAGCCAGTGTCCTGCTCAGGCTGAATGTCTCCTCCTGAATAGTTGGCTGCGCACTCTCAGTGCTCTCACTGCGCTCACCCAGTCTGGAGAATTGGGCCACAGCTGGCACCAACCTCTCTCCTTCAGAGGTAAAGTGAGGAAGCAGCCCACCACTCATCCTCCTCCCGAGTTCGACCGCCCCCACTGTGGCCTTAGGAGTGAGGTCTTCACAGGCCTCCTCCCCTTGGTCAGGAGCAGAGCACGCGGCCCCCCCCTTCCCAGGCGCCTCAGTACCAGACAAGATGGAGTTTGGAATTACATCCAAGGAGTCAAAAGTGACCAAAGGCTGTGAAGTAGGGCTGGAGTCGTCAGCCGCCTGAACCTCCTCCTGAAATGCACCACCCTGCTCTGCTTCACTCCCACCACTTTCCCCCCCGTGACCCCCGTCCTCATCAGAATCCAACTCACTGCACACACACAGATGCAGGAATGCACGGCAGTCCCTGCACCTTCGCGCCCTCGGCTCCACACACTCACGAGCATAGTGTCCCTGTTTTCCACAATTATTACACAGAAAGTCTGGACAATCACGCAAAATATGGTCAGGCTGCAAACACCCCCTGCACACTCGCACCTGTCGGTCATGTATAACCCGAAAGTAATCCGGACCTGCAGCTGTGTTGAAGCGGACAGAGTATGGCAGAGACTGTACAGTGTCAGTGAATCTAACCTTCACGTACCGCGTTCCGTCCGCCACAGTTGTCCCCGGCCACATTCTCCGCCGCACCTCAGAGACTGCAGAGACTCCCCAGGAGAGGAGCTTCGCAAGAATCTCCTCGTCCTCAATGTAAGCCGGCAATCCCATGAAGGAGACGACCAGCTCATCAACGGAGACGTCACGGGCGTGAACCCTGGCCTCCCCGACGCGAAAACCATCCATCAGCCGCTCCTTTGCTTTTGTGCAGGTGACTGTCAGTTCATACTTTAGCTTGGTAATCTGTCTGCAAGCAATGATTTGTCCACAAACTTCTTTAGCCGCTCTCATGAGCACAATGGGCACCATTTCCTCCACACCCTCAATGTCCAGCACAACAGTTAATTCCTTGTCATATATCCGGTTCCTCTCACTCACATTAAGACCATCCATGTTTTTGTTTTGTCCATCAACCAAAGGAGTAGTCTTGGGGCGAGCAGGGTTCGAAGCCATGATTTCCGCCCAAAGAGCCAAGGCTAAAAAAGGGAGAAACCAAAATCACTCCTCCACAGCAGGAGTGCTGGGAGGAGGAAAAAAACACCAAAAACAAAAAGGGGAAACCAAAATAAAATAAGAAACAAAAGATAACAGCCACACAAAAGAACAGCACCTCTCCACTTTCCCTCCAAAACACTTCCTCGTTAGGACACACCCACTGGGCGTTTTCAGGGTGGGGTGGCCGTAAGCGTCAGACTGGAACGGAAATTGTATTTTTATTGCTAGAGTAAAGGCATAACTATGGCACCACAACAAGAAGTGACACCACACACGTTTATGACTATTGAATTGTGCTCCCAATATTACTATCAAAGATCAAACAGTGACATATCAAAGAGTGCTATGAGATTATAACAGAATTATTCTCCAAATACCCCACACTGAAATGGACGTGCAAAAGCTTACAGCACCTGGTGTTCCCAGGGGGTCTCCCATTCAAGTACTGACCAGGCCCAACTCTGCTTTGCTTCTGAGATCAGACGAGATCAGGCGTTTTCAGGGTGGGGTGGCCGTAAGCGTCAGACTGGAGCAGAAAGTGTATTTTTATTGCTAGAGTAAAGGCATAACTATGGCACCACAACAAGAAGTGACATCACACACTTTTATGACATTTGAATTGTGTTCCAAATATTACATGCAAAGATCAAACAGTGACATATCAAAGAGTACTATGACGTCATAACGGAGTTATTCTCCAAATGTACCACAATGAAATGGAAGTGCAAAAGCTTACAGCACCTGGTATTCCCAGGCGGTCTTCCATTCAAGTACTGACCAGGCCCAACTCCTCTTTGCTTCCGAGATCAGATGAGATCAGGCGTTTTCAGGGTCGTGTGGCCGTAAACGTCAGACTGAAGCGGAAAGTGTATTTTTATTGCTAAAGTAAAGGCATAACTGTGGCACCACAACAAGAAGTGATATCACACACTTTTATGACATTTGAATTGTGTTCCAAATATTACATGCAAAGATCAAACAGTGACATATCAAAGAGTACTATGACGTCATAACGGAGTTATTTTCCAAATGTACCACAATGAAATGGAAGTGCAAAAGCTTACAGCACCTGGTATTCCCAGGCGGTCTCCCATTCAAGTACCGAACAGGCCCAACTCTGCTAGGCTTCTGAGATCAGACGGGATCGGGCGTTTTCAGGGTGGTGTAGCTGTAAGCGTCAGACTGGAAGGGAAATTGTATTTTTATTGCTACTGTAAAGGCATAAATATGGCACCAGGATGAACCAGAACAAGAAGTGACCACACATGTTTATGACTATTGAATTGTGCTCCAAATATTACATACAAAGATCAAACAGTGACATATCAAAGAGTACTATGACATCATAATGGAATTATTCTCCAAATACCGCACACTGAAATGGAAGTGCAAAAGTTTACAGCACCTGGTATTCCCAGGCGGTCTCCCATTCAAGTACCGAACAGGCCCAACTCTGCTAGGCTTCTAAGATCAGACGGGATCAGGCGTTTTCAGGGTGGTGTAGCTGTAAGCGTCAGACTGGAACGGAAATTGTATTTTTATTGCTACTGTAAAGGCATAAATATGGCACCAGGATAAACCACAACACGAAGCGACATCAGACATTTTATGACATTTGAATTGTGCTCCCAATATTACAATCAAAGATGAAACAGTGACATATCAAAGAGTGCTATGAGATTATAACAGAATTATTCTCCAAATATCCCACACTGAAATGGACGTGCAAAAGCTTACAGCACCTGGTGTTCCCAGGTGGTCTCCTATTCAAGTACTGACCAGGCCCAACTCTGCTTTGTTTCTGAGATCAGACATTTTCAGGGTGGTGTGGCCGTAAGCATCAGACTGGAGCGGAAAGTGTATTTTTATTGCTAGAGTAAAGGCATAACTATGGCACCACAACAAGAAGTGACATCACACACTTTTATGACATTTGAATTGTGTTCCAAATATTACATGCAAAGATCAAACAGTGACATATCAAAGAGTACTATGACGTCATAACGGAGTTATTCTCCAAATGTACCACAATGAAATGGAAGTGCAAAAGCTTACAGCACCTGGTATTCCCAGGCGGTCTTCCATTCAAGTACTGACCAGGCCCAACTCCTCTTTGCTTCCGAGATCAGACAAGATCGGGCGTTTTCAGGGTGGTGTGGCCGTAAGCGTCAGACTGGAACGGAAATAATATTTTTATTGCTACTGTAAAGGCATAAATATGGCACCAGGATGAACCAGAACAAGAAATGACATCACACACGTTTATGACATTTGAATTGTGCTCCAAATATTACAAACAAAGATCAAACAGTGACATATCAAAGAGTACTATGACATCATAACGGAGTTACTCTCCAAATGTACCACAATGAAATGGAAGTGCAAAAGCTTACAGCACCTGGTATTCCAAGGCGGTCTCCCATTCAAGTACCGAGCAGGCGCAACTCTGCTAGGCTTCTGAGATCAGACAAGATCGGGCGTTTTCAGGGTGGTGTGGCCGTAAGCGTCAGACTGGAACGGAAATAATATTTTTATTGCTACTGTAAAGGCATAAATATGGCACCAGGATGAACCAGAACAAGAAGTGACATCACACACGTTTATGACATTTGAATTGTGCTCCAAATTTTACATGCAAAGATCAAACAGTGACATATCAAAGAGTACTATGACATCATAACGGAGTTATTCTCCAAATGTACCACAATGAAATGGAAGTGCAAAAGCTTACAGCACCTGGTATTCCCAGGCTGTCTCCCATTCAAGTACCGAACAGGCGCAACTCTGCTAGGCTTCTGAGATCAGACGGGATCGGGCGTTTTCAGGGTGGTGTAGCTGTAAGCGTCAGACTGGAACGGAAATCGTATTTTTATTGCTACTGTAAAGGCATAAATATGGCACCAGGATGAACCACAACACAAAGCGACATCAGACAAGTTTATGACATTTGAATTGTGCTCCAAATATTACAAACAAAGATGAAACAGTGACATATCAAAGAGTGCTATGAGATTATAACAGAATTATTCTCCAAATATCCCACACTGAAATGGACGTGCAAAAGCTTACAGCACCTGGTATTCCCAGGCGGTCTCCCATTCAAGTACCGAGCAGGCGCAACTCTGCTAGGCTTCTGAGATCAGACGGGATCGTGTGTTTTCAGGGTGGTGTAGCTGTAAGCGTCACACTGGAACGGAAATTGTATTTTTATTGCTAGTGTAAATGAATAAATATGGCACAAAGATGAACCGGAACAAGAAGTAACATCACACACTTTTATGACATTTGAATTGTGCTCCAAATATTACATACAAAGATCAAACAGTGACATATCAAAGAGTACTATGACATCATAATGGAATTATTCTCCAAATACCCCACACTGAAATGGAAGTGCAAAAGCTTACAGCACCTGGTATTCCCAGGCGGTCTTCCATTCAAGTACCGAATAGGCCCAACTCTGCTAGGCTTCTGAGATCAGACGGGATTGGGCGTTTTCAGGGTGGTGTAGCTGTAAGCGTCAGA
This sequence comes from Telmatherina bonti, assembly GCF_933228915.1. NCBI lineage: Eukaryota > Metazoa > Chordata > Actinopteri > Atheriniformes > Telmatherinidae > Telmatherina > Telmatherina bonti. Next base: position 8,907,494 of record NC_136629.1, read on the forward strand.
CTGGAAGGGAAACTGTATTTTTATTGCTACTGTAAATGCATAAATATGGCACCAGGATGAACCAGAACAAGAAGTGACACCACACACGTTTATGACTATTGAATTGTGCTCCCAATATTACATACAAAGATGAAACAGTGACATATCAAAGAGTGCTATGAGATTATAACAGAATTATTCTCCAAATATCCCACACTGAAATGGACGTGCAAAAGCTTACAGCACCTGGTGTTCCCAGGTAGTCTCCCATTCAAGTACTGACCAGGCCCAACCCTGCTTTGTTTCCGAGATCAGACGTTTTCAGGGTGGTGTGGCCGTAAGCGTCAGACTGGAGCTGAAAGTGTATTTTTATTGCTAGAGTAAAGGCATAACTATGGCACCACAACAAGAAGTGACATCACACACTTTTATGACATTTGAATTGTGTTCCAAATATTACATGCAAAGATCAAACAGTGACATATCAAAGAGTACTATGACGTCATAACGGAGTTATTCTCCAAATGTACCACAATGAAATGGAAGTGCAAAAGCTTACAGCACCTGGTATTCCCAGGCGGTCTTCCATTCAAGTACTGACCAGGCCCAACTCCTCTTTGCTTCCGAGATCAGACAAGATCGGGCGTTTTCAGGGTGGTGTGGCCGTAAGTGTCAGACTGGAACGGAAATAATATTTTTATTGCTACTGTAAAGGCATAAATATGGCACCAGGATGAACCAGAACAAGAAGTGACATCACACACGTTTATGACATTTGAATTGTGCTCCAAATTTTACATGCAAAGATCAAACAGTTACATATCAAAGAGTACTATGACATCATAACGGAGTTATTCTCCAAATGTACCACAATGAAATGGAAGTGCAAAAGCTTACAGCACCTGGTATTCCCAGGCTGTCTCCCATTCAAGTACCAAACAGGCGCAACTCTGCTAGGCTTCTGAGATCAGACGGGATCGGGCGTTTTCAGGGTGGTGTAGCCGTAAGCGTCAGACTGGAAGGGAAATTGTATTTTTATTGCTACTGTAAAGGCATAAATATGGCACCAGGATGAACCAGAACAAGAAGTGACACCACACACGTTTATGACATTTGAATTGTGCTCCAAATATTACATACAAAGATCAAACAGTGACATATCAAAGAGTACTATGACATCATAATGGAATTATTCTCCAAATACCCCACACTGAAATGGAAGTGCAAAAGCTTACAGCACCTGGTGTTCCCAGGTGGTCTCCCATTCAAGTACTGACCAGGTCCAACTCCTCTTTGCTTCCGAGATCAGACGAGATCGGGCGTTTTCAGGGTGGTGTGGCCGTAAGCGTCAGACTGGAACGGAAATTGTATTTTTATTGCTAGAGTAAAGGCATAACTATGGCACAACAACAAGAAGTGACATCACACACTTTTATGACATTTGAATTGTGTTCCAAATATTACATGCAAAGATCAAACAGTGACATATCAAAGAGTACTATGACGTCATAACGGAGTTATTCTCCAAATGTACCACAATGAAATGGAAGTGCAAAAGCTTACAGCACCTGGTATTCCCAGGCGGTCTTCCATTCAAGTACCGAACAGGCCCAACTCTGCTAGGCTTCTGAGATCAGACGGGATCGGGCATTTTCAGGGTGGTGTAGCTGTAAGTGTCAGACTGGAAGGGAAATTGTATTTTTATTGCTACTGTAAAGGCATAAATATGGCACCAGGATGAACCAGAACAAGAAGTGACACCACACACGTTTATGACATTTGAATTGTGCTCCCAATATTACATACAAAGATGAAACAGTGACATATCAAAGAGTGCTATGAGATTATAACAGAATTATTCTCCAAATATCCCACACTGAAATGGACGTGCAAAAGCTTACAGCACCTGGTGTTCCCAGGTGGTCTCCCATTCAAGTACTGACCAGGCGCATCTCTGCTAGGCTTCTGAGATCAGACGGGATCGTACGTTTTCATGGTGGTGTAGCTGTAAGCATCAGACTGGAACGGAAATAATATTTTTATTGCTACTGTAAAGGCATAAATATGGCACCAGGATGAACCAGAACAAGAAGTGACATCACACACGTTTATGACATTTGAATTGTTCTCCAAATATTACATGCAAAGATCAAACAGTGACATATCAAAGAGTACTATGACATCATAACAGAGTTATTCTCCAAATGTACCACAATGAAATGGAAGTGCAAAAGCTTACAGCACCTGGTATTCCCAGGCGGTCTTCCATTCAAGTACCGACCAGGCCCAACTCTGCTAGGCTTCTGAGATCAGACGGGATCGGGCATTTTCAGGGTGGTGTAGCTGTAAGCGTCAGACTGGAAGGGAAATTGTATTTTTATTGCTACTGTAAAGGCATAAATATGGCACCAGGATGAACCATAACAAGAAGTGACACCACACACGTTTATGACTATTGAATTGTGCTCCCAATATTACATACAAAGATGAAACAGTGACATATCAAAGAGTGCTATGAGATTATAACAGAATTATTCTCCAAATATCCCACACTGAAATGGACGTGCAAAAGCTTACAGCACCTGGTGTTCCCAGGTAGTCTCCCATTCAAGTACTGACCAGGCCCGACTCTGCTTTGCTTCTGAGATCAGACGAAATCAGGCGTTTTCAGGGTGGTGTGGCCGTAAGCGTCAGACTGGAACGGAAATTGTATTTTTATTGCTAGAGTAAAGGCATAACTATGGCACCACAACAAGAAGTGACATCACACACTTTTATGACATTTGAATTGTGTTCTAAATATTACATGCAAAGATCAAACAGTGACATATCAAAGAGTACTATGACGTCATAACGGAGTTATTCTCCAAATGTACCACAATGAAATGGAAGTGCAAAAGCTTACAGCACCTGGTATTCCCAGGGTTCCATTCAAGTACTGACCAGGCCCAACTCCTCTTTGCTTCCGAGAACAGACAAGATCGGGCGTTTTCAGGGTGGTGTGGCCGTAAGCGTCAGACTGGAACGGAAATAATATTTTTATTGCTACTGTAAAGGCATAAATATGGCACAAGGATGAACCAGAACAAGAAGTGACATCACACACTTTTATGACATTTGAATTGTGCTCCAAATATTACATACAAAGATCAAACAGTGACATATCAAAGAGTACTATGACATCATAATGGAATTATTCTCCAAATACCCCACACTGAAATGGAAGTGCAAAAGCTTACAGGACCTGGCATTCCCAGGCGGTCTTCCATTCAAGTACCGAACAGGCCCAACTCTGCTAGGCTTCTGAGGTCAGACGGGATCGGGCATTTTCAGGGTGGTTTGGCCGTAAGCGTCAGACTGGAACGGAAATTGTATTTTTATTGCTAGAGTAAAGGCATAACTATGGCACCACAACAAGAAGTGACATCACACACTTTTATGACATTTGAATTGTGTTCTAAATATTACATGCAAAGATCAAACAGTGACATATCAAAGAGTACTATGACGTCATAACGGAGTTATTCTCCAAATGTACCACAATGAAATGGAAGTGCAAAAGCTTACAGCACCTGGTATTCCCAGGGTTCCATTCAAGTACTGACCAGGCCCAACTCCTCTTTGCTTCCGAGATCAGACAAGATCGGGCGTTTTCAGGGTGGTGTGGCCGTAAGCGTTAGACTGGAACGGAAATAATATTTTTATTGCTACTGTAAAGGCATAAATATGGCACAAGCATGAACCAGAACAAGAAGTGACACCACACACGTTTATGACATTTGAATTGTGCTCCCAATATTACATACAAAGATGAAACAGTGACATATCAAAGAGTGCTATGAGATTATAACAGAATTATTCTCCAAATATCCCACACTGAAATGGAAGTGCAAAAGCTTACAGCACCTGGTATTCCCAGGCGGTCTCCCATTCAAGTACCGAGCAGGCGCAACTCTGCTAGGCTTCTGAGATCAGACGGGATCGTGCGTTTTCAGGGTGGTGTAGCTGTAAGCGTCAGACTGGAATGGAAATTGTATTTTTATTGCTAGTGTAAAGGAATAAATATGGCACAAGGATGAACCAGAACAAGAAGTGACATCACACACTTTTATGACATTTGAATTGTGCTCCAAATATTACATACAAAGATCAAACAGTGACATATCAAAGAGTACTATGACATCATGATGGAATTATTCTCCAAATACCCCACACTGAAATGGAAGTGCAAAAGCTTACAGCACCTGGTGTTCCCAGGTGGTCTCCCATTCAAGTACTGGCCAGGCCCAACTCTGCTTTGCTTTCGAGATCAGGCGTTTTCAGGGTGGTGTGGCCGTAAGTGTCAGACTGGATTGGAAACTGTATTTTTATTGCTAGAGTAAAGGCATAACTATGGCACCACAACAAGAAGTGACATCACACACTTTTATGACATTTGAATTGTGTTCCAAATATTACATGCAAAGATCAAACAGTGACATATCAAAGAGTACTATGACGTCATAACGGAGTTATTCTCCAAATGTACCACAATGAAATGGAAGTGCAAAAGCTTACAGCACCTGGTGTTCCCAGGTGGTCTCCCATTCAAGTACTGACCAGGCCCAACTCTGCTTTGCTTTCGAGATCAGACGAGATCAGGCGTTTTCAGGGTGGTGTGGCCGTAAGTGTCAGACTGGAGTGGAAACTGTATTTTTATTGCTAGAGTAAAGGCATAACTATGGCACCACAACAAGAAGTGACATCACACACTTTTATGACATTTGAATTGTGTTCCAAATATTACATGCAAAGATCAAACAGTGACATATCAAAGAGTACTATGACGTCATAACGGAGTTATTCTCCAAATGTACCACAATGAAATGGAAGTGCAAAAGCTTACAGCACCTGGTATTCCCAGGCGGTCTTCCATTCAAGTACTGACCAGGCCCAACTCCTCTTTGCTTCCGAGATCAGACAAGATCGGGCGTTTTCAAGGTGGTGTGGCCGTAAGCTTCAGACTGGAACGGAAATAATATTTTTATTGCTACTGTAAAGGCATAAATATGGCACCAGGATGAACCAGAACAAGAAGTGACATCACACACGTTTATGACATTTGAATTGTGCTCCAAATATTACATACAAAGATCAAACAGTGACATATCAAAGAGTACTATGACATCATAACGGAGTTACTCTCCAAATGTACCACAATGAAATGGAAGTGCAAAAGCTTACAGCACCTGGTATTCCCAGGCGGTCTCCCATTCAAGTACCGAGCAGGCGCAACTCTGCTAGGCTTCTGAGATCAGACGGGATCGTGCGTTTTCATGGTGGTGTAGCTGTAAGCGTCAGACTGGAACGGAAATAATATTTTTATTGCTACTGTAAAGGCATAAATATGGCACCAGGATGAACCAGAACAAGAAGTGACATCACACACGTTTATGACATTTGAATTGTGCTCCAAATTTTACATGCAAAGATCAAACAGTGACATATCAAAGAGTACTATGACATCATAACGGAGTTATTCTCCAAATGTACCACAATGAAATGGAAGTGCAAAAGCTTACAGCACCTGGTATTCCCAGGCTGTCTCCCATTCAAGTACCGAACAGGTGCAACTCTGCTAGGCTTCTGAGATCAGACGGGATCGGGCGTTTTCAGGGTGGTGTAGCTGTAAGCGTCAGACTGGAAGGGAAATTGTATTTTTATTGCTACTGTAAAGGCATAAATATGGCACCAGGATGAACCATAACAAGAAGTGACACCACACACGTTTATGACTATTGAATTGTGCTCCCAATATTACATACAAAGATGAAACAGTGACATATCAAAGAGTGCTATGAGATTATAACAGAATTATTCTCCAAATATCCCACACTGAAATGGACGTGCAAAAGCTTACAGCACCTGGTGTTCCCAGGTAGTCTCCCATTCAAGTACTGACCAGGCCCGACTCTGCTTTGCTTCTGAGATCAGACGAAATCAGGCGTTTTCAGGGTGGTGTGGCCGTAAGCGTCAGACTGGAACGGAAATTGTATTTTTATTGCTAGAGTAAAGGCATAACTATGGCACCACAACAAGAAGTGACATCACACACTTTTATGACATTTGAATTGTGTTCTAAATATTACATGCAAAGATCAAACAGTGACATATCAAAGAGTACTATGACGTCATAACGGAGTTATTCTCCAAATGTACCACAATGAAATGGAAGTGCAAAAGCTTACAGCACCTGGTATTCCCAGGGTTCCATTCAAGTACTGACCAGGCCCAACTCCTCTTTGCTTCCGAGAACAGACAAGATCGGGCGTTTTCAGGGTGGTGTGGCCGTAAGCGTCAGACTGGAACGGAAATAATATTTTTATTGCTACTGTAAAGGCATAAATATGGCACAAGGATGAACCAGAACAAGAAGTGACATCACACACTTTTATGACATTTGAATTGTGCTCCAAATATTACATACAAAGATCAAACAGTGACATATCAAAGAGTACTATGACATCATAATGGAATTATTCTCCAAATACCCCACACTGAAATGGAAGTGCAAAAGCTTACAGGACCTGGCATTCCCAGGCGGTCTTCCATTCAAGTACCGAACAGGCCCAACTCTGCTAGGCTTCTGAGGTCAGACGGGATCGGGCATTTTCAGGGTGGTTTGGCCGTAAGCGTCAGACTGGAACGGAAATTGTATTTTTATTGCTAGAGTAAAGGCATAACTATGGCACCACAACAAGAAGTGACATCACACACTTTTATGACATTTGAATTGTGTTCTAAATATTACATGCAAAGATCAAACAGTGACATATCAAAGAGTACTATGACGTCATAACGGAGTTATTCTCCAAATGTACCACAATGAAATGGAAGTGCAAAAGCTTACAGCACCTGGTATTCCCAGGGTTCCATTCAAGTACTGACCAGGCCCAACTCCTCTTTGCTTCCGAGATCAGACAAGATCGGGCGTTTTCAGGGTGGTGTGGCCGTAAGCGTTAGACTGGAACGGAAATAATATTTTTATTGCTACTGTAAAGGCATAAATATGGCACAAGCATGAACCAGAACAAGAAGTGACACCACACACGTTTATGACATTTGAATTGTGCTCCCAATATTACATACAAAGATGAAACAGTGACATATCAAAGAGTGCTATGAGATTATAACAGAATTATTCTCCAAATATCCCACACTGAAATGGAAGTGCAAAAGCTTACAGCACCTGGTATTCCCAGGCGGTCTCCCATTCAAGTACCGAGCAGGCGCAACTCTGCTAGGCTTCTGAGATCAGACGGGATCGTGCGTTTTCAGGGTGGTGTAGCTGTAAGCGTCAGACTGGAATGGAAATTGTATTTTTATTGCTAGTGTAAAGGAATAAATATGGCACAAGGATGAACCAGAACAAGAAGTGACATCACACACTTTTATGACATTTGAATTGTGCTCCAAATATTACATACAAAGATCAAACAGTGACATATCAAAGAGTACTATGACATCATGATGGAATTATTCTCCAAATACCCCACACTGAAATGGAAGTGCAAAAGCTTACAGCACCTGGTGTTCCCAGGTGGTCTCCCATTCAAGTACTGGCCAGGCCCAACTCTGCTTTGCTTTCGAGATCAGGCGTTTTCAGGGTGGTGTGGCCGTAAGTGTCAGACTGGATTGGAAACTGTATTTTTATTGCTAGAGTAAAGGCATAACTATGGCACCACAACAAGAAGTGACATCACACACTTTTATGACATTTGAATTGTGTTCCAAATATTACATGCAAAGATCAAACAGTGACATATCAAAGAGTACTATGACGTCATAACGGAGTTATTCTCCAAATGTACCACAATGAAATGGAAGTGCAAAAGCTTACAGCACCTGGTGTTCCCAGGTGGTCTCCCATTCAAGTACTGACCAGGCCCAACTCTGCTTTGCTTTCGAGATCAGACGAGATCAGGCGTTTTCAGGGTGGTGTGGCCGTAAGTGTCAGACTGGAGTGGAAACTGTATTTTTATTGCTAGAGTAAAGGCATAACTATGGCACCACAACAAGAAGTGACATCACACACTTTTATGACATTTGAATTGTGTTCCAAATATTACATGCAAAGATCAAACAGTGACATATCAAAGAGTACTATGACGTCATAACGGAGTTATTCTCCAAATGTACCACAATGAAATGGAAGTGCAAAAGCTTACAGCACCTGGTATTCCCAGGCGGTCTTCCATTCAAGTACTGACCAGGCCCAACTCCTCTTTGCTTCCGAGATCAGACAAGATCGGGCGTTTTCAAGGTGGTGTGGCCGTAAGCTTCAGACTGGAACGGAAATAATATTTTTATTGCTACTGTAAAGGCATAAATATGGCACCAGGATGAACCAGAACAAGAAGTGACATCACACACGTTTATGACATTTGAATTGTGCTCCAAATATTACATACAAAGATCAAACAGTGACATATCAAAGAGTACTATGACATCATAACGGAGTTACTCTCCAAATGTACCACAATGAAATGGAAGTGCAAAAGCTTACAGCACCTGGTATTCCCAGGCGGTCTCCCATTCAAGTACCGAGCAGGCGCAACTCTGCTAGGCTTCTGAGATCAGACGGGATCGTGCGTTTTCATGGTGGTGTAGCTGTAAGCGTCAGACTGGAACGGAAATAATATTTTTATTGCTACTGTAAAGGCATAAATATGGCACCAGGATGAACCAGAACAAGAAGTGACATCACACACGTTTATGACATTTGAATTGTGCTCCAAATTTTACATGCAAAGATCAAACAGTGACATATCAAAGAGTACTATGACATCATAACGGAGTTATTCTCCAAATGTACCACAATGAAATGGAAGTGCAAAAGCTTACAGCACCTGGTATTCCCAGGCTGTCTCCCATTCAAGTACCGAACAGGTGCAACTCTGCTAGGCTTCTGAGATCAGACGGGATCGGGCGTTTTCAGGGTGGTGTAGCTGTAAGCGTCAGACTGGAACGGAAATTGTATTTTTATTGCTACTGTAAAGGCATAAATATGGCACCAGGATGAACCACAACACGAAGCGACATCAGACAAGTTTATGACATTTGAATTGTGCTCCAAATATTACATACAAAGATGAAACAGTGACATATCAAAGAGTACTATGACATCATAATGGAATTATTCTCCAAATACCCCACACTGAAATGGAAGTGCAAAAGCTTACAGCACCTGGTATTCCCAGGCGGTCTCCCATTCAAGTACCGAGCAGGCTTAACTCTGCTAGGCTTCTGAGATCAGACGGGATCGTGCGTTTTCAGGGTGGTGTGGCTGTAAGCGTCAGACTGGAATGGAAATTGTATTTTTATTGCTACTGTAAAGGCATAAATATGGCACCAGGATGAACCAGAACAAGAAGTGACACCACACACGTTTATGACTATTGAATTGTGCTCCCAATATTACATACAAAGATGAAACAGTGACATATCAAAGAGTGCTATGAGATTATAACAGAATTATTCTCCAAATATCCCACACTGAAATGGACGTGCAAAAGCTTACAGCACCTGGTGTTCCCAGGTGGTCTCCCATTCAAGTACTGACCAGGCCCAACCCTGCTTTGTTTCCGAGATCAGACGTTTTCAGGGTGGTGTGGCCGTAAGCGTCAGACTGGAGCGGAAAGTGTATTTTTATTGCTAGAGTAAAGGCATAACTATGGCACCACAACAAGAAGTGACATCACACACTTTTATGACATTTGAATTGTGTTCAAAATATTACATGCAAAGATCAAACAGTGACATATCAAAGAGTACTATGACGTCATAACGGAGTTATTCTCCAAATGTACCACAATGAAATGGAAGTGCAAAAGCTTACAGCACCTGGTATTCCCAGGCGGTCTTCCATTCAAGTACTGACCAGGCCCAACTCCTCTTTGCTTTCGAGATCAGACAAGATCGGGCGTTTTCAGGGTGGTGTGGGCGTAAGCGTCAGACTGGAACGGAAATAATATTTTTATTGCTACTGTAAAGGCATAAATATGGCACCAGGATGAACCAGAACAAGAAGTGACATCACACACGTTTATGACATTTGAATTGTGTTCCAAATATTACATGCAAAGATCAAACAGTGACATATCAAAGAGTACTATGACGTCATAACGGAGTTATTCTCCAAATGTACCACAATGAAATGGAAGTGCAAAAGCTTACAGCACCTGGTATTCCCAGGCGGTCTTCCATTCAAGTACTGACCAGGCCCAGCTCCTCTTTGCTTCCGAGATCAGACAAGATCGGGCGTTTTCAGGGTGGTGTGGCCGTAAGCGTCAGACTGAAACGGAAATAATATTTTTATTGCTACTGTAAAGGCATAAATATGGCACCAGGATAAACCAGAACAAGAAGTGACATCACACACGTTTATGACATTTGAATTGTGTTCCAAATATTACATGCAAAGATCAAACAGTGACATATCAAAGAGTACTATGACGTCATAATGGAGTTATTCTCCAAATGTACCACAATAAAATGGAAGTGCAAAAGCTTACAGCACCTGGTATTCTCAGGCGGTCTCCCATTCAAGTACCGAGCAGGCCAAACTCTGCTTTTCTTCCGAGATCAGATGAGATCGGACGTTTTCAGGGTGGTGTGGCCGTAAGCGGCAGGCCAGAACGGAAATTGTATTTTTATTGCTAGACTAAAGGCATAACTATGGCACCAGGATGAACCACAGCAAGAAATGACATCACACACTTTTATGACATTTGAATCGTGCTCCCAATATTACATACAAAGATCAAACAGTGACATATCAAAGAGTGCTATGAGATTATAACAGAATTATTCTCTAAATATCCCACACTGAAATGGACGTGCAAAAGCTTGCAGCACCTGGCAGTCTCCCATTCAAGTACTGACCAGGCCCAACTCTGCTTCGCTTCCGAGATCAGAAGAGATCAGGCGTTTTCAGGGTGGTGTGGCCGTAAGCGTCAGGCTGGAACGGAAATCGTATTTTTATTGCTAGAGTAAAGGCATAAATATGGCACCAGGATGAACCAGAACAAGAAGTGACATCACACACTTTTATGACATTTGAATTGTGCTCCAAATATTACATACAAAGATCAAACAGTGACATATCAAAGAGTACTATGACATCATAATGGAATTATTCTCCAAATACCCCACACTGAAATGGACGTGCAAAAGCTTACAGCACCTGGTATTCCCAGGCGCGCTTCCATTCAAGTACCAAACAGGCCCAACTCTGCTAGGCTTCTGAGATCAGACGGGATCGGGCGTTTTCAGGGTGGTGTAGATGTAAGCGTCAGACTGGAAGGGAAATTGTATTTTTATTGCTACTGTAAAGGCATAAATATGGCACCAGGATGAACCAGAACAAGAAGTGACACCACACACGTTTATGACATTTGAATTGTGCTCCAAATATTACATACAAAGATCAAACAGTGACATATCAAAGAGTACTATGACGTCATAACGGAGTTATTCTCCAAATGTACCACAATGAAATGGAAGTGCAAAAGCTTACAGCACCTGGTATTCCCAGGCGGTCTTCCATTCAAGTACTGACCAGGCCCAACTCCTCTTTGCTTCCGAGATCAGACAAGATCGGGCGTTTTCAGGGTGGTGTGGCCGTAAGTGTCAGACTGAAACGGAAATTGTATTTTTATTGCTAGAGTAAAGGCATAACTATGGCACCACAACAAGAAGTGACATCACACACTTTTATGACATTTGAATTGTGTTCCAAATATGACATGCAAAGATCAAACAGTGACATATCAAAGAGTACTATGACGTCATAACGGAGTTATTCTCCAAATGTACCACAATGAAATGGAAGTGCAAAAGCTTACAGCACCTGGTATTCCCAGGGTTCCATTCAAGTACTGACCAGGCCCAACTCCTCTTTGCTTCCGAGATCAGACAAGATCGGGCGTTTTCAGGGTGGTGTGGCCGTAAGCGTCAGACTGGAACGGAAATAATATTTTTATTTCTACTGTAAAGGCATAAATATGGCACAAGGATGAACCAGAACAAGAAGTGACATCACACACTTTTATGACATTTGAATTGTGCTCCAAATATTACATACAAAGATCAAACAGTGACATATCAAAGAGTACTATGACATCATAATGGAATTATTCTCCAAATACCCCACACTGAAATGGAAGTGCAAAAGCTTACAGGACCTGGCATTCCCAGGCGGTCTTCCATTCAAGTACCGAACAGGCCCAACTCTGCTAGGCTTCTGAGATCAGACGGGATCGGGCATTTTCAGGGTGGCGTGGCCGTAAGCGTCAGACTGGAACGGAAATAATATTTTTATTGCTACTGTAAAGGCATAAATATGGCACCAGGATGAACCAGAACAAGAAGTGACATCACACACGTTTATGACATTTGAATTGTTCTGCAAATATTACATGCAAAGATCAAACAGTGACATATCAAAGAGTACTATGACATCATAACGGAGTTATTCTCCAAATGTACCACAATGAAATGGAAGTGCAAAAGCTTACAGCACCTGGTATTCCCAGTCGGTCTTCCATTCAAGTACTGACCAGGCCCAACTCCTCTTTGCTTCCGAGATCAAACAAGATCAGGCGTTTTCAGGGTGGTGTGGCCGTAAGTGTCAGACTGGAACGGAAATAATATCTTTATTGCTACTGTAAAGGCATAAATATGGCACCAGGATGAACGAGAACAAGAAGTGACATCACACACGTTTATGACATTTGAATTGTGCTCCAAATATTACATGCAAAGATCAAACAGTGACATATCAAAGAGTACTATGACATCATAACGGAGTTTTTCTCCAAATGTACCACAATGAAATGGAAGTGCAAAAGCTTACAGCACCTGGTATTCCCAGGCAGTCTCCCATTCAAGTACCGAACAGGCCCAACTCTGCTAGGCTTCTGAGATCAGACGGGATCGGGCGTTTTCAGGGTGGTGTAGCTGTAAGCGTCAGACTGGAAGGGAAATTGTATTTTTATTGCTACTGTAAAGGCATAAGTATGGCACCAGGATGAACCAGAACAAGAAGTGACACCACACACGTTTATGACTATTGAATTGTGCTCCCAATATTACATACAAAGATGAAACAGTGACATATCAAAGAGTGCTACGAGATTATAACAGAATTATCCTCCAAATATCCCACACGGAAATGGACGTGCAAAGGCTTACAGACCCTGGTGTTCCCAGGTGGTTTCCCATTCAAGTACTGACCAGGCCCAACTCTGCTATGCTTCCGAGATCAGACGTTTTGGGGGGGGGGGGATCTTTTAATATTGAAATTCAAGAGATACAATAAAACCAGTATACACAGCACAAAACATCAAAGAAAACTATTTACAACACAGACACATACACGTAATACAAACTGACACATACGGGTTATGTACAATATTTACAATTACAAGAACAACAAGACAACACACACAAGGACATGAGGCAGAGGGAACAGACAACAGAACACTAGACAGTTATTTACATTTCTTTTTTTTTTTTTTTTTTCTTTCTTTTTTTTTTTTTTTTATTCAATTTCATTTTTTATTTTATTTTATTTATGTATTTATTTATTTTTCCTATTTTTTTCTTTTTTCTTTTTTTTTTTTGATTTTTTAATTTTTTAATTATTATAATTTTATCTTTTCTCTTATTGTTCTTTTCGTTTTTCTTCACTTTGTTTTTACTGAACGTGCTCAGTGAGTCCAATTTCCTAGGTAAAAGAGTCCGGGATGGGTTGAGCAGATGAGGGGGCAGTGAGTCCATGATTGCCAGGATGGATGTCCTGAAACAGTTCAAATGTTCATGACCAGAGCGTCATTCGGATGGATAGAGAAAAGTGACTGATTGGGAGAGAAGGTAGTGATGAAGCGATGCTCCTCAGCCGAGTGCAGGTGACGCAGGCGGACGGTGAGGAGACGGGTGAAGATGGGCCAGTGGCGTGCGGTGCGGTGGTCAAAGTGGTAGATGTTCCTGACGATGTAGATGGTATACCGGGCTATGGACAGGATGAGATGACAGAGGTGGCGGTTTGCTCCAGAGCGGCTGACGGAGGGCCCAAAGAGGAGAAACCATGGTTCCTGGTCGCCTCCCCCAAGAGAGGCCGGCGGTGGAAGTCTCCAAGACAGTCTCCGGGCGAGCAGATCCTGCACCCGGGTCCAGAAGGGGCGGACGGCCGGGCACGTGACGAAGAGGTGATGGAGATCCTCGTAAGACCCACCACACACCGGACAATCTCTGCCATACCTGTCTGGGTATATAGTGTGCAGTGTAGCGCGCGTGTAAATCAGTCTATGTTTCAATTTGAACTCAAAATTTGCGAGCTGGGGTGAGGTGTACCATTGGAATGTCTTGGCCCAGATGGGTGAGATGTCATGAGTAGGGTATGAACGGGACCAGGCACGTTCAGCTGCAGGAGCCCTGACCACATGAGCCAACAGTAACCGGTAGAAGGTGCGAGTGTGCAGGGAGGTGAAACGCCTGACTGAACCATCAAAATGTATATCAAAATCAAGGGGGGCGAAGCCCACATCAGGAGGCGTGCCACCTGTTAGCAGGGTGCCCCACCATCTGAACAGGTACTCTTTAAATGAGTTTAACAACACCGAAACCGAATTTCTTCTAAACACCACTCCCGACATGACAAATTTTCTACGGACAAATTCAATGTTCCAATCCCCAAAAGGTGAAAAAATATCCTCTACAACTGTTAACCCAGCTCTCTCCATAGACACTCCCATCATCTTTCTCCTCCCTCTGGAGGGAGAAGAGAGGAGGTCTGGATTGAATCGGAGAGGCATTTTACACAAATCAAGCCGTGAACCAGGAACTGCCACAGCAAAAGGCCTCAAAGCGGCCCACGCCTGCAAGGCCTCCCTCACAAAGTGTGGGAGGACCCCGAGCACTGGGCTGGGGGGCAACAGACAAAGATTAAATGCACCAAAATTATTCAACACGCTCAGATCCATCAAGAAAAACTCCTTCCAGGGAGCCCGACAGTCTGGATCCAGAAATTTTCTGAGCACCTTCAGTCTCAGTGCCTGTTTTTTTAATACTAGATCAATTAAATTCAGACCTCCCTTATCAACATCATTGATCATTACATTGTGTGCGACCAAACAACGACTGTTACCCCAGAGAAACTTGGATAAAATTACAGAAATTCGATTTGCACAGTCACCTGGCAGCTCGCTCACAGTTAGAGCATGGGTCAATTTCGACAGACACAAAGCATTCACTACTAAAACTCTACCTCTAAGTCCCAAATTCCGAAACTTTAAGAAATTTAATTTAGCTACTAATTTTTTGATTAAATCTTCCCACATTTTCCTATTCGTTACACCACCATCCTTACCTACAAGCACCCCTAAGACCCTGTACGTGCTCCCCGCTTTCTGAAGATGCACTGACAAAGGCTGAGGAGTTACGCTACCACAAAATGCAACAGAAGTTTTTTCAAAGTTCATTTTTGCACCCGAGGCCAGACCATAAATGGTCAACACATGTAAGGATGCCTCAAGACTTTCGGTGTCATGCAAAAATAAATTCGTGTCATCTGCAAACTGTAGCACCTTATACTCAGCTCCTGCGGGGGAGAGTATGCCCCTGACACTACACTCTGACATCAACATGGCAGCCAGAGGCTCAGCCACGAGGCTATAAAGAAAAGCAGAGAGGGGGCATCCCTGACGGATAGAACGCTTCACAGGAAAAACATCTGTCATCGCACCATTACATTTGACCTTACTAGAAGCAGATCCATACAATAATCTTATCCAATTAACAAAATTTGAACCAAACCCCATTTTTTCTAATACAGCAAACAGAAAGTTATGCTCCACTCTATCAAACGCTTTATTAAAATCTACGCTTACATGAATACCACCCGTGTCATGCATCACATTCAATAAATATTTTATAGACAAAATTGAGTCCGAGATGTCCCGGCCAGGGACACTGTAAGCCTGGGCAGATAAAACAACCGACTCCATTACACCTCGGATACGGCCCGCTAAAAGTTTGGCAAGAATTTTATAATCCACATTCAATAAGCTGATTGGCCTGTAATTTTCCAATTTATTCCTGTCTCCCTTCTTAAAAACAAGGGACACTACACTCAAAGCAAAGGAACTTGAGGCTCTCCCCTCTCTCTCCATCTCCTGAAAGAGTCGAAGGAGAATAGGCGCCAGCCTGGTTGCGAAGCACCTGTAGAATTCACTGGTGAGCCCATCCTCACCTGGGGCTTTGCCAGTACTGAGGAGCTTCACTGCAGATCTGACCTCCTCCAACACAAGAGGCGCATCACACGCCTCAGCCTCAGCATCTGACAACCTGCCACTTAAAGAATTGACCACCTCATCTAAACGATCTACTAAGACACCCTCCGAACTAAACAAAGCACCATAGAATTTTCCCACAACACCCAACACATCATCAATATCCGACACCTCCTCTCCCAAATCATTCATCAGTTTTTCAATATACATCTTTTTTTGCCTCACCTTCTCCATTGCGAAGAAAAAACCTGTAGATCTTTCACCCTGCACAGTATACTGTGCTCTTGCACGCAGCATGGCACCTCTACATTTAGAGATTTCAATATTATCCAGCTGAGCTTTAACATCTAAATATTCAGGATTCACTGGACCACTAGTAAAAGCTGACCTACTCACAATGTCCCTCAGCCTATGTTTTAACTGAGTCTCCTCTGCCTTTAACAACCAGTTTTTCCGTTTGCTAAAATTTATTGAGAGGCGCTTTATTCTTTTCTTTGCCTCTTCCCACCAGTCCACAATTGACTCAAAACATTCCATTTCCATATCAAAAGAATCAAACAACCTATTCATTCTATTACAATAATTCTCATCTTCAAGCAAAGAATTATTTAAAATCCACAACCCCCCCCGTTCGCTGCCCTTTAAAAGGGCTAAAATCTACACGCAGTGGAGAATGGTCGCTTAACCAAGTGTCATCATAGAAAACTGAGGCCGTTCGCCTCAAGAAGCCCTCAGACATCAAACATAAATCAATACGGGACTGTTTTAACACCCCTAAGACAACTTGCCGTCTGGAAAAAACTCTCTTGTTGAAATTCAGAGCTCTCCAGCCTTCAATCATACCATATCGGGACATAAGGTCCAACAAGTGCGTCCTAGACACGTCATTTCTATACACATTACTAACACTTAAGTCTATTTTCATAAGGGCTACATTGAAATCACCAATAACAATAGTTTCTAAATTAACATAAGTAAAGACAGAGGAAAAAAGAGTCTTCCTTTCCTGCTCCTCATTCGGAGCATAAATATTGATAAGCCTAAATGCAAAAGGCTGGACAAAATCAACAACAACAAAAACACCTTCAGGATCCGCATGGACCAGTGTGGGCGTCCCAAAAAAGTCCGTTTTTACAATAGTAGCCACACCACGCGAAAGTGCAGAGCCAAGAGCACAAAAGACAGTTCCCACGCCCATTGCCTGCACCGCACGCACATGAGATGGCTCCCAATGAGTCTCCTGCAAACACAGCACACCCCAGCTCAATGAGTGGAGCGCACTGTGCATGCGAACGGGGCTCCGCAGCCCACCTGTGTTAAGGGACACAAGGGAAAAAGCCATGAACATGAGGGAGAAGGAGGTGCACACAACGAACATCATTTAGACTTTTTAGAAATCTCTTTCCCATCACTATCACTTAGCCTTTTATTAGACTGCACTTCCAGAACCATCGGTAATTCCTCAGCAGCTCCAGACTTCCCAGAGCTGGATGAAACAGTGGGGGATGCGCCAGAGGCCGGTGTACCGGGCGTAGGGATACGGGACTGATCCCGGGTCGCGCCGCCCGCACCACGAGCACCACGCCCCCGAGACCTGCTCCGTTCCCCAGCCTCATTGACTGCCTTTTTTTGAGCCAGTGTCCTGCTCAGGCTGAATGTCTCCTCCTGAATAGTTGGCTGCGCACTCTCAGTGCTCTCACTGCGCTCACCCAGTCTAGAGAATTGGGCCACAGCTGGCACCAACCTCTCTCCTTCAGAGGTAAAGTGAGGAAGCAGCCCACCACTCATCCTCCTCCCGAGTTCGACCGCCCCCACTGTGGCCTTAGGAGTGAGGTCTTCACAGGCCTCCTCCCCTTGGTCAGGAGCAGAGCACGCGGCCCCCCCCTTCCCAGGCGCCTCAGTACCAGACAAGATGGAGTTTGGAATTACATCCAAGGAGTCAAAAGTGACCAAAGGCTGTGAAGTAGGGCTGGAGTCGTCAGCCGCCTGAACCTCCTCCTGAAATGCACCACCCTGCTCTGCTTCACTCCCACCACTTTCCCCCCCGTGACCCCCGTCCTCATCAGAATCCAACCCACTGCACACACACAGATGCAGGAATGCACGGCAGTCCCTGCACCTTCGCGCCCTCGGCTCCACACACTCACGAGCATAGTGTCCCTGTTTTCCACAATTATTACACAGAAAGTCTGGACAATCACGCAAAATATGGTCAGGCTGCAAACATCCCCTGCACACTCGCACCTGTCGGTCATGTATAACCCGAAAGTAATCCGGGCCTGCAGCTGTGTTGAAGCGGACAGAGTATGGCAGAGACTGTACAGTGTCAGTGAATCTAACCTTCACGTACCGCGTTCCGTCCGCCACAGTTGTCCCCGGCCACATTCTCCGCCGCACCTCAGAGACTGCAGAGACTCCCCAGGAGAGGAGCTTCGCAAGAATCTCCTCGTCCTCAATGTAAGCCGGCAATCCCATGAAGGAGACGACCAGCTCATCAACGGAGACGTCACGGGCGTGAACCCTGGCCTCTCCGACACGAAAACCATCCATCAGCCGCTCCTTTGCTTTTGTGCAGGTGACTGTCAGTTCATACTTTAGCTTGGTAATCTGTCTGCAAGCAATGATTTGTCCACAAACTTCTTTAGCCGCTCTCATGAGCACAATAGGCACCATTTCCTCCACACCCTCAATGTCCAGCACAACAGTTAATTCCTTGTCATATATCCGGTTCCTCTCACTCACATGAAGACCATCCATGTTGTTGTTTTGTCCATCAACCAAAGGAGTAGTCTGGGGGCGAGCAGGGTTCGAAGCCATGATTTCCGCCCAAAGAGCCAAGGCTCAAAAAGGGAGAAACCAAAATCACTCCTCCACAGCAGGAGTGCTGGGAGGAGGAAAAAAACACCAAAAACAAAAAGGGGAAACCAAAATAAAATAAGAAAAAAAAGATAACAGCCACACAAAAGAACAGCACCTCTCCACTTTCCCTCCAAAACACTTCCTCGTTAGGACACACCCACTGGGCGTGTTCAGGGTGGTGTAGCTGTAAGCGTCACACTGGAACGGAAATTGTATTTTTATTGCTACTGTAAAGGCATAAATATGGCACCAGGATGAACCACAACACGAAGCGACATCAGACAAGTTTATGACATTTGAATTGTGCTCCAAATATTACAAACAAAGATGAAACAGTGACATATCAAAGAGTACTATGACATCATAACGGAGTTATTCTCCAAATGTACCACAATGAAATGGAAGTGCAAAAGCTTACAGCACCTGGTATTCCCAGGCGGTCTCCCATTCAAGTACTGACCAGGCCCAACTCTGCTTTGCTTCTGAGATCAGACAGGATCGGGCGTTTTTAGGGTGGTGTAGCTGTAAGCGTCAGACTGGAACGGAAATTGTATTTTTATTGCTAGTGTAGAGGAATAAATATGGCACCAGGATAAACCACAACACGAAGCGACATCAGACATTTTATGACATTTGAATTGTGCTCCCAATATTACAATCAAAGATGAAACAGTGACATATCAAAGAGTGCTATGAGATTATAACAGAATTATTCTCCAAATATCCCACACTGAAATGGATGTGCAAAAGCTTACAGCACCTGGTATTCCCAGGCGGTCTTCCATTCAAGTACCGAACAGGCCCAACTCTGCTAGGCTTCTGAGATCAGACGGGATCGGGCGTTTTCAGGGTGGTGTAGCTGTAAGCGTCAGACTGGAAGGGAAATTGTATTTTTATTGCTACTGTAAAGGCATAAATATGGCACCAGGATGAACCAGAACAAGAAGTGACACCACACACGTTTATGACTATTGAATTGTGCTCCAAATATTACATACAAAGATCAAACAGTGACATATCAAAGAGTACTATGACATCATAATGGAATTATTCTCCAAATACCCCACACTGAAATGGAAGTGCAAAAGTTTACAGCACCTGGTATTCCCAGGCGGTCTTCCATTCAAGTACCGAACAGACCCAACTCTGCTAGGCTTCTGAGATCAGACGGGATCGGGCGTTTTCAGGGTGGTGTAGCTGTAAGCGTCAGACTGGAACGGAAATTGTATTTTTATTGCTACTGTAAAGGCATAAATATGGCACCAGGATAAACCACAACACGAAGCGACATCAGAGATTTTATGACATTTGAATTGTGCTCCCAATATTACAATCAAAGACGAAACAGTGACATATCAAAGAGTGCTATGAGATTATAACAGAATTATTCTCCAAATGTACCACAATGAAATGGAAGTGCAAAAGCTTACAGCACCTGGTATTCCCAGGCGGTCTCCCATTCAAGTACTGACCAGGCCCAACTCTGCTTTGCTTCCGAGATCAGACGAGATCAGGCGTTTTCCGGGTGGTGTGGCCGTAAGCGTCAGACTGGAGCGGAAACTGTATTTTTATTGCTACTGTAAAGGCATAAATATGGCACCAGGATGAATCAGAACAAGAAGTGACACCACACACGTTTATGACTATTGAATTGTGCTCCAAATATTACAAACAATGATGAAAAAATGACATATCAAAGAGTGCTATGAGATTATAACAGAATTATTCTCCAAACATCCCACACTGAAATGGACGTGCAGAAGCTTACAGCACCTGGTGTTCCCAGTTGGTCTCCCATTCAAGTACTGACCAGGACCAACTCTGCTTTGCGTCTGAGATAAGGCGTTTTCAGGGTGGTGTGGCCGTAAGCGTCAGACTGAAAAGGAAAATGTATTTTTATTGCTAGTGTAAAGGAATAAATATGGCACCAGGATGAACCACAACAAGAAGTGACATCACACACTTTTATGGCATTTGAATTGTGCTCCCAATATTACATACAAAGATCAAACAGTGACATATCAAAGAGTACTATGACATCATAATGGAATTATTCTCCAAATACCGCACACTGAAATGGAAGTGCAAAAGCTTAAAGCACCTGGTATTCCAAGGCGGTCTCCCATTCAAGTACTGACCAGGCCCAACTCTGCTTTGCTTCTGAGATCAGATGAGATCAGGCGTTTTGGAGGGGGGGGGGGGGGGGGGGGGGGGATACAATAAAAACCAGTATACACAGCACAAAACATCAAAGAAAACTATGTACAACACAGACACATACACGTAATACAAACTGACACATATGGGTTAATTACTATACTCACAATTACAAGAACAACAAGACAACACATACAAGGACATTTTAAAGGAAAACATGAGGCAGAGGGAACAGACAACAGAACACTAGACAGTGATATATATATATATATATATATATATATATATATATATATATATATATATATATATATATATATATATATATATAACTTTCAAGCACTTTCCAACAATTCCTTCAAAGAAAGTGCATAAAGTTGAAGTATATCTCATCCTGAAATTTCAAAAGACATATATGGCTGAAGAAGACAAATGTCCAGAGGACACATAACTACCCCAACAAGAAGAACTTACTGCAGCGAGAAACAAAGTCAGTGTTTGTGTCGGGGTAAATTTTCTGACCAGATATATAAAGCGTCGTGTGAATCCTGGACTGAAATCTGTTGAATATAAGCTATGCTGTATCAAGTCAGTGCCTGTGTTAAGGTCATTTTGCAGACCAAATCCTGAAAATGAATCAACTGTTCATTCTGAGTGTTTGAAAGGTCAGCAAGACTACCCCAACAATTAGCACTTACTGTCATCCAAATATCAAGTCAGTGCCTGTGTTAAGGTCATTTTGCAGAACACTACCAAGCTGATCCCAACAGTGATGTTTGGAACAATTCCAATTACCATGGCTGCCACAAAGCTGTGTGGTTTCAAATGAACAATTCAACAACCGACACATGGCCACCTTCCTGTTGTAAGTGTAGCCATTACACCAAGAAGTAGTTTGTGTTGAAGTAATTATTCTGACCAGATATGTAAACAGGTGGCAAAACTGTTGAATATAATTAAACTATGCTTTACATTTTGGGGTGTCATTAATAAGGTGGGGCTATTTTGGAAGTACCAGTGTGTGTTGCTTTGAGTTTGATTAGAGATAACTTGTGCCACAAACTAACACGACGAGGATGGGACGCGAACCCATGCGTGCAAAGCACAATGGATTAGCAGTCCATCACCTTAACCACTCGGTCACCTCGTCCTGCCCACTGTATATTTGCTGTCTGAAAACCTTCTTGTACACTAGTTTCGTCTTCTTGTTTTTTTTCCATTGTACATACTGTGACAACGCCAAAACTGGGAAGCAAACTATTTAACTGGAAGCAAGTTAACGCAACTGAAAAAACAATGAGTTGAGTTTGACATCACACACTTGAGGTCAAATCATGGCCAGATATGACAAAATGGGATCCGACAAACATAGATCTGGCGCATTATTGAGTTAGCAATTTAGTTAGCAAGAGTGAGCATCTCAGTTAAGGGGAATCAGCTCAAGTGGTAGAGCGCTCGCTTAGCATGTGAGAGGTAACGGGATCTATACCCGTATTCTCCACAAGATTTTCACTAGTGCTTTCTGTGATTGTGAGCAATGGCTTTTGAATGTTTGGCTTGCTTCAACTTAAAAACCATACAAAGATGCAATGATAAACTAATGTGATTGGAAGCCATCAAACATTGACCAATAAATGGTGGACACCCGAAGGGAACAAACACAATAGAAGTAACCCATCAATATAGCATGCTAAAATGATGCATGCCTCCTGACATTGTGATGGCATAAAATTACATGAAAGTGCTATTTGGACAGCTGTAAGCCTCATAGTTCCAGTGCTGTGGAGCGATGCTGCAGCTTTGAGTAAGTGTGGTCCCAGTAGTAAATCTACCTTTTGCATTTCTTCTGCCAATTTTCCATTCCTTAACACTAGACAACCCATAGTTTTCTAATTCCTGTTACCATGTACAAAGGGCTGCCACAAAGCTGTGTGGTTTCAAATGAACAACTCAACAACAAACACATTGTAAAGGGGGCCAGTACCTTCCAGATTAACGTTTTACAGCCACAGCATGAAGTCCATCAAGTCCAGCACAGTTTTTCTGTTCTGAAGACAACAGTCCATCTTAAATGCTGAATCCTTCAACACGCTCCATCTTCTTCTTCTAAAGTTTCTAAGTTGGAAATAACGGTCATCAGAAGGTCACACAGACAAAGAACAACAGTCTCCTCAAGAATGCAAAACATTAGGTGTTAATGTGTTCTCATTCAGCCTGCGGAAGACACTCAGGTTTTCAAGCACTTTCCAACAATACCTTGAAGAGAAAGTGCATAAAGTTTAAGTGTTTCTAAAAACTGACTTTAGCTGAAGCTGACAAGGTTTGAGATGGCATATAACTACCCCAAAAAGAAGCACTTACTTCACCAAGAAACAGTCAGTGTTTGTGTCAGGGTAATCATTCTGATGAGATAATTAAACAGGTGGAAAGGGAATCCTGGATTGCAATCTGTTGAATAAAACTATGCTTTACATTTTTGCATTGTGGGCATTGTCACAACCAAGACAACCCCAAAGAGAAGCACTTGTGAAGAAAAGACTGAACAACGGTTTCTTTGAGGTGATCTGAGAGTGTTTTAAGACTAAACATGATCAATCAGCTTTAAATCTGTTTACTTCATGAAGATTTGGAACAGACAAGGACACAGTTCTGTGTAACTTTTAACTGGGCACCGTTAAAATATTATTCAATTCAAGATAGAACCTGTATTCAATCCAACTTTCAGATCAACAAGAGTCTGAATCCATAATGGATCCTGAAAGGATTTCTTTCCACTGTGAGGAAAATGTGCAGGTTTTTCTCAAGTCAGGACAGAAAGACAACCCAACTTTCAAGCACTTTCCAACAATTCCTTCAAAGAAAGTGCATAAAGTTGAAGTATATCTCATACTGAAATTTCAAAAGACATATATGGCTGAAGAAGACAAATGTCCAGAGGACACATAACTACCCCAACAAGAAGCACTTACTGCAGCGAGAAACAAAGTCAGTGTTTGTGTCGGGGTAATTATTCTGACCAGATATATAAAGCGTCGTGTGAATCCTGGACTGCAATCTGTTGAATATAAACTATGCTTTATTTTCAATTTTACTTTGCATTGTGGACATTGTCACAACCAAGACAACCCCAAAGAGAAGCACTTGTGAAGAAAATAATCAACAGAGGTTCCTTTGAGGTGATCTGAGAGTGATTTAAGACTAAACATGATCAATCACACTAATATCGTACTAATCATACTAATATGATTTATTTTAATACACAATTTAGAAACTGTATTGCTGCTGTTGCTAAGCAACACCAAGCAAGTTTCAAGTTCTATACTGACATCATCTGAATGGGTGGGGCTGATTTCTTGCTTTGATGCTCTGTGACATCATTATGATACCTTTTATCCATATACAAGAGGCAAGTTTCCATCTGCAGATCCTGACTACGAATTGATGGACGACATCCACAATGACTACCTCCTGCATTATTTTCCAGCTGATTTCCAGGATAACGGTAAGTGTATCTCTGCAGCTCACGGGTGTCCAGTCTTTCCTTTAGGGCCGCTGTTCTGCAACTTTTCCATGTCTTCCTGATCCAGCATATCTCAAGTACATTCAATGGATCAGTGTATTGTATTAAACTGGAATACAGAGTTAAACAATTAATGTCAATGTTTTCCAAGAAAAAATTCCAACGCGCTAAATTTCCAGCTCCGTCTCCTGAAACGCCTGAACAAGTGCGTAAACACCCTCAGCCCAAAGATGTTGGGAAGTCTGCCAGGATAGAAAAACTATTGATTATTGATTCAACACAATTGGAATAACACAGAGTTGAGTTTGACACCACACAGTAAGGCTTGAGGTCAAAACATTCGCAGATACGAAAAATGACATCAAACATTGACATACACGTTGGAAGATTCAGCATTTGAGTTTCCCCAGCACATGTGGTGAAGGGGAATTAGCTCAAGTGGTAGAGTGCTCGCTTTGCATGTGAGAGATAATGGGATCGATGCCCATATTCTCCACAAGACTTTCACCAGTTCTTGCTAAAATAGGCAGCTATTCAAAGCAAGATAAAAGAGAAAACACTGAAAACAGAAGCAAAAGTGTGATGACAGACTATATAAAAACTAACCCCACTGCAGCAAGAAACATGTTTCCAAAGACTGCAATCTGTTGAATATAAACTATGCTTTATTTTCAATTTTACTTTGCATTGTGGACATTGTCACAACCAAGACAACCCCAAGGAGAAGCACTTGTGAAGAAAAGAATCAACAGTGGTTCCTTTGAGGTGATCTGAGAGTGATTGAAGACAGAACTTGATGGCATCAGGTTCAAACACGATTGATACTAGGGCCGTCTTCGAACCAATCACTTACAAATAAAACATTAAAATGCATAAAATGAATCAACTGTTCATTCTGAGTGTTTGAAAGGTCAGCAAGACTACCTCAACAATTAGCACTTACTGTCATCCAAATATCAAGTCAGTGCCTGTGTTAAGGTCATTTTGCAGACCAAATCCTGAAAAACACCATTTGGATCAAAAGCTCACAAGAGAGATAGAAGCACTTATGGACACTATTCAGCATCAGTGTGTCTGTTTGAGGGATTCTCCGTGCAATATCTTCATCAGCTAGCGTTGGTAGAGTTTGTCTTTTTCAACCGTCCCAACAGGAAGCACTTCCTGATTTAAAAAAAAACAGTTAATGCTCGTGTTGGGCCCATAGCAAGGACCGTTCATCAGACCTCTTTCTTCCATGAAGTCCAGAGCTGCTCTTCTTCCATGTTGTTTCTCACATGCATTTTTCTGATGAGGCTGGTCAAATTTTTATCCTGAATGCTTCCACAAACTCCACCTATTTCTTCCACAAGTTTCTACGATGGGGGTATTGCCCATCAGACGGTCCATCAAGGAACAATGCTGTCATGAAGAATGCAAAACATTAGGTGTTGGTGTTTGGTCAATTAGCTTTCAGTGTGTTTACTTCATTAAGATTTGGAACAGACAAGGACACAGTTCTGTGAAACTTTTAGCTGGGCACTGTTAAAATATTATTCAATTCAAGATAAAACCTGGATTCAATCCAACTTTCAGATCAACAAGAGTCTGAATCCATAATGGATCCTGAAAGGATGTCTTTCCACTGTGAGGAAAATGTGCAGGTTTTTTTCAAGTCAGGACAGAAAGACACCCCAACTTTCAAGCACTTTCCAACAATTCCTTCAAAGAAAGTGGATAAAGTTTAAGTATATCTCATACTGAAATTTCCAAAGACATATATGGCTGAAGAAGACAAATGTCCAGAGGACACATAACTACCCCAACAAGAAGCACTTACTGCAGTGAGAAACAAAGTCAGTGTTTGTGTCGGGGTAAATTTTCTGACCAGATATATAAAGCGTCGTGTGAATCCTGGACTGAAATCTGTTGAATATAAGCTATGCTGTATCAAGTCAGTGCCTGTGTTAAGGTCATTTTGCAGACCAAATCCTGAAAATGAATCAACTGTTCATTCTGAGTGTTTGAAAGGTTAGCAAGACTACCCCAACAATTAGCACTTACTGTCATCCAAATATCAAGTCAGTGCCTGTGTTAAGGTCATTTTGAAGAACACTACCAAGCCGATCCCAACAGTGATGTTTGGAACAATTCCAATTACCATGGCTGCCACAAAGCTGTGTGGTTTCAAATGAACAATTCAACAACCGACACATGGCCACCTTCCTGTTGTAAGTGTAGCCATTACACCAAGAAGTAGTTTGTGTTGAAGTAATTATTCTGACCAGATATGTAAACAGGTGGCAAAACTGTTGAATATAATTAAACTATGCTTTACATTTTGGGGTGTCATTAATAAGGTGGGGCTATTTTGGAAGTACCAGCATGTGTTGCTTTGAGATTGATTAGAGATAACTTGTGCCACAAACTAACACGATGAGGATGGGACTCGAACCCATGCGTGCAAAGCACAATGGATTAGCAGTCCATCACCTTAACCACTCGGTCACCTCGTCCTGCCTACTGTACATTTGCTGTCTGAAAACCTTCTTGTACACTAGTTTCGTCTTCTTGTTTTTTTTCCATTGTACATACTGTGACAACGCCAAAACTGGGAAGCAAACTATTTAACTGGAAGCAAGTTAACGCAACTGAAAAAACAATGAGTTGAGTTTGACATCACACACTTGAGGTCAAATCATGGCCAGATATGACAAAATGGGATCCGACAAACATAGATCTGGCGCATTATTGAGTTAGCAATTTAGTTAGCAAGAGTGAGCATCTCAGTTAAGGGGAATCAGCTCAAGTGGTAGAGCGCTCGCTTAGCATGTGAGAGGTAACGGGATCTATACCCGTATTCTCCACAAGATTTTCACTAGTGCTTTCTGTGATTGTGAGCAATGGCTTTTGAATGTTTGGCTTGCTTCAACTTAAAAACCATACAAAGATGCAATGATAAACTAATGTGATTGGAAGCCATCAAACATTGACCAATAAATGGTGGACACCCGAAAGGAACAAACACAATAGAAGTAACCCATCAATATAGCATGCTAAAATGATGCATGCCTCCTGACATTGTGATGGCATAAAATTACATGAAAGTGCTATTTGGACAGCTGTAAGCCTCATAGTTCCAGTGCTGTGGAGCGATGCTGCAGCTTTGAGTAAGTGTGGTCCCAGTAGTAAATCTACCTTTTGCATTTCTTCTGCCAATTTTCCATTCCTTAACACTAGACAACCCATAGTTTTCTAATTCCTGTTACCATGTACAAAGGGCTGCTACAAAGCTGTGTGGTTTCAAATGAACAACTCAACAACAAACACATTGTAAAGGGGGCCAGTACCTTCCAGATTAACGTTTTACAGCCACAGCATGAAGTCCATCAAGTCCAGCACAGTTTTTCTGTTCTGAAGGCAACAGTCCATCTTAAATGCTGAATCCTTCAACACGCTCCATCTTCTTCTTCTAAAGTTTCTAAGTTGGAAATAACGGTCATCAGAAGGTCACACAGACAAAGAACAATAGTCTCCTCAAGAATGCAAAACATTAGGTGTTAATGTGTTCTCATTCAGCCTGCGGAAGACACTCAGGTTTTCAAGCACTTTCCAACAATACCTTGAAGAGAAAGTGCATAAAGTTTAAGTGTTTCTAAAAACTGACTTTAGCTGAAGCTGACAAGGTTTGAGATGGCATATAACTACCCCAAAAAGAAGCACTTACTTCACCAAGAAACAGTCAGTGTTTGTGTCAGGGTAATCATTCTGATGAGATAATTAAACAGGTGGAAAGGGAATCCTGGATTGCAATCTGTTGAATAAAACTATGCTTTACATTTTTGCATTGAAGCACTTGTGAAGAAAAGACTGAACAACGGTTTCTTTGAGGTGGTCTGAGAGTGTTTTAAGACTAAACATGATCAATCAGCTTTAAATCTGTTTACTTCATGAAGATTTGGAACAGACAAGGACACAGTTCTGTGTAACTTTTAACTGGGCACTGTTAAAATATTATTCAATTCAAGATAGAACCTGTATTCAATCCAACTTTCAGATCAACAAGAGTCTGAATCCATAATGGATCCTGAAAGGATTTCTTTCCACTGTGAGGAAAATGTGCAGGTTTTTCTCAAGTCAGGACAGAAAGACACCCCAACTTTCAAGCACTTTCCAACAATTCCTTCAAAGAAAGTGCATAAAGTTGAAGTATATCTCATACTGAAATTTCAAAAGACATATATGGCTGAAGAAGACAAATGTCCAGAGGACATATAACTACCCCAACAAGAAGCACTTACTGCAGCGAGAAACAAAGTCAGTGTTTGTGTCGGGGTAATTATTCTGACCAGATATATAAAGCGTCGTGTGAATCCTGGACTGCAATCTGTTGAATATAAACTATGCTTTATTTTCAATTTTACTTTGCATAGTGGACATTGTCACAACCAAGACAACCCCAAAGAGAAGCACTTGTGAAGAAAAGAATCAACAGTGGTTCCTTTGAGGTGATCTGAGAGTGATTTAAGACTAAACATGATCAATCACACTAATATCGTACTAATCATACTAATATGATTTATTTTAATACACAATTTAGAAACTGTATTGCTGCTGTTGCTAAGCAACACCAAGCAAGTTTCAAGTTCTATACTGACATCATCTGAATGGGTGGGGGTGATTTCTTGCTTTGATGCTCTGTGACATCATTATGATACCTTTTATCCATATACAAGAGGCAAGTTTCCATCTGCAGATCCTGACTACAAATTGATGGACGACATCCACAATGACTACCTCCTGCATTATTTTCCAGCTGATTTCCAGGATAACGGTAAGTGTATCTCTGCCAAGTACTTCCGTGATGAGGATTAGCTGGGATTGCTGATGAAAATTCATGAACAAAGTATGAAACAAAAACACAAGATCAACATTTGGAGTCACAAGACAGAAATCTCACTGGAATACCATCTTTCTGCAGCCTTGTGGAAGCTAGAAGCAAGAGTGTGCCTGTTTGAGGGAGGCTTCATGCAAAATCGTCATCAGCTAGCGTCGGTCGAGTTAGTCTCTTCCAACCATTTTGACTGAATTTCGCTAACGTCACACGTGATGTGAAGGATACACAAGGAGGATGGGACTCAAACCCGTGCGTGCAAAGCGCAATGGATTAGCAATCCATTGCCTTAAACACTCGGGCACCTTGTCCTCCATCCTGTACATTTGCTGTCTGAAAACATTCTTGTACATTAGTTAGTTCTTCATGTACATACTGTGACAACACCAAAACTGAGAAGCAAAAGAAGACTAATTAACTGGAAGCGAGTTAACGCAACTGAACAAAACTGAGTTGAAGTTGACATCACACAGTAAGAGTTGAGGTCAAATCATTGCCAGATATGACAAAAATGGTATCCGACAAACATAGATCTGGCGCATGATTGAGTTAGTAAGAGTTAGCATCTCAGTTTACTTCGTGAAGGGGAATTAGCTCAAGTGGCAGAGCGCTCGCTTTGCATGTGAGAAGCAACAATGTCCGTATTCTCCACAAGATTTTTACTAGCCCTTGTGATAGTGAGCAATGGCTGTTGAAGAATGTTTGGCTTGCTTCAATTTAAAAAAAAAAATACACAGATGTGATAATAAAATAAAACCTAATGTGGTTGGAAGCAATAAATGCAGGCCAAGTAGGGGAAGACCCAAAATAAACAAAAAGACACGACATAAATAATACCAAGTTAAACAATTAATGTCTACAATCTGTTGAATATAAACTATGTTTTAGTTTGAATTACATCTTTGCATTGTAGACATTGACAGAACCAAGACAACCCCAACAAGAAGCACTTACTGCAGTGAGAAACAAAGTCAGTGTTTGTGTCGGGGTAATTATTCTGACCAGATATATAAAGCATCGTGTGAATTCTGGACTGCAATCTGTTGAATATAAGCTATGCTTTATCAAGTCAGTGCCTGTTTTAAGGTCATTTTGCAGACCAAATCCTGAAAAACACCATTTGGATCAAAAGCTCCCAAGAGAGAGAGAAGCACTTATGGACACTATTCAGCATCAGCTTGTCTGTTTGAGGGATTCTCTTCATCAGCTAGCGTTTATCCACAATGATTGCGTTTATCCACAATGACTAGTAGCTTACTGGAGATGTGAAGTGGTCACAGAGGTAGTTTTGCATACTTGGAGACACAAACAATGGCCCAGACAGGAGGGGAAATTGAGTGGCTCCCAGTATGTCAGCCTTTTGTCTACAGGGGTCGGGTAAAACAAAGAATGTTTCAGGTGTGAGCTTAAGGTGTGAGAGGGAAAGCAACTGAAGAGAGCTCATTTGTCTTCTGTATGCAAACGATATGCAGTGTCTGCCATTTGCTACAAACAGTCTTTGATTAAGTCAGAGTTGGGAGTTGATTTTGCAGGAGCAGTGGCTTCACTGGATTTTCTCAGACACAGGCCCTTCTCTTAACTAAATCCATATTTAAAAGAAGAAGTGACATAAAACAGTTGAATTTCTTTCACAGTCTTGGGGACATTGCACACTCTGACAGAGGTTTAAGTGCAAGTATGAAAAAGAACCCTGACTTTCTTGTAGAGCTGAACTGGAGCGCTTGAACTGGAGTGCTTTAAGAAAAAAGGATAGAATTTGTTGGAATGGGAATGAGATAGCCCTTGACTTAAGTCATGTGTAAATCTTTGTCATTTCTGGCGTAATGCTGTCCAACAGCACCAGCCAGTTCCAACGTAGGGTAGGTGCAGGGGAACTGGAGCCTGTCCCAACAAAGGCAACAATGAGACAGGCTAGAGCTTTTCTCTGCCTAGACTCACAATTTGTGTAGAGTCCTTGGATTTGAGGCCTTGTTGACGCAGTTGGTAGCGCGTCAGTCTCATAATCTGAAGGTCGTGAGTTCAAGCCTCACACGGGGCACAAATTTTCACCTCTTTGCACTTTCATTCAACTGCAATCACATGCTCCAGTCTCATGTAATCACATCAAGCAGACAGAACCATCTATGAGACCAGTGTCTTGCAGCTCACGGGTGTCCAGAGTCTTTCCTTTAGGGCCGCTGTTCTGCAACTTTTCCATGTCTTCCTGATCCAGCATACCTCAAGTACATTCAATGGATCAGTGTATTGTATTAAACTGGAATACAGAGTTAAACAATTAATGTCAATGTTTTCCAAGAAAAAATTCCAACGCGCTAAATTTCCAGCTCCATCTCCAGAAACGCCTGAACAAGTGCGTAAACACCCTCAGCCCAAAGATGTTGGGAAGTCTGCCAGGATAGAAAAACTATTGAATATTGATTTAACACAGTTGGAATAACACAGAGTTGAGTTTGACACCACACAGTAAGGCTTGAGGTCAAACCATTCGCAGATACGAAAAATGACATCAAACATTGACAAACACGCTGGAAGAGTCAGCATTTGAGTTTCCCAAGCACCTGTGGTGAAGGGGAATTAGCTCAAGTGGTAGAGCGCTCGCTTTGCATGTGAGAGGTAATGGCATCGATGCCCATATTCTCCACAAGACTTACACCAGTTCTTGGTAAAACAGGCAGCTATTGAAAGCAAGATGTAAACATTAAATAAGAGAAACAAAAGTGTGATGACAGACTATATAAAAACTAACCCCACTGCAGCAAGAAACATGTTTCCAAAGACTGCAGTCTGTTGAATATAAACTATGCTTTATTTTCAATTTTACTTTGCATAGTGGACATTGTCACAACCAAGACAACCCCAAAGAGAAGCACTTGTGAAGAAAAGAATCAACAGTGGTTCCTTTGAGGTGATCTGAGAGTGATTTAAGACTAAACATGATCAATCACACTAATATCGTACTAATCATACTAATATGATTTATTTTAATACACAATTTAGAAACTGTCCTGCTGCTGTTGCTAAGCAACACCAAGCAAGTTTCAAGTTCTATACTGACATCATCTGAATGGGTGGGGCTGATTTCTTGCTTTGATGCTCTGTGACATCATTATGACACCTTTTATCCATATACAAGAGGCAAGTTTCCATCTGCAGATCCTGACTACGAAGTGATGGACGACATCCACAATGACTACCTCCTGCATTATTTTCCAGCTGATTTCAAGGATAACGGTAAGTGTATCTCTGCCAAGTACTTCCGTGACTGGAGCGTCAGACTGAAACGGAAATTGTATTTTTATTGCTACTGTAAAGGCATAAATATGGCACCAGGATGAACCAGAACAAGAAGTGACACCACACACGTTTATGACATTTGAATTGTGCTCCCAATATTACAATCAAAGATGAAACAGTGACATATCAAAGAGTGCTATGAGATTATAACAGAATTATTCTCCAAATATCCCACACTGAAATGGACGTGCAAAAGCTTACAGCACCTGGTATTCCCAGGTGGTCTTCCATTCAAGTACTGACCAGGCCCAACTCCTCTTTGCTTCCGAGATCAGACAAGATCGGGCGTTTTCAGGGTGGTGTGGCCGTAAGCGTCAGACTGGAACGGAAATAATATTTTTATTGCTAGTGTATAGGAATAAATATGGCACAAGGATGAACCAGAACAAGAAGTGACATCACACACGTTTATGACTGTTGAATTGTGCTCCAAATATTACATACAAAGATCAACAGTGACATATCAAAGAGTGCTATGAGATTATAACAGAATTATTCTCCAAATACCCCACACTGAAATGGACGTGCAAAAGCTTACAGCACCTGGTATTTCCAGACGGTCTCCCATTCAAATTCCGAGCAGGCGCAACTCTGCTAGGCTTCTGAGATCAGACGGGATCGTGCGTTTTCAGGGTGGTGTGGCCATAAGCGTCAGACTGCAGCGGAAAGTGTATTTTTATTGCTAGAGTAAAGGCATAACTAAAGCACCACAACAAGAAGTGACATCACACACTTTTATGACATTTGAATTGTGTTCCAAATATTACATACAAAGATCAAACAGTGACATATCAAAGAGTACTATGACATCATAATGGAATTATTCTCCAAATACCCCACACTGAAATGGAAGTGCAAAAGTTTACAGCACCTGGTGTTCCCAGGCGGTCTTCCATTCAAGTACTGACCAGGCCCAACTCCTCTTTGCTTCCGAGATCAGACAAGATCGGGCGTTTTCATGGTGGTGTGGCCGTAAGCGTCAGACTGGAACGGAAATAATATTTTTATTGCTACTGTAAAGGCATAAATATGGCACCAGGATGAACCAGAACAAGAAGTGACATCACACACGTTTATGACATTTGAATTGTGCTCCAAATATTACATGCAAAGATCAAACAGTGACATATCAAAGAGTACTATGACGTCATAACGGACTTATTCTCCAAATGTACCACAATGAAATGGAAGTGCAAAAGCTTACAGCACCTGGTATTCCCAGGCTGTCTCCCATTCAAGTACCGAACAGGCGCAACTCTGCTAGGCTTCTGAGATCAGACGGGATAGGGTGTTTTCAGGGTGGTGTAGCTGTAAGCGTCAGACTGGAACGGAAATTGTATTTTTATTGCTACTGTAAAGGCATAAATATGGCACCAGGATGAACCACAACACGAAGCGACATCAGACAAGTTTATGACATTTGAATTGTGCTCCAAATATTACAAACAAAGATGAAACAGTGACATATCAAAGAGTGCTATGAGATTATAACAGAATTATTCTCCAAATATCCCACACTGAAATGGACGTGCAAAAGCTTACAGCACCTGGTATTCCCAGGCGGTCTCCCATTCAAGTACCGAGCAGGCGCAACTCTGCTAGGCTTCTGAGATCAGATGGGATCGTGTGTTTTCAGGGTGGTGTAGCTGTAAGCGTCAGACTGGAACGGAAATTGTATTTTTATTGCTAGTGTAAAGGAATAAATATGGCACAAGGATGAACCGGAACAAGAAGTAACATCACACACTTTTATGACATTTGAATTGTGCTCCACATATTACATACAAAGATCAAACAGTGACATATCAAAGAGTACTATGACATCATAATGGAATTATTCTCCAAATACCCCACACTGAAATGGAAGTGCAAAAGCTTACAGCACCTGGTATTCCCAGGCGGTCTTCCATTCAAGTACCGAACAGGCCCAACTCTGCTAGGCTTCTGAGATCAGACGGGATCGGGCGTTTTCAGGGTGGTGTAGCTGTAAGCGTCAGACTGGAAGGGAAACTGTATTTTTATTGCTACTGTAAAGGCATAAATATGGCACCAGGATGAACCAGAACAAGAAGTGACACCACACACGTTTATGACTATTGAATTGTGCTCCCAATATTACATACAAAGATGAAACAGTGACATATCAAAGAGTGCTATGAGATTATAACAGAATTATTCTCCAAATATCCCACACTGAAATGGACGTGCAAAAGCTTACAGCACCTGGTGTTCCCAGGTGGTCTCCCATTCAAGTACTGACCAGGCCCAACCCTGCTTTGTTTCCGAGATCAGACGTTTTTTTTTTTTTTTTTTTTTATTTTATTTTATTTATTTATTTATTTATTTTTTCTTATTTTTGTCTTTTTTCTTTTTTTCTTTTGATATTTTAATTTTTTAATTATTATAATTTTATCTTTTTTCTTATTGTTCTTTTCGTTTTTCTTCACTTTGTTTTTACTGAACGTTGCTCAGTGAGTCCAATTTCCTAGGTAAAAGAGTCCGGGATGGGTTGAGCAGATGAGGGGGCAGTGAGTCCATGATTGCCAGGATGGATGTCCTGAAACAGTTCAAATGTTCATGACCAGAGCGTCATTCGGATGGATAGAGAAAAGTGACTGATTGGGAGAGAAGGTAGTGATGAAGCGATGCTCCTCAGCCGAGTGCAGGTGACGCAGGCGGACGGTGAGGAGACGGGTGAAGATGGGCCAGTGGCGTGCGGTGCGGTGGTCAAAGTGGTAGATGTTCCTGACGATGTAGATGGTATACCGGGCTATGGACAGGATGAGATGACAGAGGTGGCGGTTTGCTCCAGAGCGGCTGACGGAGGGCCCAAAGAGGAGA
This sequence comes from Telmatherina bonti, assembly GCF_933228915.1. Lineage (NCBI taxonomy): Eukaryota > Metazoa > Chordata > Actinopteri > Atheriniformes > Telmatherinidae > Telmatherina > Telmatherina bonti. Next base: position 8,943,345 of record NC_136629.1, read on the forward strand.
AACCATGGTTCCTGGTCGCCTCCCCCAAGAGAGGCCGGCGGTGGAAGTCTCCAAGACAGTCTCCGGGCGAGCAGATCCTGCACCCGGGTCCAGAAGGGGCGGACGGCCGGGCACGTGACGAAGAGGTGATGGAGATCCTCGTAAGACCCACCACACACCGGACAATCTCTGCCATACCTGTCTGGGTATATAGTGTGCAGTGTAGCGCGCGTGTAAATCAGTCTATGTTTCAATTTGAACTCAAAATTTGCGAGCTGGGGTGAGGTGTACCATTGGAATGTCTTGGCCCAGATGGGTGAGATGTCATGAGTAGGGTATGAACGGGACCAGGCACGTTCAGCTGCAGGAGCCCTGACCACATGAGCCAACAGTAACCGGTAGAAGGTGCGAGTGTGCAGGGAGGTGAAACGCCTGACTGAACCACCAAAATGTATATCAAAATCAAGGGGGGCGAAGCCCACATCAGGAGACGTGCCACCTGTCAGCAGGGTGCCCCACCATCTGAACAGGTGCTCTTTAAATGAGTTTAACAACACCGAAACCGAATTTCTTCTAAACACCACTCCCGACATGACAAATTTTCTACGGACAAATTCAATGTTCCAATCCCCAAAAGGTGAAAAAATATCCTCTACAACTGTCAACCCAGCTCTCTCCATAGACACTCCCATCATCTTTCTCCTCCCTCTGGAGGGAGAAGAGAGGAGGTCTGGATTGAATCGGAGAGGCATTTTACACAAATCAAGCCATGAACCAGGAACCGCCACAGCAAAAGGCCTCAAAGCGGCCCACGCCTGCAAGGCCTCCCTCACAAAGTGTGGGAGGACCCCGAGCACTGGGCTGGGGGGCAACAGACAAAGATTAAATGCACCAAAATTATTCAACACGCTCAGATCCATCAAGAAAAACTCCTTCCAGGGAGCCCGACAGTCTGGATCCAGAAATTTTCTGAGCACCTTCAGTCTCAGTGCCTGTTTTTTTAATACTAGATCAATTAAATTCAGACCTCCCTTATCAACATCATTGATCATTACATTGTGTGCGACCAAACAACGACTGTTACCCCAGAGAAACTTGGATAAAATTACAGAAATTCGATTTGCACAGTCACCTGGCAGCTCGCTCACAGTTAGAGCATGGGTCAATTTCGACAGACACAAAGCATTCACTACTAAAACTCTACCTCTAAGTCCCAAATTCCGAAACTTTAAGAAATTTAATTTAGCTACTAATTTTTTGATTAAATCTTCCCACATTTTCCTATTCGTTACACCACCATCCTTACCTACAAGCACCCCTAAGACCCTGTACGTGCTCCCCGCTTTCTGAAGATGCACTGACAAAGGCTGAGGAGTTACGCTACCACAAAATGCAACAGAAGTTTTTTCAAAGTTCATTTTTGCACCCGAGGCCAGACCATAAATGGTCAACACATGTAAGGATGCCTCAAGACTTTCGGTGTCACGCAAAAATAAATTCGTGTCATCTGCAAACTGTAGCACCTTATACTCAGCTCCTGCGGGGGAGAGTATGCCCCTGACACTACACTCTGACATCAACATGGCAGCCAGAGGCTCAGCCACGAGGCTATAAAGAAAAGCAGAGAGGGGGCATCCCTGACGGATAGAACGCTTCACAGGAAAAACATCTGTCATCGCACCATTACATTTCACCTTACTAGAAGCAGATCCATACAATAATCTTATCCAATTAACAAAATTTGAACCAAACCCCATTTTTTCTAATACAGCAAACAGAAAGCTATGCTCCACTCTATCAAACGCTTTATTAAAATCTACGCTTACATGAATACCACCCGTGTCATGCATCACATTCAATAAATATTTTATAGACAAAATTGAGTCCGAGATGTCCCGGCCAGGGACACTGTAAGCCTGGGCAGATAAAACAACCGACTCCATTACACCTCTGATACGGCCCGCTAAAAGTTTGGCAAGAATTTTATAATCCACATTCAATAAGCTGATTGGCCTGTAATTTTCCAATTTATTCCTGTCTCCCTTCTTAAAAACAAGGGACACTACACTCAAAGCAAAGGAACTTGAGGCTCTCCCCTCTCTCTCCATCTCCTGAAAGAGTCGAAGGAGAATAGGCGCCAGCCTGGTTGCGAAGCACCTGTAGAATTCACTGGTGAGCCCATCCTCACCTGGGGCTTTGCCAGTACTGAGGAGCTTCACTGCAGATCTGACCTCCTCCAACACAAGAGGCGCATCACACGCCTCAGCCTCAGCATCTGACAACCTGCCACTTAAAGAATTGACCACCTCATCTAAACGATCTACTAAGACACCCTCCGAACTAAACAAAGCACCATAGAATTTTCCCACAACACCCAACACATCATCAATATCCGACACCTCCTCTCCCAAATCATTCATCAGTTTTTCAATATACATCTTTTTTTGCCTCACCTTCTCCATTGCGAAGAAAAAACCTGTAGATCTTTCACCCTGCACAGTATACTGTGCTCTTGCACGCAGCATGGCACCTCTACATTTAGAGATTTCAATATTATCCAGCTGAGCTTTAACATCTAAATATTCAGGATTCACTGGACCACTAGTAAAAGCTGACCTACTCACAATGTCCCTCAGCCTATGTTTTAACTGAGTCTCCTCTGCCTTTAACAACCAGTTTTTCCGTTTGCTAAAATTTATTGAGAGGCGCTTTATTCTTTTCTTTGCCTCTTCCCACCAGTCCACAATTGACTCAAAACATTCCATTTCCATATCAAAAGAATCAAACAACCTATTCATGCTATTACAATAATTCTCATCTTCAAGCAAAGAATTATTTAAAATCCACAACCCCCCCGTTCGCTGCCCTTTAAAAGGGCTAAAATCTACACGCAGTGGAGAATGGTCGCTTAACCAAGTGTCATCATAGAAAACTGAGGCCGTTCGCCTCAAGAAGCCCTCAGCCATCAAACATAAATCAATACGGGACTGTTTTAACACCCCTAAGACAACTTGCCGTCTGGAAAAAACTCTCTTGTTGAAATTCAGAGCTCTCCAGCCTTCAATCATACCATATCGGGACATAAGGTCCAACAAGTGCGTCCTAGACACGTCATTTCTATACACATTACTAACACTTAAGTCTATTTTCATAAGGGCTACATTGAAATCACCAACAACAATAGTTTCTAAATTAACATAAGTAAAGACAGAGGAAAAAAGAGTCTTCCTTTCCTGCTCCTCATTCGGAGCATAAATATTGATAAGCCTAAATGCAAAAGGCTGGACAAAATCAACAACAACAAAAGCACCTTCAGGATCCGCATGGACCAGTGTGGGCGTCCCAAAAAAGTCCGTTTTTACAATAGTAGCCACACCACGCGAAAGTGCAGAGCCAAGAGCACAAAAGACAGTTCCCACGCCCATTGCCTGCACCGCACGCACATGAGATGGCTCCCAATGAGTCTCCTGCAAACACAGCACACCCCAGCTCAATGAGTGGAGCGCACTGTGCATGCGAACGGGGCTCCGCAGCCCACCCGTGTTAAGGGACACAAGGGAAAAAGCCATGAACATGAGGGAGAAGGAGGTGCACACAACGAACATCATTTAGACTTTTTAGAAATCTCTTTCCCATCACTATCACTTAGCCTTTTATTAGACTGCACTTCCAGAACCATCGGTAATTCCTCAGCAGCTCCAGACTTCCCAGAGCTGGATGAAACAGTGGGGGATGCGCCAGAGGCCGGTGTACCGGGCGTAAGGATACGGGACTGATCCCGGGTCGCGCCGCCCGCACCACGAGCACCACGCCCCCGAGACCTGCTCCGTTCCCCAGCCTCATTGACTGCCTTTTTTTGAGCCAGTGTCCTGCTCAGGCTGAATGTCTCCTCCTGAATAGTTGGCTGCGCACTCTCAGTGCTCTCACTGCGCTCACCCAGTCTAGAGAATTGGGCCACAGCTGGCACCAACCTCTCTCCTTCAGAGGTAAAGTGAGGAAGCAGCCCACCACTCATCCTCCTCCCGAGTTCGACCGCCCCCACTGTGGCCTTAGGAGTGAGGTCTTCACAGGCCTCCTCCCCTTGGTCAGGAGCAGAGCACGCAGCCCCCCCCTTCCCAGGCGCCTCAGTACCAGACAAGATGGAGTTTGGAACTACATCCAAGGAGTCAAAAGTGACCAAAGGCTGTGAAGTAGGGCTGGAGTCGTCAGCCGCCTGAACCTCCTCCTGAAATGCACCACCCTGCTCTGCTTCACTCCCACCACTTTCCCCCCCGTGACCCCCGTCCTCATCAGAATCCAACTCACTGCACACACACAGATGCAGGAATGCACGGCAGTCCCTGCACCTTCGCGCCCTCGGCTCCACACACTCACGAGCATAGTGTCCCTGTTTTCCACAATTATTACACAGAAAGTCTGGACAATCACGCAAAATATGGTCAGGCTGCAAACACCCCCTGCACACTCGCACCTGTCGGTCATGTATAACCCGAAAGTAATCCGGGCCTGCAGCTGTGTTGAAGCGGACAGAGTATGGCAGAGACTGTACAGTGTCAGTGAATCTTACCTTCACGTAACGCGTCCCATACGCCACAGTTGTCCCCGGCCACATTCTCCGCCGCACCTCAGAGACTGCAGAGACTCCCCAGGAGAGGAGCTTCGCAAGAATCTCCTCGTCCTCAATGTAAGCCGGCAATCCCATGAAGGAGACGACCAGCTCATCAACGGAGACGTCACGGGCGTGAACCCTGGCCTCTCCGACGCGACAACCATCCATCAGCCGCTCCTTTGCTTTTGTGCAGGTGACTGTCAGTTCATACTTTAGCTTGGTAATCTGTCTGCAAGCAATGATTTGTCCACAAACTTCTTTAGCCGCTCTCATGAGCACAATAGGCACCATTTCCTCCACACCCTCAATGTCCAGCACAACAGTTAATTCCTTGTCATATATCCGGTTCCTCTCACTCACATTAAGACCATCCAGGTTTTTGTTTTGTCCATCAACCAAAGGAGTAGTCCGGGGGCGAGCAGGGTACGAAGCCATGATTTCCGCCCAAAGAACCAAGGCTCAAAAAGGGAGACACCAAAATCACTCCTCCACAGCAGGAGTGCTGGGAGGAGGAAAAAAACACCAAAAACAAAAATGGGAAACCAAAATAAAATAAGAAACAAAATATAACAGCCACACAAAAGAACAGCACCTCTCCACTTACCCTCCAAAACACTTCCTCGTTAGGACACACCCACTGGGCGTTTTCAGGGTGGTGTGGCCGTAAGCATAAGACTGGAACGGAAATTGTATTTTTATTGCTAGAATAAAGGCATAACTATGGCACCACAACAAGAAGTGACATCACACACTTTTATGACATTTGAATTGTGTTCCAAATATTACATGCAAAGATCAAACAGTGACATATCAAAGAGTACTATGACGTCATAACGGAGTTATTCTCCAAATGTACCACAATGAAATGGAAGTGCAAAAGCTTACAGCACCTGGTATTCCCAGGCTGTCTCCCATTCAAGTACCGAACAGGCGCAACTCTGCTAGGCTTCTGAGATCAGACGGGATCGGGCGTTTTCAGGGTGGTGTAGCTGTAAGCGTCAGACTGGAACGGAAATTGTATTTTTATTGCTACTGTAAAGGCATAAATATGGCACCAGGATGAACCACAACACGAAGCGACATCAGACAAGTTTATGACATTTGAATTGTGCTCCAAATATTACAAACAAAGATGAAACAGTGACATATCAAAGAGTGCTATGAGATTATAACAGAATTATTCTCCAAATATCCCACACTGAAATGGACGTGCAAAAGCTTACAGCACCTGGTATTCCCAGGCGGTCTTCCATTCAAGTACCGAACAGGCCCAACTCTGCTAGGCTTCTGAGATCAGACGGGATCGGGCGTTTTCAGGGTGGTGTAGCTGTAAGCGTCAGACTGGAAGGGAAATTGTATTTTTATTGCTACTGTAAAGGCATAAATATGGCACCAGGATAAACCACAACACGAAGCGACATCAGACATTTTATGACATTTGAATTGTGCTCCCAATATTACAATCAAAGATGAAACAGTGACATATCAAAGAGTACTATGACATCATAACGGAGTTATTCTCCAAATGTACCACAATGAAATGGAAGTGCAAAAGCTTACAGCACCTGGTATTCCCAGGCGGTCTCCCATTCAAGTACCGAACAATCCCAACTCTGCTAGGCTTCTGAGATCAGACGGGATCGGGCGTTTTCAGGGTGGTGTGGCCGTAAGCGTCAGACTCGAGCGGAAATAATATTTTTATTGCTACTGTAAAGGCATAAATATGGCACCAGGATGAACCAGAACAAGAAGTGACACCACACACGTTTATGACTATTGAATTGTGCTCCAAATATTACATGCAAAGATCAAACAGTGACATATCAAAGAGTACTATGACATCATAATGGAAATATTCTCCAAATACCCCACACTGAAATGGAAGTGCAAAAGCTTACAGCACCTGGTATTCCCAGGCGGTCTTCCATTCAAGTACTGAACAGGCCCAACTCTGCTAGGCTTCTGAGATCAGACGGGATCGGGCGGTTTCAGGGTGGTGTAGCTGTAAGCGTCAGACTGGAAGGGAAATTGTATTTTTATTGCTACTGTAAAGGCATAAATATGGCACCAGGATGAACCAGAACAAGAAGTGACACCACACACGTTTATGACTATTGAATTGCGCTCCCAATATTACATACAAAGATGAAACAGTTACATATCAAAGAGTGCTATGAGATTATAACAGAATTATTCTCCAAATATCCCACACTGAAATGGACGTGCAAAAGCTTACAGCACCTGGAGTTCCCAGGTGGTCTCCCATTCAAGTACTGACCAGGCCCAACTCTGCTGTGCTTCCGAGATCAGACAAGATTGGGTGTTTTCAGGGTGGTGTAGCTGTAAGCGTCAGAGGGGAACGGAAATTGTATTTTTGTTGCTACTGTAAAGGCATAAATATGGCACCAGGATGAACCACAACAAGAAGTGACATCACACACTTTTATGACATTTGAATTGTGTTCAAAATATTACATGCAAAGATCAAACAGTGACATATCAAAGAGTACTATGACGTCATAACGGAGTTATTCTCCAAATGTACCACAATGAAATGGAAGTGCAAAAGCTTACAGCACCTGGTATTCCCAGGCGGTCTTCCATTCAAGTACTGACCAGGCCCAACTCCTCTTTGCTTCCGAGATCAGACAAGATCGGGCGTTTTCAGGGTGGTGTGGCCGTAAGCGTCAGACTGGAACGGAAATAATATTTTTATTGCTACTGTAAAGGCATAAATATGGCACCAGGATGAACCAGAACAAGAAGTGACATCACACACGTTTATGACATTTGAATTGTGTTCCAAATATTACATGCAAAGATCAAACAGTGACATATCAAAGAGTAGTATGACGTCATAACGGAGTTATTCTCCAAATGTACCACAATGAAATGGAAGTGCAAAAGCTTACAGCACCTGGTATTCCCAGGCGGTCTTCCATTCAAGTACTGACCAGGCCCAACTCCTCTTTGCTTCCGAGATCAGACAAGATCGGGCGTTTTCAGGGTGGTGTGGCCGTAAGCGTCAGACTGAAACGGAAATAATATTTTTATTGCTACTGTAAAGGCATAAATATGGCACCAGGATAAAACAGAACAAGAAGTGACATCACACACGTTTATGACATTTGAATTGTGTTCCAAATATTACATGCAAAGATCAAACAGTGACATATCAAAGAGTACTATGACGTCATAATGGAGTTATTCTCCAAATGTACCACAATAAAATGGAAGTGCAAAAGCTTACAGCACCTGGTATTCTCAGGCGGTCTCCCATTCAAGTACCGAGCAGGCCAAACTCTGCTTTTCTTCCGAGATCAGATGAGATCGGACGTTTTCAGGGTGGTGTGGCCGTAAGCGTCAGGCTGGAACGGAAATCGTATTTTTATTGCTAGAGTAAAGGCATAAATATGGCACCAGGATGAACCAGAACAAGAAGTGACATCACACACTTTTATGACATTTGAATTGTGCTCCAAATATTACATACAAAGATCAAACAGTGACATATCAAAGAGTACTATGACATCATAATGGAATTATTCTCCAAATACCCCACACTGAAATGGAAGAGCAAAAGCTTACAGCACCTGGTGTTCCCAGGTGGTCTCCCATTCAAGTACTGACCAGGCCCAACTCCTCTTTGCTTCCGAGATCAGACAAGATCGGGCGTTTTCAGGGTGGTGTGGCCGTAAGCGTCAGACTGGAACGGAAATTGTATTTTTATTGCTAGAGTAAAGGCATAACTATGGCACCACAACAAGAAGTGACATCACACACTTTTATGACATTTGAATTGTGTTCCAAATATTACATGCAAAGATCAAACAGTGACATATCAAAGAGTACTATGACGTCATAACGGAGTTATTCTCCAAATGTACCACAATGAAATGGAAGTGCAAAAGCTTACAGCACCTGGTATTCCCAGGCGGTCTTCCATTCAAGTACCGAACAGGCCCAACTCTGCTAGGCTTCTGAGATCAGACGGGATCGGGCATTTTCAGGGTGGTGTAGCTGTAAGTGTCAGACTGGAAGGGAAATTGTATTTTTATTGCTACTGTAAAGGCATAAATATGGCACCAGGATGAACCAGAACAAGAAGTGACACCACACACGTTTATGACTATTGAATTGTGCTCCCAATATTACATACAAAGATGAAACAGTGACATATCAAAGAGTGCTATGAGATTATAACAGAATTATTCTCCAAATATCCCACACTGAAATGGACGTGCAAAAGCTTACAGCACCTGGTGTTCCCAGGCGGTCTCCCATTCAAGTACCGAGCAGGCGCATCTCTGCTAGGCTTCTGAGATCAGACGGGATCGTACGTTTTCATGGTGGTGTAGCTGTAAGCATCAGACTGGAACGGAAATAATATTTTTATTGCTACTGTAAAGGCATAAATATGGCACCAGGATGAACCAGAACAAGAAGTGACACCACACACGTTTATGACTATTGAATTGTGCTCCCAATATTACATACAAAGATGAAACAGTGACATATCAAAGAGTGCTATGAGATTATAACAGAATTATTCTCCAAATATCCCACACTGAAATGGACGTGCAAAAGCTTACAGCACCTGGTGTTCCCAGGTGGTCTCCCATTCAAGTACTGACCAGGCCCAACCCTGCTTTGTTTCCGAGATCAGACGTTTTCAGGGTGGTGTGGCCGTAAGCGTCAGACTGGAGCGGAAAGTGTATTTTTATTGCTAGAGTAAAGGCATAACTATGGCACCACAACAAGAAGTGACATCACACACTTTTATGACATTTGAATTGTGTTCAAAATATTACATGCAAAGATCAAACAGTGACATATCAAAGAGTACTATGACGTCATAACGGAGTTATTCTCCAAATGTACCACAATGAAATGGAAGTGCAAAAGCTTACAGCACCTGGTATTCCCAGGCAGTCTTCCATTCAAGTACTGACCAGGCCCAACTCCTCTTTGCTTTCGAGATCAGACAAGATCGGGCGTTTTCAGGGTGGTGTGGGCGTAAGCGTCAGACTGGAACGGAAATAATATTTTTATTGCTACTGTAAAGGCATAAATATGGCACCAGGATGAACCAGAACAAGAAGTGACATCACACACGTTTATGACATTTGAATTGTGTTCCAAATATTACATGCAAAGATCAAACAGTGACATATCAAAGAGTACTATGACGTCATAACGGAGTTATTCTCCAAATGTACCACAATGAAATGGAAGTGCAAAAGCTTACAGCACCTGGTATTCCCAGGCGGTCTTCCATTCAAGTACTGACCAGGCCCAGCTCCTCTTTGCTTCCGAGATCAGACAAGATCGGGCGTTTTCAGGGTGGTGTGGCCGTAAGCGTCAGACTGAAACGGAAATAATATTTTTATTGCTACTGTAAAGGCATAAATATGGCACCAGGATAAACCAGAACAAGAAGTGACATCACACACGTTTATGACATTTGAATTGTGTTCCAAATATTACATGCAAAGATCAAACAGTGACATATCAAAGAGTACTATGACGTCATAATGGAGTTATTCTCCAAATGTACCACAATAAAATGGAAGTGCAAAAGCTTACAGCACCTGGTATTCTCAGGCGGTCTCCCATTCAAGTACCGAGCAGGCCAAACTCTGCTTTTCTTCCGAGATCAGATGAGATCGGACGTTTTCAGGGTGGTGTGGCCGTAAGCGGCAGGCTAGAACGGAAATTGTATTTTTATTGCTAGACTAAAGGCATAACTATGGCACCAGGATGAACCACAACAAGAAATGACATCACACACTTTTATGACATTTGAATCGTGCTCCCAATATTACATACAAAGATCAAACAGTGACATATCAAAGAGTGCTATGAGATTATAACAGAATTATTCTCTAAATATCCCACACTGAAATGGACGTGCAAAAGCTTGCAGCACCTGGCAGTCTCCCATTCAAGTACTGACCAGGCCCAACTCTGCTTCGCTTCCGAGATCAGAAGAGATCAGGCGTTTTCAGGGTGGTGTGGCCGTAAGCGTCAGGCTGGAACGGAAATCGTATTTTTATTGCTAGAGTAAAGGCATAAATATGGCACCAGGATGAACCAGAACAAGAAGTGACATCACACACTTTTATGACATTTGAATTGTGCTCCAAATATTACATACAAAGATCAAACAGTGACATATCAAAGAGTACTATGACATCATAATGGAATTATTCTCCAAATACCCCACACTGAAATGGACGTGCAAAAGCTTACAGCACCTGGTATTCCCAGGCGCGCTTCCATTCAAGTACCAAACAGGCCCAACTCTGCTAGGCTTCTGAGATCAGACGGGATCGTGCGTTTTCATGGTGGTGTAGCTGTAAGCGTCAGACTGGAACGGAAATAATATTTTTATTGCTACTGTAAAGGCATAAATATGGCACCAGGATGAACCAGAACAAGAAGTGACATCACACACGTTTATGACATTTGAATTGTTCTCCAAATATTACATGCAAAGATCAAACAGTGACATATCAAAGAGTACTATGACATCATAACAGAGTTATTCTCCAAATGTACCACAATGAAATGGAAGTGCAAAAGCTTACAGCACCTGGTATTCCCAGGCGGTCTTCCATTCAAGTACCGACCAGGCCCAACTCTGCTAGGCTTCTGAGATCAGACGGGATCGGGCATTTTCAGGGTGGTGTAGCTGTAAGCGTCAGACTGGAAGGGAAATTGTATTTTTATTGCTACTGTAAAGGCATAAATATGGCACCAGGATGAACCATAACAAGAAGTGACACCACACACGTTTATGACTATTGAATTGTGCTCCCAATATTACATACAAAGATGAAACAGTGACATATCAAAGAGTGCTATGAGATTATAACAGAATCATTCTCCAAATATCCCACACTGAAATGGACATGCAAAAGCTTACAGCACCTGGTGTTCCCAGGTAGTCTCCCATTCAAGTACTGACCAGGCCCGACTCTGCTTTGCTTCTGAGATCAGACAAAATCAGGCGTTTTCAGGGTGGTGTGGCCGTAAGCCTCAGACTGGAACTGAAATTGTATTTTTATTGCTAGAGTAAAGGCATAACTATGGCACCACAACAAGAAGTGACATCACACACTTTTATGACATTTGAATTGTGTTCTAAATATTACATGCAAAGATCAAACAGTGACATATCAAAGAGTACTATGACGTCATAACGGAGTTATTCTCCAAATGTACCACAATGAAATGGAAGTGCAAAAGCTTACAGCACCTGGTATTCCCAGGGTTCCATTCAAGTACTGACCAGGCCCAACTCCTCTTTGCTTCCGAGATCAGACAAGATCGGTCGTTTTCAGGGTGGTGTGGCCGTAAGCGTCAGACTGGAACGGAAATAATATTTTTATTGCTACTGTAAAGGCATAAATATGGCACAAGGATGAACCAGAACAAGAAGTGACATCACACACTTTTATGACATTTGAATTGTGCTCCAAATATTACATACAAAGATCAAACAGTGACATATCAAAGAGTACTATGACATCATAATGGAATTATTCTCCAAATACCCCACACTGAAATGGAAGTGCAAAAGCTTACAGGACCTGGCATTCCCAGGCGGTCTTCCATTCAAGTACCGAACAGGCCCAACTCTGCTAGGCTTCTGAGATCAGACGGGATCGGGCATTTTCAGGGTGGTGTGGCCGTAAGCGTCAGACTGGAACAGAAATTGTATTTTTATTGCTAGATTAAAGGCATAACTATGGCACCACAACAAGAAGTGACATCAAACACTTTTATGACATTTGAATTGTGTTCTAAATATTACATGCAAAGATCAAACAGTGACATATCAAAGAGTACTATGACGTCATAACGGAGTTATTCTCCAAATGTACCACAATGAAATGGAAGTGCAAAAGCTTACAGCACCTGGTATTCCCAGGGTTCCATTCAAGTACTGACCAGGCCCAACTCCTCTTTGCTTCCGAGATCAGACAAGATCGGGCGTTTTCAGGGTGGTGTGGCCGTAAGCGTCAGACTGGAACGGAAATAATATTTTAATTGCTACTGTAAAGGCATAAATATGGCACAAGGATGAACCAGAACAAGAAGTGACATCACACACTTTTATGACATTTGAATTGTGCTCCAAATATTACATACAAAGATCAAACAGTGACATATCAAAGAGTACTATGACATCAAAATGGAATTATTCTCCAAATACCCCACACTGAAATGGAAGTGCAAAAGCTTACAGGACCTGGTATTCCCAGGCGGTCTTCCATTCAAGTACCGAACAGGCCCAACTCCTCTTTGCTTCCGAGATCAGACGGGATCGGGCGTTTTCAGGGTGGTGTGGCCGTAAGTGTCAGACTGGAACGGAAATAATATCTTTATTGCTACTGTAAAGGCATAAATATGGCACCAGGATGAACGAGAACAAGAAGTGACATCACACACGTTTATGACATTTGAATTGTGCTCCAAATATTACATGCAAAGATCAAACAGTGACATATCAAAGAGTATGACATCATAACGGAGTTATTCTCCAAATGTACCACAATGAAATGGAAGTGCAAAAGCTTACAGCACCTGGTATTCCCAGGCAGTCTCCCATTCAAGTACCGAACAGGCCCAACTCTGCTAGGCTTCTGAGATCAGACGGGATCGGGCGTTTTCAGGGTGGTGTAGCTGTAAGCGTCAGACTGGAAGGGAAATTGTATTTTTATTGCTACTGTAAAGGCATAAGTATGGCACCAGGATGAACCAGAACAAGAAGTGACACCACACACGTTTATGACTATTGAATTGTGCTCCCAATATTACATACAAAGATGAAACAGTGACATATCAAAGAGTGCTATGAGATTATAACAGAATTATCCTCCAAATATCCCACACTGAAATGGACGTGCAAAGGCTTACAGACCCTGGTGTTCCCAGGTGGTTTCCCATTCAAGTACTGACCAGGCCCAACTCTGCTTTGCTTCCGAGATCAGATGAGATCAGGTGTTTTCAGGGTGGTGTGGCCGTAAGCGTCAGACTTGAACGGAAATTGTATTTTTATTGCTAGTGTAAAGGCATAACTATGGCACCACAACAAGAAGTGACATAACACACTTTTTTGACATTTGAATTGTGTTCCAAATATTACATGCAAAGATCAAACAGTGACATATCAAAGAGTACTATGACATCATAACGGAGTTATTCTCCAAATGTACCACACTGAAATGGACGTGCAAAAGCTTACAGCACCTGGTATTCCCAGGCGGTCTCCCATTCAAATACCGAGCAGGCGCAACTCTGCTAGGCTTCTGAGATCAGACGGGATCGGGCGTTTTCAGGGTGGTGTAGCTGTAAGCGTCAGACTGGAGCGGAAAGTGTATTTTTATTGCTAGAGTAAAGGCATAACTATGGAACCACAACAAGAAGTGACATCACACACTTTTATGACATTTGATTTGTGTTCCAAATATTAGCTACAAAGATCAAACAGTGACATATCAAAGAGTACTATGACATCATAACGGAGTTATTCTCCAAATACCCCACACTGAAATGGACGTGCAAAAGCTTACAGCACCTGGTGTTCCCAGGTGGTCTCGCCATTCAAGTACTGACCAGGCCCAACTCTGCTTTGCTTCCGAGATCAGACGTTTTCAGGGTGGTGTGGGCGTAAGCGTCAGACTGGAGCGGAAACTGTATTTTTATTGCTACTGTAAAGGCATAAATATGGCACCAGGATGAACCAGAACAAGAAGTGACACCACACACGTTTATGACTATTGAATTGTGCTCCAAATATTACATACAAAGATCAACAGTGACATATCAAAGAGTACTATGACATCATGACGGAATTATTCTCCAAATATCCCACACTGAAATGGACGTGCAAATGTTTACAGCACATGGTATTCCTAGGCTGTCTCCCATTCAAGTAGTGACCAGGCCCAACTCCGCTTTGCTTCCGAGATCAGGCGTTTTCAGGGTGGTGTGGCTGTAAGCGTCAGACTGGAGCAGAAAGTGTATTTTTATTGCTAGAGTAAAGGCATAACGATGGAACCACAACAAGAAGTGACATCACACACTTTTATGACATTTGAATTGTGTTCCAAATATTAGCTACAAAGATCAAACAGTGACACATCAAAGAGTACTATGACATCATAACGGAGTTATTCTCCAAATACCCCACATTGAAATGGAAGTGCAAAAGCTTACAGCACCTGGTATTCCCAGGCGGTCTTCCATTCAAGTACCGAACAGGTCCAACTCTGCTTTGCTTCCAACATCAGACGAGACCAGGCGTTTTCAGGGTGATGTGGCCATAAGCATCAGACTGGAATGGAAACTGTATTTTTATTGCTAGAGTAAAGGCATAACTATGGCACCACAACAAGAAGTGACATCACACACGTTTATGACATTTGAATTGTGCTCCAAATATTACATACAAAGATCAAACAGTGACATATCAAAGAGTACTATGACATCATAATGGAATTATTCTCCAAATACCCCACACTGAAATGGAAGTGCAAAAGCTTACAGCACCTGGTATTCCCAGGCGGTCTTCCATTCAAGTACCGAACAGGCCCAACTCTGCTAGGCTTCTGAGATCAGACGGGATCGGGCGTTTTCAGGGTGGTGTGGCCGTAAGTGTCAGACTGGAACGGAAATTGTATTTTTATTGCTACTGTAAAGGCATAAATATGGCACCAGGATGAACCACAGCACGAAGCGACGTCAGACAAGTTTATGACATTTGAATTGTGCTCCCAATATTACAAACAATGATGAAAAAATGACATATCAAAGAGTGCTATGAGATTATAACAGAATTATTCTCCAAATACCCCACACTGAAATGGACGTGCAGAAGCTTACAGCACCTGGTGTTCCCAGTTGGTCTCCCATTCAAGTACTGACCAGGCCCAACTCTGCTTTGCTTCTGAGATCAGGCGTTTTGGGGGGGGGGGGGGGATACAATAAAAACCAGTATACACAGCACAAAACATCAAAGAAAACTATGTACAACACAGACACATACACGTAATACAAACTGACACATATGGGTTAATTACTATACTCACAATTACAAGAACAACAAGACAACACATACAAGGACATTTTAAAGGAAAACATGAGGCAGAGGGAACAGACAACAGAACACTAGACAGTGATATATATATATATATATATATATATATATATATATATATATTTTTTTTTTTTTTTTTTTTTTTTTTTTTTACTTTTCTTTTTTTTTTTGTCGATTTTTTTATTGTTAAAATCGTTGTTGTTTAGTGTTGGGCCCATAGCAAGGACTGTTCATCAGACCTCTTTCTTCCATGAAGTCCAGAGCAGCTCTTCTTCCATGTTGTTTCTCACATGCATTTTTCTGATGAGGCTTGTCCAACTTTTATCCTGAATGCTTCCACACCTCCACCTATTACTTCCACAAGTTAGGGCCGCTGTTCTGCAACTTTTCCATGTCTTCCTGATCCAGCATACCTCAAGTACATTCAATGGATCAGTGTATTGTATTAAACTGGAATACAGAGTTAAACAATTAATGTCAATGTTTTCCAAGAAAAAATTCCAACGCGCTAAATTTCCAGCTCCGTCTCCTGAAACGCCTGAACAAGTGCGTAAACACCCTCAGCCCAAAGATGTTGGGAAGTCTGCCAGGATAGAAAAACTATTGATTATTGATTCAACACAATTGGAATAACACAGAGTTGAGTTTGACACCACACAGTAAGGCTTGAGGTCAAAACATTCGCAGATACGAAAAATGACATCAAACATTGACATACACGTTGGAAGATTCAGCATTTGAGTTTCCCCAACACCTGTGGTGAAGGGGGATTAGCTCAAGTGGTAGAGCGCTCGCTTTGCATGTGAGAGATAATGGGATCGATGCCCATATTCTCCACAAGACTTTCACCAGTTCTTGCTAAAATAGGCAGCTATTCAAAGCAAGAGAAAACACTGAAAATAACAGAAGCAAAAGTGTGATGACAGACTATATAAAAACTAACCCCACTGCAGCAAGAAACATGTTTCCAAAGACTGCAATCTGTTGAATATAAACTATGCTTTATTTTCAATTTTACTTTGCATTGTGGACATTGTCACAACCAAGACAACCCCAAAGAGAAGCACTTGTGAAGAAAAGAATCAACAGTGGTTCCTTTGAGGTGATCTGAGAGTGATTGAAGACAGAACTTGATGGCATCAGGTTCAAACACGATTGATACTAGGGCCGTCTTCAAACCAATGACTTACAAATAAAACATTAAATGGCATAAAATGAATCAACTGTTCATTCTGAGTGTTTGAAAGGTTAGCAAGACTACCCCAACAATTAGCACTTACTGTCATCCAAATATCAAGTCAGTGCCTGTGTTAAGGTCATTTTGCAGAACACTACCAAGCCGATCCCAACAGTGATGTTTGGAACAATTCCAATTACCATGGCTGCCACAAAGCTGTGTGGTTTCAAATGAACAATTCAACAACCGACACATGGCCACCTTCCTGTTGTAAGTGTAGCCATTACACCAAGAAGTAGTTTGTGTTGAAGTAATTATTCTGACCAGATATGTAAACAGGTGGCAAAACTGTTGAATATAATTAAACTATGCTTTACATTTTGGGGTGTCATTAATAAGGTGGGGCAATTTTGGAAGTACCAGCATGTGTTGCTTTGAGATTGATTAGAGATAACTTGTGCCACAAACTAACACGACAAGGATGGGACTCGAACCCATGCGTGCAAAGCACAATGGATTAGCAGTCCATCACCTTAACCACTCGGTCACCTCGTCCTGCCTACTGTACATTTGCTGTCTGAAAACCTTCTTGTACACTAGTTTCGTCTTCTTGTTTTTTTTCCATTGTACATACTGTGACAACGCCAAAACTGGGAAGCAAACTATTTAACTGGAAGCAAGTTAACGCAACTGAAAAAACAATGAGTTGAGTTTGACATCACACACTTGAGGTCAAATCATGGCCAGATATGACAAAATGGGATCCGACAAACATAGATCTGGCGCATTATTGAGTTAGCAATTTAGTTAGCAAGAGTGAGCATCTCAGTTAAGGGGAATCAGCTCAAGTGGTAGAGCGCTCGCTTAGCATGTGAGAGGTAACGGGATCTATGCCTGTATTCTCCACAAGATTTTCACTAGTGCTTTCTGTGATTGTGAGCAATGGCTTTTGAATGTTTGGCTTGCTTCAACTTAAAAACCATACAAAGATGCAATGATAAACTAATGTGATTGGAAGCCATCAAACATTGACCAATAAATGGTGGACACCCGAAAGGAACAAACACAATAGAAGTAACCCATCAATATAGCATGCTAAAATGATGCATGCCTCCTGACATTGTGATGGCATAAAATTACATGAAAGTGCTATTTAGACAGCTGTAAGCCTCATAGTTCCAGTGCTGTGGAGCTATGCTGCAGCTTAGAGTAAGTGTGGTCCCAGTGGTAAATCTACCTTTTGCATTTCTTCTGCCAATTTTCCATTCCTTAACACTAGACAACCCATAGTTTTCTAATTCCTGTTACCATGTACAAAGGGCTGCTACAAAGCTGTGTGGTTTCAAATGAACAACTCAACAACAAACACATTGTAAAGGGGGCCAGTACCTTCCAGATTAACGTTTCACAGCCACAGCATGAAGTCCATCAAGTCCAACACAGTTTTTCTGTTCTGAAGGCAACAGTCCATCTTAAATGCTGAATCCTTCAACACGCTCCATCTTCTTCTTCTCAAGTTTCTAAGTTGGAAATAACGGTCATCAGAAGGTCACACAGACAAAGAACAACAGTCTCCTGAAGAATGCAAAACATTAGGTGTTAATGTGTTCTCGTTCAGCCTGCGGAAGACACTCAGGTTTTCAAGTACTTTCCAACAATACCTTGAAGAGAAAGTGCATAAAGTTTAAGTGTTTCTAAAAACTGATTTTAGCTGAAGCTGACAAGGTTTGAGATGGCATATAACTACCCCAACAAGACGCACTTACTTCACCAAGAAACAGTCAGTGTTTGTGTCAGGGTAATCATGCTGATGAGATAATTAAACAGGTGGAAAGGGAATCCTGGATTGCAATCTGTTGAATAAAACTATGCTTTACATTTTTGCATTGTGGGCATTGTCACAACCAAGACAACCCCAAAGAGAAGCACTTGTGAAGAAAAGAATCAACAGTGGTTCCTTTGAGGTGGTCTGAGAGTGTTTTAAGACAAAACATGATCAATCAGCTTTCAATCTGTTTACTTCATTAAGATTTGGAACAGACAAGGACACAGTTCTGTGTAACTTTTAACTGGGCACTGTTAAAATATTATTCAATTCAAGATAGAACCTGGATTCAATCCAACTTTCAGATCAACAAGAGTCTGAATCCATAATGGATCCTGAAAGGATGTCTTTCCACTGTGAGGTAAATGTGCAGGTTTTTCTCAAGTCAGGACAGAAAGACACCCCAACTTTCAAGCACTTTCCAACAATTCCTTCAAAGAAAGTGCATAAAGTTGAAGTATATCTCATCCTGAAATTTCCAAAGACATATATGGCTGGAGAAGACAAATGTCCAGAGGACATATAACTACCCCAGCAAGAAGCACTTACTGCAGTGAGAAACAAAGTCAGTGTTTGTGTCGGGGTAATTATTCTGAACAGATATATAAAGCGTCGTGTGAATCCTGGACTGCAATGTGTTGAATATAAACTATGCTTTAGTTTCAATTTTACTTTGCATTGTGGACATTGTCACAACCAAGACAACCCCAAAGAGAAGCACTTGTGAAGAAAAGAATCAACAGTGGTTCCTTTGAGGTGATCTGAGAGTGATTTAAGACTAAACATGATCAACCACACTAATATCGTACTAATCATACTAATATGATATATTTTAATACACAATTTAGAAACTGTATTGCTGCTGTTGCTAAGCAACACCAAGCAAGTTTCAAGTTCTATACTGACATCATCTGAATGGGTGGGGCTGATTTCTTGCTTTGATGCTCTGTGACATCATTATGATACCTTTTATCCATATACAAGAGGCAAGTTTCCATCTGCAGATCCTGACTACGAATTGATGGACGACATCCACAATGACTACCTCCCGCATTATTTTCCAGCTCATTTCCAGGATAACGGTAAGCGTATCTCTGCCAAGTACTTCCGTGATGAGGATTAGCTGGGATTGCTGATGAAAATTCATGAACAAAGTATGAAACAAAAACACAAGATCAACATTTGGAGTCACAAGACAGAAATCTCACTGGAATACCATCTTTCTGCAGCCTTGTGGAAGCTAGAAGCAAGAGTGTGCCTGTTTGAGGGAGGCTTCATGCAAAATCGTCATCAGCTAGCGTCGGTCGAGTTAGTCTCTTCCAACCATTTTGACTGAATTTCGCTAACGTCACACGTGATGTGAAGGATACACAAGGAGGATGGGACTCAAACCCGTGCGTGCAAAGCGCAATGGATTAGCAATCCATTGCCTTAAACACTCGGGCACCTTGTCCTCCATCCTGTACATTTGCTGTCTGAAAACATTCTTGTACATTAGTTAGTTCTTCATGTACATACTGTGACAACACCAAAACTGAGAAGCAAAAGAAGACTAATTAACTGGAAGTGAGTTAACGCAACTGAACAAAACTGAGTTGAAGTTGACATCACACAGTAAGAGTTGAGGTCAAATCATTGCCAGATATGACAAAAATGGTATCCGACAAACATAGATCTGGCGCATGATTGAGTTAGTAAGAGTTAGCATCTCAGTTTACTTCGTGAAGGGGAATTAGCTCAAGTGGCAGAGCGCTCGCTTTGCATGTGAGAAGCAACAATGTCCGTATTCTCCACAAGATTTTTACTAGCCCTTGTGATAGTGAGCAATGGCTGTTGAAGAATGTTTGGCTTGCTTCAATTAAAAAAAAAAAATACACAGATGTGATAATAAAATAAAACCTAATGTGGTTGGAAACAATAAATGCAGGCCAAGTAGGGGAAGACCCAAAATAAACAAAAAGACACGACATAAATAATACCAAGTTAAACAATTAATGTCTACAATCTGTTGAATATAAACTATGTTTTAGTTTGAAATACATCTTTGCATTGTAGACATTGACAGAACCAAGACAACCCCAACAAGAAGCACTTACTGCAGCGAGAAACAAAGTCAGTGTTTGTGTCGGGGTAATTATTCTGACCAGATATATAAAGCATCGTGTGAATTCTGGACTGCAATCTGTTGAATATAAGCTATGCTTTATCAAGTCAGTGCCTGTGTTAAGGTCATTTTGCAGACCAAATCCTGAAAAACACCATTTGGATCAAAAGCTCCCAAGAGAGAGAGAAGCACTTATGGACACTATTCAGCATCAGCTTGTCTGTTTGAGGGATTCTCTTCATCAGCTAGCGTTTATCCACAATGATTGCGTTTATCCACAATGACTAGTAGCTTACTGGAGATGTGAAGTGGTCACAGAGGTAGTTTTGCATACTTGGAGACACAAACAATGGCCCAGACAGGAGGGGAAATTGAGTGGCTCCCAGCATGTCAGCCTTTTGTCTACAGGGGTCGGGGAAAACAAAGAATGTTTCAGGTGTGAGCAGGAAAGCAACTGAAGAGAGCTCATTTGTCTTCTGTATGCAAACGGTATGCAGTGTCTGCCATTTGCTACAAACAGTCTTTGATTAAGTCAGAGTTGGGAGTTGATTTTGCAGGAGCAGTGGCTGCACTGGATTTTCTCAGACACAGGCACTTCTCTTAACTAAATCCATATTTAAAAGAAGAAGTGACATAAAACAGTTGAATTTCTTTCACAGTCTTGGGGACATTGCACACTCTGACAGAGGTTTAAGTGCTAGTATGAAAAAGAACCCTGACTTTCTTGTAGAGCTGAACTGGAGTGCTTTAAGAAAAAAGGATAGAATTTGTTGGAATGGGAATGAGATAACCCTTGACTTAAGTCATGTGTAAATCTTTGTCATTTCTGGCGTAATGCTGTCCAACAGGGGGACCATTCCAAGGCTCAGTGGACTTGAACAGATATGCTTTGAAGAGGAGGAACTCCAAGGTAACTGGCTTGATAGTCCAAAGGCCAGCCAAGCATTGATTTTGTGTAGCAGCCAGATCCAACGTAGGGTAGGTGCAGGGGAACTGGAGCCTGTCCCAACAAAGGCAAGAATTAGACAGGCTAGAGCTTTTCTCTGCCTAGACTCACAGTTTGTGCAGAGTCTTTGGATTTGAGGCCTCGTTGGCGCAGTTGGTAGCGCGTCAGTCTCATAATCTGAAGGTCGTGAGTTCAAGCCTCACACGGGGCATGAATTTTCAACTCTTTGCACTTTCATTCAACTGCAATCACATGCTCCAGTCTCATGTAATCACATCAAGCAGACAGAACCGTCTGTGAGACCAGTGTCTTGCAGCTCACGGGTGTCCAGAGTCTTTCCTTTAGGGCCGCTGTTCTGCAACTTTTCCATGTCTTCCTGATCCAGCATACCTCAAGTACATTCAATGGATCAGTGTATTGTATTAAACTGGAATACAGAGTTAAACAATTAATGTCAATGTTTTCCAAGAAAAAATTCCAACGCGCTAAATTTCCAGCTCCATCTCCAGAAACGCCTGAACAAGTGCGTAAACACCCTCAGCCCAAAGATGTTGGGAAGTCTGCCAGGATAGAAAAACTATTGAATATTGATTTAACACAATTGGAATAACACAGAGTTGAGTTTGACACCACACAGTAAGGCTTGAGGTCAAAACATTCGCAGATACGAAAAATGACGTCAAACATTGACAAACACGATGGAAGAGTCAACATTTGCGTTTCCCTAGCACATGTAGCGAAGGGGAATTAGCTCAAGTGGTAGAGCGCTCGCTTTGCATGTGAGAGGTAATGGGATCAATGCCCATATTCTCCACAATACTTTCACCAATTTTTGGTAAAATAGGCAGCTATTGAGAGCAAGAAAAAAGAAAAAACCCTGAAAATAAGAGAAGCAAAAGTGTGATGACAGACTATATAAAAACTAACCCCACTGCAGCAAGAAACATGTTTCCAAAGAATGCAATCTGTTGAATATAAACTATGCTTTATTTTCAATTTTACATTGCATTGTGGACTTTGTCACAACCAAGACAACCCCAAGGAGAAGCACTTGTGAAGAAAAGAATCAACAGTGGTTCCTTTGAGGTGATCTGAGTGATTTAAGACTAAACATGATCAATCACACTAATATCGTACTAATCATACTAATATGATTTATTTTAATACACAATTTAGAAACTGTATTGCTGCTGTTGCTAAGCAACACCAAGCAAGTTTCAAGTTCTATACTGACATCATCTGAATGGGTGGGGCTGATTTCTTGCTTTGATGCTCTGTGACATCATTATGAAACCTTTTATCCATATATAACAGGCAAAATTCCACCGGCAGAAGACAGTGGGCAGTACCATTCCATCTCACTCCTGCATGGCGTGACAGTCTCTTTGGTGCAATTGGTTAGGGTGTTTGGCTGTTAACTGAAAGGATGGTGGTTCAAGCCCACCCAGAGATGATATGTATTCCATTGTACTGATTCCACATTTTGCAGAACACTACCAAGCCGATCCCAACAGTGTTGTTTGGAACAATTCCAATTACCATGGCTGCCACAAAGCTGTGTGGTTTCAAATGAACAATTCAACAACCGACACATGGCCACCTTCCTGTTGTAAGTGTAGCCATTACACCAAGAAGTAGTTTGTGTTGAAGTAATTATTCTGACCAGATATGTAAACAGATGGCAAAACTGTTGAACATAATTAAACTATGCTTTACATTTTGGGGTGTCATTAATAAGGTGGGGCTATTTTGGAAGTACTAGCGTGTGTTGCTTTGAGTTTGATTAGAGATAACTTGTGCCACAAACTAACACGACGAGGATGGGACTCGAACCCATGCGTGCAAAGCACAATGGATTAGCAGTTCATCGCCTTAACCACTCGGTCAAAAATGGGGCAAAAGGGACTGCTACGGTGGGGGAAAAGGGCGAAAAGGGGGGAGGGAAGAAAAAAAAACTGGCTGAAAAAGTCAAATGGTTTTTATGATTGTAAAAACAAGCATCAATAACTATTCAATTTTGACAAAATTCAATTGACTTCTAACCCTTCATAATTTACCTGAATTTACTTTTACAAATGCAAACAGACAAGTTCTGTTATTCTCTGGTTTGTTTATTGAATCAAAAGAGTTTCCAAAACCCTATTTACAAGTTTGAATTACTTGTTTTTGTTGTCTGACAGACTAAAAAACAATTTCACACAACCTAAATAATTTTTAAAACTATTGCCTCAACCTTTACACCTCTTTCTTACAATACACTAAGAAATGTTATGCCAAAAAGGTTTACAATATTAACTGTTGAATTATAAACGACTTTGTTGCAAGAACACTGTTTCCAAGTCAGTCTGGCATTTTCCTTGTCTGTCAATGAACACTTAAAGCAGGGATACCCAGATATGGTTCAGGTCTGAAGGACAGTGAATTTCTTGGACTGGAAATATTGATTCTTTCTTAAATCTACAATTTACAAAAAATGTTTCATACACTTTTTGACCAAACAGTCAGTCTAACAATGACAGTGCTCTGTCTTCAACTCACAACACGGAACAATAATATAATGATAATAATAACATTTACAAACAACAAACCACCACTCAATGCTTTTCAAGACTTTCTTTCCAGTCTTGTAATGACTGTCCAGATGCTGGACAATACCACTTCCCTTTTTTTTGGGAATGACCAGTGCTTTTATTTTTAGACTGTCCACACTGTGTGCACTGGTAGACGTAGTTGTCCTTGATGGGTCGCTTTTTTGGTGGCTCACCTCTGGCAATGCGCTCCTGGTCTTCCTGTGCTGCTTTTTTCTGTCTCCATTCTCTGTAACGATTTAAAGGCACTGATGACTGAGATGAATTTGCTGTTGAAGTGGATGCTGTTGCTTGAGATTGTGGCATATAATACGGATGATAGGAGGTTGAAAGGCAAGGGTGCTGAGAGGGATTAGGTGGAAGCAGCTGTGGGGACCAGCCAAAGTATGGGGATGGCTGTGGATAGCGCTGCAGGTATGCAGATGAGACAGCAGGTGGATCTGGTGAAATGTGAGGACCATATGAGGACCACATCTGGGCTGATGGAGCATAAGGTGGTGCAAGAGGCTGATTCTGCTGATTTGAGTTCCAAGCAGGAAATGAGACAGGCGGCGAGGGACCAGCCTGGTATGAAGAGGTGGAAGAGGAACCAGAGAATGGGAAAGACAGAGGACCACTTTGTGCTGAGCCAGTTCTGGCACTGTGGCGTGGGCGTATCATTGCCTCACCTTCGCGATTTTCCGGTTCATGGAATTGCATTGTTTCATGTCCATGTTCCACTGCAGCAGATGGAAGGTTTCTTGCTTGTGGCAAGGGATTTGCCGCCACAGAGACTTTCTCTGGAAGCTGCACTCCTTGCAGCAAGGAGTCCTGATCTGTTCTCTTTTGTCTTGCTTGCAACCTGGAAAAAAGTTACAATAGAATTGCATTACTATCCCAGATAAAACCATATGCAAAATTTGTTATTTCATGAGATCAGCGCTGGTTAAATGCATTTATATTGTGATGGCTAAAAAATTGTGAACATCTTACCAGGAACACACTGTGGTGTTGTTGATGGTTACTAATACCATGTTGGTCTGATTCTGTATAACACTGCTGTCTTCAAGCAGTTGTTTTATGTGGCTGTATGTCTTAATAATAGACTGTGGGATGGGTAGAACTTTTCCCTTACAGTCTGTTGGTCTGTTGCGAGCTTGCAGGTACTCTTTTGACAGCTTGAGGCAAACACATTCAGATATTCTGTTTGTGTCAGGTCTCTGAGCAGCTTGGCCATGGGTCATGAAGAGTCTGTTAAGGACAATGATGACAATCCAGGTGACAGTTATAAAGCATTAGGTTTCGGTCTATTCATTTGACTGGAGAAATTATGCCATAATTCTAAATCATACCATATTTCATAGTTCCATAACTCTAGTCCAAATGAGGGTAGGGGGGTTTAAGATTAACTATATAAATATGTTTTCAGGCCATGATATTGCCACTTGTGTGCATTGTGTCCACTCAGCTTACCGTTCAGCTGCTTGTTGACCAGGTGCAGAGCCACTGCGCTTCCTGGAAGCTCTCCACGGTCCTGGCAAAATCTTTCTTTTGCTCTTCAGCTGATATTTGGAGGGTTGCTTGTCCATGGGATGTAGATGTGAATACAGTCTCATAATCTCAGCTATCTCTGCATTTGACAAAGCAGTTATGGTGCGATTGAGACTGATAAGGTACTCCGCCAAGTTGTCAACAGCCTCCCATCCAGGAACACCTCTTGTATCACATCTCCCATCCTTTAAAATGAAAAAAAAAATGCAGATCATGTACTGCAACCATAAAACATCATAAAGAATGAAGTAAGACAATCTTACTTGGGATGATGTGCTTGGTTCACTGCAGTTGTCCTCAGTAAGCACATCTTGTCCTGGAGTGATGGGACTCTGTGGGTCAGTACTTGCAGCAAAACTGGTTTCCTGGAGGTGTTTTAATAAATAAAAGAAAATATCTTTTCATTGTTGAAACTTTTGGAAAAAAAAAATCCAATTTGGTTCACATCAGTGTCTGAAACCCTCAAACACGTTTTGTTGCTCGAACATACCAGATAAATATTGACTCATGAATAGACCTCTGTGGTATTTAACTACACCATAAAATTTTAATCCAACATATCAAAATAAAGAAGATTATATATATACAAGTCATTCTCCAAATGACATTATATTTATGCCACAGGAGATCTCATGACGTGTACAACCCAATAATTCTTAATTAGTTACCAACTGTATTTATAAAGGCAACTACCCTGAAGGTTTTAGATGTTTCCCAGTTTTTACATACTTTCTAGTGATTAAATCATTCTCCAACAGGTTATAGTTGAGCTCTGTATAATGTTAATGACTCAGTCATTTAAGTCATAAAGAATCGCAGCAGGGAAACATTTCAACTTGAAGGACAGTTGAACTCAAGACTAGAGTTTGTGATCCATAAATTACAATGACAGATAAGACTGTAGTAAATCAGATCACCTGCAAAGAAGTAGATGGGTTTCCACAAAGAGATGGACTATGAGGAGGTGACATGTCTAGTTGGTCTTCATACGTGGGCTCTTCAGCATGGCTCTTTGTGATGATGTCCGCTACATCACTGACTGTAACATCAACAGTTTCCTCCTCCTGAACATCAACTTTGAGGTCTGGCAAAACAGTCCCTAGTTCACTGTGTTGCTGAGGGCCACTGAGGTCTCCTTTGTCACACTGAGCTAACAAGTACTCTACGGCAATACGCTCACCGAAAACAAAGACCCAATACAGTGGGGAAAAAAAAGATCAGATAAAATAAAATGGAAAAGAAAACATTTAACAAATAAACTTATCTGTAAGAAGTAGATGAAAGCAAAATGATGACTTCAAGAGGATTTTACCAGTGGGTCTGCCAGGGGGCATGAATTCAGGCAAAAGTGCAGATCCCAGAACCCTGTCACTTAGGGTGTTCACGTTAGACATCAGACGAATGTCATATATTCTGGTGTTGGATGTCACACTCGTAGCAACTGCCTCACGGGCCCGATTCAGATTCCACCTTGATCCACCCTCAAGCATGTACATCTGGGTGTGCATGGCATTGCTTCGCCATCCTTTATGGGGGGGGTTATTATTTTATAAAACACATTTGTTCACACCAGCAGTCATTTCTCTGAAAATCATGTTCTTGAGGAAGCATAACTTAGGTTTTTTGACAAGTTTCCCTTGGTCCCCAGAACTCACTGTCCTGTCTGTTTTAAATACTTATATACTTTTAACAAAACTGGTTGAAATGAATGGGTCATTAACAGGCGAGCAAAGAACTTATAGAGATTCATCAACTGAATCTGGTGGTTTGAAGTTAAAAAGTATCTAAAACATACCAGGAAGTGGAATCTGAGGATCAGGATAGGCAAACACTGATGTACAGGATATAAAATCATAACAAAAAATTATATTTACCTGGAATGAAAGTGCACTGGTGGCGATGGAAACTTTCAACAGAAGATGACCCTCTAGCACATCTGAAGACATTTAAAACTTTGTCTCCCTTTTGGACCCCTTTGCCAAGTTTGGTGTAAAGTTCAACACCAGGTGGATCTTGGATGCATGGTAGGTGCTTCTGCTGCACTTCCCACACATGTGCCATGCTCTCAGGGTTAATGAGATGTAAGCCTGATGTGTCTGTCAGTTCCCACATCGATGTTAACAGACCCTGGATAAGGTTACGTGTTTCCTCAATCCCCCGGGTTCTTCTTCTGCAGTGCTTGGCCAATTCTCCAGTGCTAATGCTGGCCAGAATCTGAGCATCTGTGGGTGAAAGTCCAGCATGTTTTTTCTTGAGCTCTGACCTTTTTGCCTCCTTGAGCCTAGTGATGTCATCTTGGTCCCACTCAAAAATACAACTAGACAACTTGGAACAGAATGTTCCATACAGAGGATGGTGTTCTGTCATGAGGCCAGCTGTAAATCGCCTCATGAAGTGAAAAATGTCCAGTTTTACTTTGGTTCTCCAAGGTCTAAACCACTCAAGAACAGGGGGTGGACCTGAAAAAGAGGAAAAAAAGGGAAAATGTAAAAAGATCTGCATGGATTCCATGACTGACATGTAAAAACTTTAAACAATTTAAAACATTTTGGTTTCATTTGGTTAGAAATAAACCAAGTTTATATTAAGTAGTTTTTTGTGTATTTGCTTCAGTTGTTGAGCTTTGGGGCTGTATAAAAAGAATACATTTATATCCAAAAAATAAAAATAATTAAAAAAAAAAACATTAAAAAAACAAAAACAAAAAACACATACCTTTTCCACTACAGCAGTCTCGGTCAACATATATGACCTCTGGCTCTGGTTCTCCAGCATTCTCATAGCGCTTCACAATCCCTTGACACAACTCATGCAGGCCTGCTCCCTCACCAGTTGTCAGCACACAGTTTAACACGTGGCCACATTCATTGCTGACATTTGTCATCCATGTGGCTGTGTCTGCAATACTACCAGCAAGTTTCTTTGTGATCTATTAATTAAAGATAAATAAATATTTAAATTCCAACAGACAGCAATGAAAATAAATATTTTTTCAAAATTGTGCATTCATTTCATGTACCTTTTTTGTCGAGTTGAGCTTTAAAATCCTCCCATATGTGGAAGTAATCACATCTTTCATTTCATTCAAATGGCTGAGGATATCGTTGGCATGGACAGTCTCAAACCACTGGGCAAGAGGAAGGGGGCA
Organism: Telmatherina bonti; assembly: GCF_933228915.1. Lineage (NCBI taxonomy): Eukaryota > Metazoa > Chordata > Actinopteri > Atheriniformes > Telmatherinidae > Telmatherina > Telmatherina bonti. Next base: position 8,972,358 of record NC_136629.1, read on the forward strand.
GTAGGGTGGTGGATGGCGATAAATAGCTGCCTCGCACTGGGTTAAAGTGCATCTTTTTTTGTGAAGCTCACAGTCAGACAAATACTCAATGGTACGCCTTGCCCATTCCTCACTGTGAATCTCCTCTAGTACCTGCTGCAGAAAACTGGAACTATTCCCTACAGTGCGCGGTCTGAGAATGTTGACACACTTTCTGTCCAGAGCCAACTGAATGGTGAGAATAGCTGGGAATTTGTTTCTGTGGGCAGGATCTAACTGACTCAACATTTCAGAGCTCCAAGGGCACACAGGGATCATGCATTTACTGCAGCGTGGATAATCTCCCCCAATCAGGTAGTATCTGGAATCAAGATCAATGACTTCCCTCACTTTAGTATAGATCCCAGAGTGGTGCATCTTAGTGTTGCACTGAGGACATTTCAGTGGAATCCCCCACATCCTCATAGGTGCCCACAAAAACATCTGTTGTCTGAAGTAAGCCATGGGATCCGGTGGTGCAGTTGTCAGTTTTGGCACACTTGGTGGCTGGAACCAGTTTTGAGTGAACTGTTGCTTCAGTTGTCCTGTGGAGTCATAGAGGCATTGCGCAATCCATTCCCTATCTGCTGGCTTGATGACCCGCATAAACTGTTTAGGAAGGAAACTTAACCAGTTCACCTCTGGAGACCGCAGGCAGACAACTTGTGATGTAGCAATAGAAGGACAAGGAAATGGTGGTGGTGGTGGCAGACATGGCTGTGAAGGGGGTGGTCTTTGTAATTGTAGTGTTGGTGATGGTGTTGGTTGCTGGGGAAGCGGTGGAGCTGCTGGTTGGAATACAGGCTCATGGCCTTCTTCAATGTGGTTTAGAAGGCCAATTGCACCAGCTACCTTTTTCCCACACTGACTGCAACTTTCTTCTGTGTGGAAATCAGACAAGTGTTCAGAGAAATGGTCCACAGTAATGTCTTTGCTACAAAGAGCACACTTTATGTACTCTGCAATCTGTCTGACTGAGGACATTTGACAAGGATCTGTGCTGCTTCCTGGGGTGATGTCTGTTGTTACTGCTCCTGCACTGTTTCTTGGGGTGAGGTCTCCTGTACCTGCTCCTGCACTGTTTCTTGGGGTGAGGTCTCCTGTACCTGCTCCTGCACTGTTTCTTGGGGTGAGGGCTCCTGTACCTGCTCCTGCACTGTTTCTTGGGGTGAGGTCTGTTGTTACTGCTCCTGCACTGTTTCTTGGGGTGAGGTCTGTTGTTACTGCTCCTGCACTGTTTCTTGGGGTGAGGTCTGTTGTTACTGCTCCTGCACTGTTTCTTGGGGTGAGGTCTCCTGTACCTGCTCCTGCACTGTTTCTTGGGGTGAGGTCTCCTGTACTTGCTCCTGTACCTGTGCTGCTCTGTGTGGCAGTGTCTGCTTTAATTGTGCTTGCGCTTGAACTGCTCTCTGCCTGACTGCCTGATGCACCTGTCTGCACAGCTAACTGTGAATAAAAAAAAACAACTTTCTTAATCCCAAAGCCTAAAAGTTGTCACTAAGAACATCTGGACAGCAAGTAAAAAAAAAGATGTGAATTGCATTGCTTAGGAAAAAAGCACAGTATTTTCTTTGTAACTTGAAACGTTTAGGCTGAAGCTATTAATTGCTAATAAAATAATTTAGACAAACTTATCAGGTACATTATGTATCGGAATGATAACAATCACCACTTACCTTATGATATCCACATTTGCACGGGATTTTCTTTCCAAAAATATCATACTCCCGGACTCTGTAGCTATATAAGGGAGTCAGTGGACAGGCCTCAATAAGCTGCATAGCAGCCTTCCACTTCTTGGCTCCGGGCTTTTTACCGGTGGTAAACTTGTACTTTCCCTGAGCATACAGACATAAAACACCTACCCAATATGAATCGGGTTTGCCGGTTTTAGTCATGACTGTAACTGTCAGAAAATATGTAAGTCAGAAAATATGTAAGACAGTCTCCGTAAACAGGGAAACGTGTAGCTAAAAAATAAAAAAATAAAAAAAAACTGCAAAGCGTCACGACCGAAAAAAAAAACTTTCAGTTGCACGTATCGACAATAAAATAAAAACAGAAATAACCTATTAAAGTATCTGAAAATACACTGCAAATGTTGCTGCACAAAATTCTGGAAAAATGTTTTAAAGCTATGAAGCTGTCACCCTACTCGCCATTTGTTTTTCTTCGTTTGCTTCTGGCGCTCCACGATGACGTTTATGTCACGTGTTAGACAAACGCGTTCGTAATTGGTTCCCTCGTTAGGAATTGTGAGGAGTTGTTAGGATTGGTTAGGACCCGTTCGTCAAATCATGGCCAGATATGACAAAATGGGATCCGACAAACATAGATCTGGCGCATTATTGAGTTAGCAATTTAGTTAGCAAGAGTGAGCATCTCAGTTAAGGGGAATTAGCTCAAGTGGTAGAGCGCTTGCTTAGCATGTGAGAGGTAACGGGATCTATGCCCGTATTCTCCACAAGATTTTCACTAGCGCTTTCTGTGATTGTGAGCAATGGCGTTTGAATGTTTGGCTTACTTCAACTTAAAAACCATACAAAGATGCAATGATAAACTAATGTGATTGGAAGATATCAAACATTGACCAATAAATGGTGGACACCCAAAAGGAACAAACACAATAGAATTATTCTCACAATAGAGCTCATTTGTCTTCTGTATACAAACGGTATGCAGTGTCTGCCATTTGCTACAAACAGTCTTTGATTAAGTCAGAGTTGGGAGTTGATTTTGCAGGAGCAGTGGCTTCACTGGATTTTCTCAGACACAGGCCCTTCTCTTAACTAAATCCATATTTAAAAGAAGAAGTGACATAAAACAGTTGAATTTCTTTCACAGTCTTGGGGACATTGCACACTCTGACAGAGGTTTAAGTGCTAGTATGAAAAAGAACCCTGACTTTCTTGTAGAGCTGAACTGGAGCGCTTGAACTGGAGTGCTTTAAGAAAAAAGGATAGAATTTGATGGAATGGGAATGAGCTAGCCCTTGACTTAAGTCATGTGTAAATCTTTGTCATTTCTGGCGTAACGCTGTCCAACAGGGGGACCATTCCAAGGTTGAATGGACTTGAACAGATATGCTTTAAAGAGGAGGAACTCCAAGGTAACTGGCTTGATAGTCCGAAGACCAGCCAAGCATTGATTTTGTGTAGCAGCCAGTTCCAACGTAGGGTAGGTGCAGGGGAACTGGAGCCTGTCCCAACAAAGGAAAGAATTAGACAGGCTAGAGCTTTTCTCTGCCTAGACTCACAATTTGTGCAGAGTTTCAGTTTTGAGGCCTCATTGGCGCAGTAGGTAGCACATCAGTCTCATAATCTAAAGGTTGTGAGTTAAAGCCTCACACAGGGCATGTATTTTCACCTCTTTGCACTTTCATTCAACTGCAATCACATCAAGCAGACAGAACCACCTATGAAACCAGTGTCTTGCAGCTCACGGGTGTCCAGAGTCTTTCCTTTAGGGCCGCTGTTCTGCAACTTTTCCATGTCTTCCTGATCCAGCATACCTCAAGTACATTCAATGGATCAGTGTATTGTATTAAACTGGAATACAGAGTTAAACAATTAATGTCAATGTTTTCCAAGGAAAAATTCCAACGCACTAAATTTCCAGCTCCATCTCCTGAAACGCCTGAACAAGTGCGTAAACACCCTCAGCCCAAAGGTGTTGGGAAGTCTGCCAGGATAGAAAAACTATTGAATATTGATTTAACACAATTGGAATAACACAGAGTTGAGTTTGACACCACACAGTAAGGCTTGAGGTCAAAACATTCGCAGATACGAAAAATGACATCAAACGTTGACAAACACGCTGAAAGAGTCAGCATTTGAGTTTCCCTAGCACATGTGGCAAAGGGGAATTAGCTCAAGTGGTAGAGCGCTCACTTTGCATGTGAGAGGTAATGGCATCGATGCCCATATTCTCCACAAGACTTTTACCAGTTCTTGGTAAATTAGGCAGCTATTGAAAGCAAAATTCAAAAAAATAAAACATCTGAAAATAAGAGAAGCAAAAGTGTGATGACAGACTATAGAAAAACTAACCCCACTGCAGTAAGACACATGTTTCCAAAGACATTCAGCCAAAGCATACTAGGCTCTACAACTGCCCCAACAAGAGGCACTTACTACACCAAGTAACAGTTGGTGAGTGGGTCATAATTATGACCAGAAACAAGTGTCACATAAACTATGCTTTAGTTTCAATTTTACTTTGCATTGTTGACATTGTCACAACCAAGACAACCCCAAAGAGAAGCACTTGTGAAATCCAGAAGCATGAGTGTATCTGTTTGACAAAGGCTCCATCCAGTTTACTTCCTGCAGGTCATGTTGGTCAAACCAAATTGGGATTTAAGCACATCTTCAGTATTTTGCAGTTTGAAAAGAACTGGGATTTCCAAATCCAGTCCTTGAGCGTTGATATCCTGAAGGTATTGGAACTTTCCCTGCAGAAACACACCTGATTTAAATGAATGGATCGTGAATAGACTTTTGCAGAATTTGACAAATAACTGTGGAGATGAATTTGATTTGAATAAGATGTCTTGCAGCAAGGAAACAATCAATTCCTTGAATATAATTAAACTATCCTTTACATTTTGGGGTGTCATTAATAAGGTGGGGCTATTTTGGAAGTACCAGTGTGTGTTGCTTTGAGTTTGTTTAGAGATCACTAGTGCCACAAGCAAACACGACGAGGATGGGACTCCAACCCACGCGTGCAAAGCAAAATGGATTAGCAGTCCATCGCCTTAACCACTCGGCCACCTCCTCCTGCCCACTGTACATTTGCTGTCTGAAAACCTTGTACACTAGTTTTTTTTTTGTTTTGTTTTGTTTTTTTCCATTGTACATCCTGTGACAAAACCGAAACTGGGAAGCAAACTATTTAACTGGAAGCAAGTTAACGCAACTGAAAAAACAATGAGTTGGGTTTGACATCACACACTTGAGGTCAAATCATGGCCAGATATGACAAAATGGGATCCGACAAACATAGATCAGGCGCATGATTGAGTTAGCAAGAGTGAGCATCTCAGTCAAGGGGAATTAGCTCAAGTGGTAGAGCGCTCGCTTAGCATGTGAGAGGTAACGGGATCAATGCCCGTATGTTCCACAAGATTTTCACTAGAGCTTCCTGTGATTGTGAACAATGGCTTTTGAATGTTTGGCTTGCTTCAACTTAAAAACCATGCAAAGATGCAATAATAAACTAATGTGATTGGAAGCCATCAAACATTGACCAATAAATGGTGGACACCCGAAAGGAACAAACACAATAGAAGTAACCCATCAATATAGCATGCTGAAATGATGCATGCCTCCTGACATTGTGATGGCATAACATTACATGAAAGTGCTATTTGGACAGCTGTAAGCCTCATAGTTCCAGTGCTGTGGAGCGATGCTGCAGCTTAGAGTAAGTGTGGTCCCAGTGGTAAATCCACCTTTTGCATTTCTTCTGCCAATTTTCCATTCCTTAACACTAGACAACCCATAGTTTTCTAATTCCTGTTACCATGTACAAAGGGCTGCCACAAAGCTGTGTGGTTTCAAATGAACAACTCAACAACAAACACATTGTAAAGGGGGCCAGTACCTGCCAGATTAACGTTTCACAGCCACAGCATGAAGTCCAGCACAGTTTTTCTGTTCTGAAGGCAACAGTCCATCTTAAATGCTGAATCTTTCAACACGCTCCATCTTCGTCTTCTAAAGTTTCTAAGTTGGAAGTAATGGTCATCAGAAGGTCACACAAACAAAGAACAGTCTCCTCAAGAATGTAAAAGATTAGGTGTTAATGTGTTCTAATTCAGTCTGCGGAAGACACTCAGGTTTTCAAGCACTTTCAAACAATACCTTGAAGAGAAAGTCAGTTTAAGTGTTTCTAAAAACTGACTTTAGCTGAAGCTGACAAGGTTTGAGATGGCATATAACTACCCCAACAAGAAGCACTTATAATTAAACAGGTGGCAAGGGAATCCTGGATTGCAATCTGTTGAATGAAACTATGCCTTGAATTTTTGCATTGTGGACATTGTCACAACCAAGACAACCCCAAAGAGAAGCACTTGTGAAGAAAAGAATCAACAGTGGTTCCTTTAAGGTGATCTGAGAGTGATTTAAGACTAAACATGAACAAGCACACTAATATCATACTAATCATACTAATATGATTTATTTTAATACACAAATGTCCAGAGGACATATAACTACCTCAACAAGAAGCACTTACTGCAGCGAGAAACAAAGTCAGTGTTTGTGTCAGGGTAATTATTCTGACCAGATATATAAAGCGCCGTGTGAATCCTGGACTGCAATCTGTTGAATATAAACTATGCTTTAGTTTCAATTTTTCTTTGCATAGTGGACATTGTCACAACCAAGACAACCCCAAAGAGAAGCACTTGTGAAGAAAAGAATCAACAGTGGTTCCTTTGAGGTGATCTGAGAGTGATTTAAAACTAAACATGATCAATCACACTAATATCGTACTAATCATACTAACATGATTTCTTTTAATACACAATTTAGAAATTGTATTGCTGCTGTTGCTAAGCAACACCAAGTAAGTTTCAAGTTCTATACTGACATCATCTGAATGGGTGGGGCTGATATCTTGCTTTGATGCTCTGTGACATCATTATGACACCTTTTATCCATATACAAGAGGCAAGTTTCCATCTGCAGATCCTGACTACGAAGTGATGGACGACATCCACAATGACTACCTCCTGCATTATTTTCCAGCTGATTTCCAGGATAACGGTAAGTGTATCTCTGCCAAGTACCTCCGTGACTGGAGCGTCAGACTGGAACGGAAATTGTATTTTTATTGCTAGTGTAAATGCAGAAATATGGCACCAGGATGAATCAGAACAAGAAGTGACATCACATACGTTTATGACATTTGAATTGTGCTCCAAATATTACATACAGAAGATCAGACATTGACATATCAAAGAGTACTATGACATCATAACGGAATTAATCTCCAAATATCCCACACTGAAATGGAAGTGCAAAAGCTTACAGCACCTGGTATTCCCAGGCGGTCTCCCATTCAAGTACCGAGCAGGACCAACTCTGCTAGGCTTCTGAGATCAGACGGGATCGGGCGTTTTCAGGGTGGTGTAGCTGTAAGCGTCAGACTGGAACGGAAATTGTATTTTTATTGCTACTGTAAAGGCATAAATATGGCACCAGGATAAACCACAACACGAAGCGACATCAGACAATTTATGACATTTGAATTGTGCTCCCAATATTACAAACAAAGATGAAACAGTGACATATCAAAGAGTGCTATGAGATTATAACAGAATTATTCTCCAAATATCCCACACTGAAATGGACGTGCAGAAGCTTACAGCACCTGGTGTTCCCAGGTGGTCTCCCATTCAAGTACTGACCAGGCCCAACCCAGCTTTGCTTCCGAGATCCGACGAGATCAGGCGTTTTCAGGGTGGTGTGGCCGTAAGCGTCAGACTGGAACGGAAATTGTATTTTTATTGCTAGTGTAAAGGAATAAATATGGCACCAGGATGAACCACAACAGGAAGTGACATCACACACGTTTATGACATTTGAATTGTGCTCCAAAAATTACATACAAAGATCAAACAGTGACATGTCAAAGAGTACTATGACATAATAACGGAATTATTCTCCAAATATCCCGCACTGAAATGGAAGTGCAAAAGCTTACAGCACCTGGTGTTCCCAGGTGGTCTCCCATTCAAGTACTGACCAGGCGCAACTCGGCTAGGCTTCTGAGATCAGACGAGATCGGGTGTTTTCAGGGTGGTGTAGCTGTAAGCGTCAGACTGGAACGGAAATTGTATTTTTATTGCTACTGTAAAGGCATAAATATGGCAAAAGGATGAACCACAACACGAAGCGACATCAGACAAGTTTATGACATTTGAATTGTGCTCCCAATATTACAAACAAAGATGAAACAGTGACATATCAAAGAGTGCTATGAGATTATAACAGAATTATTCTCCAAATATCCCACACTGAAATGGACGTGCAAAAGCTTACAGCACCTGGTGTTCCCAGGTGGTCTCCCATTCAAGTACTGACCAGGCCAAACTCTGCTTTGCTTCTGAGATCAGACGGGATCGGGCATTTTCAGGGTGGTGTAGCTGTAAGCGTCAGACTGGAACGGAAATTGTATTTTTATTGCTACTGTAAAGGCATAAATATGGCACCAGGATGAACCACAACACGAAGCGACATCAGACAAGTTTATGACATTTGAATTGTGCTCCAAATATTACAAACAAAGATCAAACAGTGACATATCAAAGAGTGCTATGAGATTATAACAGAATTATTCTCCAAATATCCCACACTGAAATGGACGTGCAAAAGCTTACAGCACCTGGTGTTCCCAGGTGGTCTCCCATTCAAGTACTGACCAGGCCCAACTCTGCTTCGCTTCCGAGATCAGACGAGATCAGGCGTTTTCAGGGTGGTGTGGCCGTAAGCGTCAGACTGGAGTGGAAACTGTATTTTTATTGCTAGAGTAAAGGCATAACTATGGCACCACAACAAGAAGTGACATCACACACTTTTATGACATTTGAATTCTGTTCCAAATATCACATGCAAAGATCAAACAGTGACATATCATAGAGTACTATGACGTCATAACGGAGTTGTTCTCCAAATATCCCACACTGAAATGGACGTGCAAAAGCTTAGAGCACCTGGTGTTCCCTTGTGGTCTCCAATTCAAGTACTGACCAGGCCCAACTCTGCTTTGCTTCCGAGATCAGACGAGATCAGGCGTTTTCAGCGTGGTGTGGCCGTAGGCGTCAGACTGGAACGGAAATAATATTTTTATTGCTACTGTAAAGGCATAAATATGGCACCAGGATGAACCAGAACAAGAAGTGACACCACACACGTTTATGACTATTGAATTGTGCTCCCAATATTACAAACAAAGATGAAACAGTGACATATCAAAGAGTGCTATGAGATTATAACAGAATTATTCTCCAAATATCCCACACTGAAATGGAAGTGCAAAAGCTTACAGCACCTGGTATTCCCAGGCGGTCTCCCATTCAAGTACCAAACAGGCCCAACTCTGCTAGGCTTCTGAGATCAGACGGGATCGGGCGTTTTCAGGGTGGTGTAGCTGTAAGCGTCAGACTGGAAGGGAAATTGTATTTTTATTGCTACTGTAAAGGCATAAATATGGCACCAGGATGAACCAGAACAAGAAGTGACACCACACACGTTTATGACTATTGAATTGTGCTCCAAATATTACATACAAAGATCAAACAGTGACATATCAAAGAGTACTATGACATCATAATGGAATTATTCTCCAAATACCCCACACTGAAATGGAAGTGCAAAAGTTTACAGCACCTGGTATTCCCAGGCGGTCTTCCATTCAAGTACCGAACAGGCCCAACTCTGCTAGGCTTCTGAGATCAGACGGGATCGGGCGTTTTCAGGGTGGTGTAGCTGTAAGCGTCAGACTGGAACGGAAATTTTATTTTTATTGCTACTGTAAAGGCATAAATATGGCACCAGGATAAACCACAACACAAAGCGACATCACACACTTTTATGACATTTGAATTGTGCTCCAAATATTACATACAAAGATCAAACAGTGACATATCAAAGAGTACTATGACATCATAATGGAATTATTCTCCAAATACCCCACACTGAAATGGATGTGCAAAAGCTTACAGCACCTGGTGTTCCCAGGCGGTCTTCCATTCAAGTACTGACCAGGCCCAACTCTACTTTGCTTCTGAGATCAGATGAGATCAGGCGTTTTCAGGGTGGTGTGGCCGTAAGCGTCAGACTGGAGCGGAAAGTGTATTTTTATTGCTAGAGTAAAGGCATAAATATGGCACCACAACAAGAAGTGACATCACACACTTTTATGACATTTGAATTGTGTTCCAAATATTACATGCAAAGATCAAACAGTGACATATCAAAGAGTACTATGACATCATAATGGAATTATTCTCCAAATACCCCACACTGAAATGGATGTGCAAAAGCTTACAGCACCTGGTGTTCCCAGGCGGTCTTCCATTCAAGTACTGACCAGGCCCAACTCTACTTTGCTTCTGAGATCAGATGAGATCAGGCGTTTTCAGGGTGGTGTGGCCGTAAGCGTCAGACTGGAGCGGAAAGTGTATTTTTATTGCTAGAGTAAAGGCATAAATATGGCACCACAACAAGGAGTGACATCACACACTTTTATGACATTTGAATTGTGTTCCAAATATTACATGCAAAGATCAAACAGTGACATATTAAAGAGTACTATGACATCATAACGGAGTTATTCTCCAAATGTACCACAATGAAATGGAAGTGCAAAAGCTTACAGCACCTGTTATTCCCAGGCGGTCTCCCATTCAAGTACCGAGCAGGCGCAACTCTGCTAGGCTTCTGAGATCAGACGGGATCGGGCGTTTTCAGGGTGGTGTAGCTGTAAGCGTCAGTCTGGAACTGAAATTGTATTTTTATTGCTACTGTAAAGGCATAAATATGGCACCAGGATGAACCACAACACGAAGCGACATCAGACAATTTATGACATTTGAATTGTGCTCCCAATATTACAAACAAAGATGAAACAGTGACATATCAAAGAGTGCTATGCGATTATAACAGAATTATTCTCCAAATATCCCACACTGAAATGGACGTGCAAAAGTGTACAGCACCTGGTGTTCCCAGGTGGTCTCGCCATTCAAGTACTGACCAGGCCCAACTCTCCTTTGCTTCCGAGATCAGACGAGATCAGGCATTTTCAGGGTGGTGTGGCCGTAAGCTTCAGACCGGAGTGGAAACTGTATTTTTATTGCTAGAGTAAAGGCATAACTATGGCACCACAACAAGAAGTGACATCACACACTTTTATGACATTTGAATTGTGTTCCAAATATTACATGCAAAGATCAAACAGTGACATATCAAAGAGTACTATGACATCATAACGGAGTTATTCTCCAAATGTCCAACAATGAAATGGATGTGCAAAAGCTTACAGCACCTGGTTTTCCCAGGCGGTCTCCCATTGAGGTACTGACCACGCCCAACTCTGCTTTGCTTCCGAGATCAGGCATTTTCAGGGTGGTGTGGACGTAAGCTTCAGAATGTAATGGAAATTGTATTTTTATTGCTAGTGTAAAGGAATAAATATGGCAACAGGATGAACCAGAACAAGAAGTGACATCACACACGTTTATGACTATTGAATTGTGCTCCAAATATTACATACAAAGATCAAACAGTGACATATCAAAGAGTACTATGACATCATAACGGAGTTATTCTCCAAATGTCCCACAATGAAATGGACGTGCAAAAGCTTACAGCACCTGGTTTTCCCGACCAGACCAGACACAACTCTGCTTCGCTTCTGAGATCAGAGGAGATCGGGCGTTTTCAGGGTGGTGTGGCCGTAAGGGTCAGACTAGAATGGAAATTGTATTTTTATTGCTAGTGTAAAGGAATAAATATGGCACCACAACAAGAAGTGACATCACACACTTTTATGACATTTGAATTGTGTTCCAAATATTACATGCAAAGATCAAACAGTGACATATCAAAGAGTACTATGACATCATAACGGAGTTACTCTCCAAATGTACCACAATGAAATGGAAGTGCAAAAGCTTACAGCACCTGGTTTTCCCAGGCGGTCTTCCATTCAAGTACTGACCAGGCCCAACTCCTCTTTGCTTCCAAGATCAGACGTTTTCAGGGTGGTGTGGCCGTAAGGGTCAGATTGAAACGGAAATTGTATTTTTATTGCTAGTGTAAAGGAATAAATATGGCACAAGTATGAAGCAGAACAAGAAGTGACATCACACACATTTATGACATTTGAATTGTGCTCCAAATATTACATACAAAGATCAAACAGTGACATATCAAAGAGTACTATGACATCATAAAGGAATTATTCTCCAAATACCCCACACTGAAATGGAAGTGCAAAAGCTTACAGCACCTGGTATTCCCAGGCGGTCTCCCATTCAAGTACCGAGCAGGCGCAACTCCTCTTTGCTTCCGAGATCAGACGTTTTCAGGGTGGTGTGGCCGTAAGGGTCAGATTGAAACGGAAATTGTATATTTATTGCTAGTGTAAAGGAATAAATATGGCACAAGTATGAAGCAGAACAAGAAGTGACATCACACACATTTATGACATTTGAATTGTGCTCCAAATATTACATACAAAGATCAAACAGTGACATATCAAAGAGTACTATGACATCATAAAGGAATTATTCTCCAAATACCCCACACTGAAATGGAAGTGCAAAAGCTTACAGCACCTGGTATTCCCAGGCGGTCTCCCATTCAAGTACCGAGCAGGCGCAACTCTGCTAGGCTTCTGAGATCAGACGGGATCGGGCGTTTTCGAGGTTGTGTAGCTGTAAGCGTCAGACTGGAACGGAAATTGTATTTTTATTGCTAGTGTGAAGGAATAAATATGGCACCACAACAAGAAGTGACATGACACACTTTTATGACATTTGAATTGTGTTCCAAATATTACATGCAAAGATCAAACAGTGACATATCAAAGAGTACTATGACATCATAACGGAGTTACTCTCCAAATGTACCACAATGAAATGGAAGTGCAAAAGCTTACAGCACCTGGTTTTCCCAGGCGGTCTTCCATTCAAGTACTGACCAGGCCCAACTCCTCTTTGCTTCCGAGATCAGACGTTTTCAGGGTGGTGTGGCCGTAAGGGTCAGATTGAAACGGAAATTGTATTTTTATTGCTAGTGTAAAGGAATAAATATGGCACAAGTATGAAGCAGAACAAGAAGTGACATCACACACATTTATGACATTTGAATTGTGCTCCAAATATTACATACAAAGATCAAACAGTGACATATCAAAGAGTACTATGACATCATAAAGGAATTATTCTCCAAATACCCCACACTGAAATGGAAGTGCAAAAGCTTACAGCACCTGGTAGTCCGAGGCGGTCTTCCATTCAAGTACCGAATAGGCCCAACTCTGCAAGGCTTCTGAGATCAGACGGGATCGGGCGTTTTCAGGGTGGTGTAGCTGTAAGCGTCAGACTGGAAGGGAAATTGTATTTTTATTGCTAGAGTAAAGGCATAACTATGGCACCACAACAAGAAGTGACATCACACACTTTTATGACATTTGAATTGTCTTCCAAATATTACATGCAAAGATCAAACAGTGACATATCAAAGAGTACTATGACATCATAACGGAGTTATTCTCCAAATGAACCACAATAAAATGGAAGTGCAAAAGCTTACAGCACCTGGTATTCCCAGGCAGTCTCCCATTCAAGTACTGACCAGGCCCAACTCTGCTAGGCTTCTGAGATCAGACGGGATCGGGCGTTTTCGAGGTTGTGTAGCTGTAAGCGTCAGACTGGAACGGAAATTGTATTTTTATTGCTAGTGTGAAGGAATAAATATGGCACCACAACAAGAAGTGACATGACACACTTTTATGACATTTGAATTGTGTTCCAAATATTACATGCAAAGATCAAACAGTGACATATCAAAGAGTACTATGACATCATAACGGAGTTACTCTCCAAATGTACCACAATGAAATGGAAGTGCAAAAGCTTACAGCACCTGGTTTTCCCAGGCGGTCTTCCATTCAAGTACTGACCAGGCCCAACTCCTCTTTGCTTCCGAGATCAGACGTTTTCAGGGTGGTGTGGCCGTAAGGGTCAGATTGAAACGGAAATTGTATTTTTATTGCTAGTGTAAAGGAATAAATATGGCACAAGTATGAAGCAGAACAAGAAGTGACATCACACACATTTATGACATTTGAATTGTGCTCCAAATATTACATACAAAGATCAAACAGTGACATATCAAAGAGTACTATGACATCATAAAGGAATTATTCTCCAAATACCCCACACTGAAATGGAAGTGCAAAAGCTTACAGCACCTGGTAGTCCGAGGCGGTCTTCCATTCAAGTACCGAATAGGCCCAACTCTGCAAGGCTTCTGAGATCAGACGGGATCGGGCGTTTTCAGGGTGGTGTAGCTGTAAGCGTCAGACTGGAAGGGAAATTGTATTTTTATTGCTAGAGTAAAGGCATAACTATGGCACCACAACAAGAAGTGACATCACACACTTTTATGACATTTGAATTGTCTTCCAAATATTACATGCAAAGATCAAACAGTGACATATCAAAGAGTACTATGACATCATAACGGAGTTATTCTCCAAATGAACCACAATAAAATGGAAGTGCAAAAGCTTACAGCACCTGGTATTCCCAGGCAGTCTCCCATTCAAGTACTGACCAGGCCCAACTCTGCTAGGCTTCTGAGATCAGACGGGATCGGGCGTTTTCGAGGTTGTGTAGCTGTAAGCGTCAGACTGGAACGGAAATTGTATTTTTATTGCTAGAGTAAAGGCATAACTATGGCACCACAACAAGAAGTGACATCACACACTTTTATGACATTTGAATTGTCTTCCAAATATTACATGCAAAGATCAAACAGTGACATATCAAAGAGTACTATGACATCATAACGGAGTTATTCTCCAAATGAACCACAATAAAATGGAAGTGCAAAAGCTTACAGCACCTGGTATTCCCAGGCTGTCCCCCATTCAAGTACTGACCAGGCCCAACTGCTCTTTGCTTCCGAGATCAGACGTTTTCAGGGTGGTGTAGCCGTAAGCGTCAGATTGAAGCAGAAATTGTATTTTTATTGCTAGTGTAAAGGAATAAATATGGCACAAGGCTGAACCAGAACAAGAAGTGACATCACACACATTTATGACATTTGAATTGTGCTCCAAATATTACATACAAAGATGAAACAGTGACATATCAAAGAGTACTATGACATCATAATGGAATTATTCTCCAAATACCCCACACTGAAATGGAACTGCAAAAGCTTACAGCACCTGGTATTCCCAGGCTGTCTCCCATTCAAGTAGTGACCAGGACAAACGCTGCTTTGCTTCCGAGATTAGACGAGATCGGGCATTTTCAGGGTGGTGTGGCAGTAAGCGGCAGGCTAGAACGGAAATTGTATTTTTATTGCTAGAGTAAAGGCATAACTATGGCACCAGGATGAACCACAACAAGAAATGACATCACACACTTTTATGACATTTGAATTGTGCTCCAAATATTACATACAAAGATCAAACAGTGACATATCAAAGAGTATTATGACATCATAACTGAGTTATTCTCCAAATATCCCACACTGAAATGGAAGTGCAAAAGCTTACAGCACCTGGTAATCCCAGGCATAAAATGAATCAACTGTTCATTCTGAGTGTTTGAATGGTCAGCAAGACTAC
The DNA here is from genome assembly GCF_933228915.1 of Telmatherina bonti. NCBI lineage: Eukaryota > Metazoa > Chordata > Actinopteri > Atheriniformes > Telmatherinidae > Telmatherina > Telmatherina bonti. The sequence continues at coordinate 8,987,763 of NC_136629.1, forward strand.
CCCAACAATAAGCACATACTGTTTTCCAAATATCAAGTCAGTGCCTGTGTTAAGGTCATTTTGCAGACCAAATCCTGAAAAACACCATTTGGATCAAACGCTCACAAGAGAGATAGAAGCACTTATGGACACTATTCAGCATCAGTGTGTCTGTTTGAGGGATTCTCCATGTAATATCTTCATCAGCTAGCGTTGGTAGAGTTTGTCTTTTTCAACCGTCCCAACAGGAAGCACTTCCTGATTTTAAAAAAACAGTTAATGCTCGTGTTGGGCCCATAGCAAGGACTGTTCATCAGACCTCTTTCTTCCATGAAGTCCAGAGCTGCTCTTCTTCCATGTTGTTTCTCACATGCATTTTTCTGATGAGGCTGGTCAAATTTTTATCCTGAATGCTTCCACAAACTCCACCTATTTCTTCCACAAGTTTCTACGATGGGGGTATTGCCCATCAGACGGTCCATCAAGGAACAATGCTGTCATGAAGAATGCAAAACATTAGGTGTTGGTGATTGGTCAATTAGCTTTCAGTGTGTTTACTTCATTAAGATTTGGAACAGACAAGGACACAGTTCTGTGAAACTTTTAACTGTTAAAATATTATTCAATTCAAGATAAAACCTGGATTCAATCCTACTTTCAGATCAACAAGAGTCTGAATCCATAATGGATCCTGAAAGGATTTCTTTCCACTGTGAGGAAAATGTGCAGTTTTTCTCAAGTCAGGACAGAAAGACACCCCAACTTTCAAGCACTTTCCAACAATTACGGTTATGACATTTGAATTGTGCTCCAAATATTACATGCAGAAGATCAGACATTGACATATCAAAGAGTACTATGACATCATAACGGAATTAATCTCCAAATATCCCACACTGAAATGGAAGTGCAAAAGCTTACAGCACCTGGTATTCCCAGGCAGTCTCCCATTCAAGTACCGAACAGGCCCAACTCTGCTAGGCTTCTGAGATCAGACGGGATCGGTCGTTTTCAGGGTGGTGCAGCTGTAAGCGTCAGACTGGAAGGGAAATTGTATTTTTATTGCTACTGTAAAGGCATAAATATGGCACCAGGATGAACCACAACAAGAAGTGACACCACACACGTTTATGACATTTGAATTGTGCTCCAAATATTACATACAAAGATCAAACAGTACTATGACATCATAACGGAGTTATTCTCCAAATGTCCCACAATGAAATGGACGTGCAAAAGCTTACAGCACCTGGTTTTCCCAGGCGGTCTCCCATTCAAGTATTGACCAGGCCCAACTCTGCTTCGCTTTCGAGATTAGACAAGATCGGGCGTTTTCAGGGTGGTGTGGCCGTAAGCGTCAGAATGACACGGAAATTGTATTTTTAATAAAAGATTAAAATTTGACATTGATCAAACAATCACAGATCCAGAAGGCAGATTTTTAATAGTTACATTATCTATTTAAAATGTTAAGTTAACTATTGCAAATGTTTATGGCCCAAATGTTGATGACTCCTCCTTTTTTCACTCCCTCTTTACTTCGCTCTATGATCACTTAGATAACACAATCATTGTAGCAGGGGACTTAAATGTTATTCTTGACAAATACAGTTCATCAGGGAAGTATCGAGGTTGGACATCAGCTGAAACGGTTAAACAGTACATGAAGGATTTTGGTCTTTGCGATGCATGGCGCTCTCATCACCCGACACTGAGAGAATACACTTTCTTCTCTTCAGTTCACCATACCTATTCTAGACTAGATTACTTCCTAATCAGCAGTTCACTCATGAGTGACATATCAGAGATAAAGATCCATCCCATAATCATCAGTGATCATGCACCTGTATCATTAACCCTTAGAAGTAAAAACTGTAAGCCAGCCACTAGAAACTGCAGATTTAATACATCATTACTTACAGATTCTGAGTTTATCAGTTACTTTAAAAGAGAATGGTCCTCATATCTAGAAAACAATAACAGACCAGAAACTTCAGTGTGTGTTCTGTGGGAAGCAGGAAAAGCAGTAATGAGAGGGAAAATAATATCCTTCTCTTCCCATAAGAAAAAGAAGGAAACTTTGAGAACATCAAAATTAGAACTCAGAATTAAATCACTAGAGGAAGCTTACCATGTCTCCCCAGAAGAACACACACTGAATGATATTAGAAAAGCCAAATTAGAACTTAATGAAATAATAGATAAAAGAACACAATTCATGGTGCAAAGACTTCGATTGGACAATTTTGAACATGGTAACAAATCTGGAAAGTTCCTGGCTAACCAACTAAAGGCAAATAAGGAGAAAATAACCATGTCCTCTATAAAAGATTCAGAAGGAAATATCAGCCATGATCCTGACATGATAAACAATACTTTCAAAGAATTTTACAAAGCATTATATTCATCACAAATAAATCCAACAGATGAGAATATTAACCAATTTCTTAGCAGCATCAATCTTCCTAAAATAAATCAGGAAAATAAAATGGCTCTAGATTCACCTATTTCAGTTCATGAGCTCCATGAAGCCCTCCATCGTATGCCAAATAATAAAGCACCAGGTCCAGATGGTTATCCAGCTGAATTCTACAAAGAATTCTGGACCACACTGGCTCCAACCTTTTACAGCATGGTATTAGAAATAAAGGAAAAGCAAAAAATACCCTCCAATATGAACTTGGCGAATATTTCAGTCCTATTAAAACCAGGAAAGGACCCTACACTCCCATCCAGTTATCGTCCAATTTCATTAATAAACGTAGATCTCAAAATAATCAGCAAAGCTCTAGCCAGAAGGATAGAGAAAATAACCCCTTCCATTATTCACCCTGATCAAACAGGCTTTATAAAAGGTAGACATTCCTACACTAACATGCGCAGATTAATTAACATAATAGATTATTCAACTCTACACAATCTGAAGTCCACAGTTATATCTTTAGATGCCGAAAAAGCATCTGACCGTGTAAACTGGAAACTTTTATTTGCAACTTTAAAAGAATTTGGGTTTGGGTCATCATTTATTGACTGGATAAAAATATTATACAACAACCCAAATGCAAGTGTGAAGACCAATGACAAAACTTCTCCAAACTTCTGCTTACAGAGAGGCACCAGACAGGGCTGCCCACTTTCTCCATCACTCTTTGCCATTTTTATTGAACCTCTGGCAGCTGCCATAAGACAAAATCCAGAAATCAAAGGAATTCAAGCTAAAAATATTGAACATAAAATTAGTCTTTACGCAGATGACATTTTAATTTTCCTTAACAACTCACAAACAACACTTTCTCAAACAATCACACTAATTAATACATTATCTTCAATATCAGACTATTCTATTAACTGGTTAAAGACTACAGCAATGCCCATTAACTGTGACTTTAAAAACATATCTAACACCACTATACAGTCAGGAAATATTAGTTATTTAGGTATAATAATATCTCCCAGACTAACCGAACTAATAAAGTTAAATCATGATCAGCTAATAAAAACAGTGGAGGATGACCTCTCAAGGTGGAACCGCTTGCCCATATCACTTATGGGGAGGGTTTCCACTGTTAAAATGATGGTTTTACCAAAAGTTAATTACCTTTTCTCAATGGTTCCCATCAGACCATCCTCCACTTGGTTTAAATCACTAGACTCCCACATATCCAGATTTCTCTGGAAAAACAAGCCATCCCGCATTAGTCTAAAAACTTTACAACAGACCAAAGACAGAGGTGGGTTGGACCTGCCAAATTTTAATCAATATTTCTTATGTAATAGGCTGCAATGCATCTCCAAGTGGCTTAATCCAAGTTCTTTGGATGAGCCATGGCTGGATGTTGAGCAAGCATTGTGTGAGGATTTAGTCATCTCTGATTTACCATTCATCAGCTCAACTGTCAAGTCATATAAGTGTTTTAAAAGCATTAACATCAGCTCCAGTTTAACGGCTTGGTGGGAATTCCTGAAAGTAACCAAGTCTGCGCTTATTCCATGTAAGCTCACACCCATCTGGAACAATCCTGACTTCCTGCAAAACAAAAAGATGATAAACTTCCCTCGGTGGAAGAATAAAGGAGTAAAGCAGTTAGAACATATAGTAGAAAATGGAAACTTTCTGCCATTTGATGCAATTTCTTCACGGTATGAATTCAGCAGCACCAAATTCTTAGAATAACACCAACTTAAAGCTATTATAAGTAAGAAATACACCACTGATCAACTAAACTTACAGTTACCTATAAGGGTTGCAGAATTCCTAAATCTTAAGGCCCCGAAGCTACTATCCAAAATATACAGATTACTATTGAAGCTAGAAGATTCCATCTCTCTCCCAACTTCTAAATGGGAAGCAGACTTATCCAGCAACTTCAATCAAAATGAATGGTCACAAATCTGCTCAAACACATTCAAAATGACTAAGAATTCAAGCATGCAATTAATACAATTCAAAATTCTACACAGAACTCATTATACGGGACACAGGATGTTCAAGATGGGTCTGTTACACTCACATATCTGTTCACACTGTACTGACAACATGATTGACAGCTACTACCATGCCTTATGGTCTTGTCCACCTGTCCAGAGATTCTGGCTCCAGGTATGTAAAGATCTGTCAGACTGGTTTAAATGTAATATCCCTGCAAACCCCAAATTGTGCCTATTGAGTCACTTAGGTGAAAATAACATAGGGTTTAATTTAGCAAAACCAATCCTCAGCAGCCTGTGCATTGCAAAGAAAACTATCCTTGTGAACTGGAAAAGCAAACAGAATCTGTGTATCCAGCAGTTTAGAAATCTGTTATTAGATTACATCAGCATGGAAATGATGTCTGCCTCCTCAAAGGATCAGTCAGCTGAATTTCACTCTCTCTGGTCTCCTGTGATCAGCTCCATCACTTAGTGTAGGGGGGAAAGTGTGACCTCATCCCGCTCGGGGCTGGGGAGTGGCTGGGTGGCTCAGGTGGCTATGGGTCTGGGGTGGACCCCTGGACGGGGATCTTGGCTGCTTCATTACTGGGGGGGCTAGGTTTCCAGACCTGGCGGGAGGCCTTGGGTTGATCAATGGTTGGAGTTGCCTTTTGGCGGTGGGCGAGGTCGCTGGCGGGGGCTGGATCGGCGGGTATTGGCTCCGTGACGGGTGGCCGTGCCGCTGTGGGGTGGGCGGGGTGCGGGTCCTGGGCTCCGGTGCCCGGGGCTGTCCCCTGCTTCTCGGGGATGGCGGGTCGGCCCTGCCGTGGGGGGGTTGGGCTGACCTGGACCTGCCGCTGCAGTGGGGGCGGGTCCATGCCCTGGTGCCCGGCAGAGGGACCCGGGCCCAAGATAGTTGAGGATGGGGGGGTGCCTGTGTATATATGGGGTGTGTATGGAGGAGTGTAGTGGTACATGAATGTATGGGGGGTGGGGGGGGGGATTGTGGGAGTGTGTTGAGGCATGTATGTGTGGGGGTGTACGTATGAGGGAGTGCGGTGGTGTATATGCGGGGTGTGTATAGAGGATTGTAGCGGTACATGAAGGTATAGGGGGTGAGGGGTGTGTGTATGCGGGAGTGTGTGAGGGGTGTTGGGGTGGAGGTTTAGGGGACTGTGATAGTACATGAGTCTGTGGGGTGTAGGAGGTGTGTGGTGGTTTATATGTGGGGGGTTTATGGGGAGTGTAGTGGAGCATGAGTTTGTGGGGGGTAGGGTTGTGTGTAAGGGGGAGTGTGTTAGGGCATGTAGGTGTGGGGGTGGAGGTTTTGGGGCGTGTGATAGTACATGATTGTGTGGGGGGTTGGGGTTGTGAATGAAGGAGTGGGTGGTGTGTGTGTGTGTGTGTGTGTGTGTGTGTGTGGGAAGGGGTAAGGGCTTGTGTGTGGATAATCTGGTGTTAAATGCATGGGAGATAGGGGTGTGTATATAGAGGAGTATTGAGATGCATGTGTATGGGGGGTAGTGGCCCGTGTGTAGGGGGGAGTGGGGGGGTGCATGTGTATGTAGGTGTATAGGGGGGTGAAGGGTCATGATTATGAAGGGGGTAGGACTTCAGTGAGAGAAGTGGGGAGTTGTGGCGGTTTGTTCTAGGGTAGGTAGAATGAGAAGGGGTGTTTTGTGATGGGCAGGGGGGTGAGTGGGATGTAGGGTTTTGGAGGTGGACTAATCTTTTGGCCGTGTATCTGTTAGAATGGGTGTGTATGTGTATAGATGTATGTGTGGGTCTGTAGGTGTGCATGTGTGTGTAGATGTGTGTGTATACCAGGCTGATGGTGAGGGGGTGTGAATGTGTTGGTGTGTAAAGGAGAAGGGAATGCAACGTGTCTCTGGGTGGGGGCGTCTCCTAGGGGTGTGGGGGCGGTGAGCCCTTGGTCTGTCTCTCCTTCTCCCGCCCCTCCTCTTCTTTGCCCCCCCACTTTTGCATGTGGTTCGTTGGTGCCTTCTGGGGCCGGTGGCGGCTCCTTTATTGGGGTTGCTGAGGGCCCTGGTTGTTGGGGCAGCTGCCCTTGGCCTGTCCTGGCCTTCGGGGGCCCCGGGAATGGGGGACGTGCCTCGTGCCGCAGGTGGCTCATCTTCTTGAGGGAGGCGCGCTTCCCTCGGGACCTAAATCCCCGGACCCCCCTCCTTCCCTTCTTCCAGCACACACAGGCAGGGCGTTGGGAGGTGGACACGTTGATCTGGATGGTGAGAGAGGCCATCAAGGTGGTTTCGATCGCTGCACCCAGCATCGGTTCACCTCCCAGTTTTAATTACACTTAGTCAACATAACACAAAAAAACACACACTGACAACACATGGACATATTTTGGGGGGCGGGCCATGCAGTGTGCGGTGGGCGGGGCTGCTTTGGTGGTCCCGCTCCCAACATGATGTGGTTACTTCTTCCCAATTTTAATTGCAAACAACACACACTTCACAATCATGCATAAGCTGGGAGGGAGGGGGTGACAATGGGGTCCTGCCACGCCCCTATTTCTGGGGCTGTGCCGGAGGAGTTTGGGCGGGGGAGTGGTGCTGTTCAGGGGGCCTGGGTCTGGGCTGGCCTGGCGGGGGTGGGAATGCTGCTGGCCCTGGGTGGTGCTGGATCGGCTGCATGTGTGGGGTGGTGGGGGGGGGGCGTTGACGGGGGTGGGGGGTAGTTGTGGGGCCCTGATCGGGGCCCTCCTATCCCCTGCTCCCCCGGGGGTATCTCACAGGGGACACGTTGGGAAAGAAAGGTGAGGGCGTGCATGAGCCAATGGATGAAGTGGTGAATGAATGTTAGGGTAGAGGGGGGGTGGGGGGGATCAGGGTGAAAGAATTTAGGAAAGTGGATGGCCGCTGGGATAGGAGGAAGGGGGGGTGTATGCAGATGGGTGGGGGTGCGTATGTGGGGTTATGTTGGTGGTACGGGGGAGTGATGGGGTGGGTGTACAATGAGGACTGTGAATGTGGATAGAGGGGTGTAGGGAGGTATGTGTGTGTGTAGAGTGGGGTATGCGTGTATGGAAGAATGGGTGATTATAGAGGGAGCAGGGATGTGTGTATGAGGGGGTGTGTGTGTATAAAGAACGGGGGTAGGAGAGTGTGAGTTTGAGCGTGTGTAAGAGAATGGGTGTATAGGGTGTGTTTAAGGAGGAAGTGTGGATGCGTGTGGGTGTGGGTGGGGGTAGGTGGGTGGGTGCATGTGTGTGTGTGTGTGTGTGTGTGTGTGTGCACATGTGTGTGCGTGTGTGTGCACATGTGTGTGCGTATGTGTGTGTGTGTGTGTGTGTGTGTGCGTGGGTGCGTGGAGGGTCTTGGTGCTCGGGGAGCGCTGCTGGTGCGCTGCTGGTGCGCTGGGGTGCGGCCTGGCTGCCGCTCGGTGGCGGTCTGGGGATCCCGGCCCTCCGTCGGTGTGGGCTGGGCCCTCTGCCTGCGGGGGTGGGGGGTTGCTTCTGGGCTCTTGGGGCCGTGGGGCCCGCGCTCTGTCTGCCCTGGGTGGCCGGTGCCCGGCCCGGACCAGCGAGGACCGGCCCCGCCGGGGCCTGTTCCCCCTGACTGCGGGGGACTCTGGCTGGGACCCCCCTCTGCCTCCTCCTGGGTCGGTGCATGGCTGGCTCCAGGGTGGGGCGGTTGGGGTCTGCGCCTGGGGATGGCTGCCGATGGCCCGGGTCTCGGGGGTAACTCCTGGCGTGCCTCTTGCCTTTGTGTGGGAGGGGTCACACTGGCATGATCACCTTTTCCGGAACACGTTCCACTCTGCATGTTCTGCATGTGACACAGTCACCGAGTCGTCTGCAGGTTTATTCACTAACAGCAGCCAGTTTTCTCATTTCTGTTTGTTTCTCATTTATATTTAACTTTTTAGATTCATAGTTTAGTTACTATGATCTAAAGTTGGCTTGTATGTGTATGTATATGTGTACATATGTATATATATGTGTATATATATATATTATGTGTATACGTGTGTGTATATGTATGTGTATGTATGCGTATGTATGTGTGTGTATATGTATGTGTGTGCCTGTATGTGTGTATGTATACATCTGTAGGTTGTTTTCTTTCTTTTTGTTTTTGGATTATTTTTTAGTTGTTGTTTTTTTTTCTCTCCCTTTTCTCTCCCTTTATCTCTTTCCCTTTTCTTATGAGGTGTTTTTTCTCCTTTCTCTTTCTGTCTTTTGTCTGTCCTCTCTGGTCCAGCAGTACAAACTCTACAATTCAAACAACAATACAAAATAAACATAGAAATAAAATAAAAATTCAGAAAGTGAAGGGAATCATTATATCTATAAAGCTTCCCTTGGCAAAGAAAATTTGCTCAGCAGAACACAGCATCCAGACCATCATTCTGCTTGCCTAAATGCTGGACAAGACAAAAAAAAAAAAAAAGAATTATTCTCCAAATATCCCACACTGAAATGGACGTGCAAAAGCTTACAGCACCTGGTTTTCCCAGGCGGTCTCCCATACAAGTACAGACCAGGCCCAACTCTGCTAGGCTTCTGAGATCAGACGGGATTGGGCGTTTTCAGGGTGGTGTAGCTGTAAGCGTCAGACTGGAAGGGAAATTGTATTTTTATTGCTAGTCTAAAGGAATAAATATGGCACCAGGATGGACCACAACAAGAAGTGACATCACACACGTTTATGACATTTGAATTGTGCTCCAGAAATTACATACAAAGATCAAACAGTGACTTATCAAAGACTACTATGACATCATAACGGAATTATTCTCCAAATATCCTGCACTGAAATGGAAGTGCAAAAGCTTACAGCACCTGGTATTCCCAGGCGGTCTCCCATTCAAGTACCGAGCAGGCTTAACTCTGCTATGCTTCTGAGATCAGACGGGATCGGGCGTTTTCAGGGTGGTGTAGCTGTAAGCGTCAGACTGAAACGGAAATTGTATTTTTATTGCTACTGTAAAGGCATAAATATGGCACCAGGATGAACCAGAACAAGAAGTGACACCACACACGTTTATGACTATTGAATTGTGCTCCAAATATTACATACAAAGATCAAACAGTGACATATCAAAGAGTACTATGACATCATAACGGAGTTATTCTCCAAATGTCCAACAATGAAATGGGCGTGCAAAAGCTTACAGCACCTGGTTTTCCCAGGCGGTCTCCCATTGAGGTACTGACCACGCCCAACTCTGCTTTGCTTGCGAGAGTGGGCGTTTTCAGGGTGGTGTAGCTGTAAGCGTCAGACTGGAACAGAAAGTGTATTTTTATTGCTACTGTAAAGGCATAAATATGGCACCAGGATAAACCAGAACAAGAAGTGACACCACACACGTTTATGACTATTGAATTGTGCTCCAAATATTACATACAAAGATCAACAGTGACATATCAAAGAGTACTATGACATCATAACGGAATTATTCTCCAAATATCCCACCCTGAAATGGACGTGCAAAAGTTTACAGCACCTGGTATTCCCAGGCTGTCTCCCATTCAAGTAGTGACCAGGCCAAACTCTGATTCGCTTCCGAGATCAGGCATTTTCAGGGTGGTGTGGACGTAAGCTTCAGAATGTAAGGGAAATTGTATTTTTATTGCTAGTGTAAAGGAATAAATATGGCAACAGGATGAACCAGAACAAGAAGTGACATCACACACGTTTATGACTATTGAATTGTGCTCCAAATATTACATACAAAGACATATCAAAGAGTACTATGAGATCATAACGGAGTTATTCTCCAAATGTCCCACAATGAAATGGACGTGCAAAAGCTTACAGCACCTGGTTTTCCCGACCAGACCAGACACAACTCTGCTTCGCTTCTGAGATCAGAGGAGATCGGGCGTTTTCAGGGTGGTGTGGCCGTAAGCGTCAGAATGAAACGGAAATTGTATTTTTATTGCTAGTGTAAAGGAATAAATATGGCACCACGACAAGAAGTGACATCACACACTTTTATGACATTTGAATTGTGTTCCAAATATTACATGCAAAGATCAAACAGTGACATATCAAAGAGTACTATGACATCATAACGGAGTTATTCTCCAAATGTCCAACAATGAAATGGATGTGCAAAAGCTTACAGCACCTGGTTTTCCCAGGCGGTCTCCCATTGAGGTACTGACCACGCCCAAGTCTGCTTTGCTTCCGAGATCAGGCATTTTCAGGGTGGTGTGGACGTAAGCTTCAGAATGTAATGGAAATTGTATTTTTATTGCTAGTGTAAAGGAATAAATATGGCAACAGGATGAACCAGAACAAGAAGTGACATCACACACGTTTATGACTATTGAATTGTGCTCCAAATATTACATACAAAGATCAAACAGTGACATATCAAAGAGTACTATGACATCATAACGGAGTTATTCTCCAAATGTCCCACAATGAAATGGACGTGCAAAAGCTTACAGCACCTGGTTTTCCCGACCAGACCAGACACAACTCTGCTTCGCTTCTGAGATCAGAGGAGATCGGGCGTTTTCAGGGTGGTGTGGCCGTAAGGGTCAGACTAGAATGGAAATTGTATTTTTATTGCTAGTGTAAAGGAATAAATATGGCACCACAACAAGAAGTGACATCACACACTTTTATGACATTTGAATTGTGTTCCAAATATTACATGCAAAGATCAAACAGTGACATATCAAAGAGTACTATGACATCATAACGGAGTTACTCTCCAAATGTACCACAATGAAATGGACGTGCAAAAGCTTACAGCACCTGGTTTTCCCAGGCGGTCTCCCTTTGAAGTAGTGACCAGGCCAAACTGTGCTTTGCTTCTGAGATCAGACGAGATCAGGCGTTTTCAGGGTGGTGTGGCCGTAAGCGTCAGACTGGAACGGAAATGGTATTTTTATTGCTAGAGTAAAGACATAACTATGGCACCACTGAGATCTGAGATCAGACGGGATCGGGCATTTTCAGGGTTGTGTAGCTGTAAGCGTCAGACTGGAACGGAAATTGTATTTTTATTGCTAGTGTAAAGGAATAAATATGGCACCAGTATGAACCACAACAAGAAGTGACATCACACACTTTTATGACATTTGAATTGTGTTCCAAATATTACATACAAAGATCAAACAGTGACATATCAAAGAGTACTATGACATCATAATGGAATTATTCTCCAAATACCCCACACTGAAATGGAAGTGCAAAAGCTTACAGCACCTGGTATTCCCAGGAGGTCTCCCATTCAAGTACCGAGCAGGCGCAACTCTGCTAGGCTTCTGAGATCAGACGAGATCAGGCGTTTTCAGGGTGGTGTAGCTGTAAGCGTCAGACTGGAACGGAAATTGTATTTTTATTGCTACTGTAATGGCATAAATATGGCACCAGGATAAACCACAACACAAAGCGACATCACACACTTTTATGACATTTGAATTGTGCTCCAAATATTACATACAAAGATGAAACAGTGACATATCAAAGAGTACTATGACATCATAATGGAATTATTCTCCAAATACCCCACACTGAAATGGAAGTGCAAAAGTTTACAGCACGTGGTATTCCCAGGCGGTCTTCCATTCAAGTACCGAAACGGGCCCAACTCTGCTAGGCTTCTGAGATCAGACGGGATCGGGCGTTTTCAGGGTGGTGTAGCTGTAAGCGTCAGACTGGAACGGAAATTGTATTTTTATTGCTACTGTAAAGGCATAAATATGGCACCAGGATAAACCACAACACAAAGCGACATCACACACTTTTATGACATTTGAATTGTGCTCCAAATATTACATACAAAGATGAAACAGTGACATATCAAAGAGTACTATGACATCATAATGGAATTATTCTCCAAATACCCCACACTGAAATGGAAGTGCAAAAGCTTACAGCACGTGGTATTCCCAGGCGGTCTCCCAATCAAGTACTGACCAGGCCCAACTCTGCTTTGCTCCTGAGATCAGATGAGATGAGATCAGGCGTTTTCTGGGTGGTGTGGCCGTAAGCGTCAGACTGGAGCGGAAAGTGTATTTTTATTGCTAGAGTAAAGGCATAACTATGGCACCACAACAAGAAGTGACATCACACACTTTTATGACATTTCAATTGTGTTCCAAATATTACATGCAAAGATCAAACAGTGACATATCAAAGAGTACTATCACGTCATAACGGAGTTATTCTCCAAATGTACCACAATGAAATGGAAGTGCAAAAGCTTACAGCACCTGGTATTCCCAGGCGGTCTTCCATTCAATTACTGACCAGGCCCAACTCCTCTTTGCTTCCGAGATCAGACAAGATCGGGCGTTTTCAGGGTGGTGTGGCCGTAAGCGTCAGACTGTAACGGAAATAATATTTTTATTGCTACTGTAAAGGCATAAATATGGCACCAGGATGAACCAGAACAAGAAGTGACATCACACACGTTTTTGACATTTGAATTGTGCTCCAAATATTACATGCAAAGATCAAACAGTGACATATCAAAGAGTACTATGACATCATAACGGAGTTATTCTCAAAATGTACCACAATGAAATGGAAGTGCAAAAGCTTACAGCACCTGGTATTCCCAGGCGGTCTCCCATTCAAGTACCGAGCAGGCGCAACTCTGCTAGGCTTCTGAGATCAGACGGGATCGTGCGTTTTCAGGGTGGTGTAGCTGTAAGCGTCAGACTGGAACGGAAATTGTATTTTTATTGCTAGTGTAAAGGCATAAATATGGCACCAGGATGAACCAGAACAAGAAGTGACATCACACACGTTTATGACATTTGAATTGTGCTCCAAATATTACATGCAAAGATCAAACAGTGACATATCAAAGAGTACTATGACATCCTAACGGAGTTATTCTCAAAATGTACCACAATGAAATGGAAGTGCAAAAGCTTACAGCACCTGGTATTCCCAGGCGGTCTTCCATTCAAGTACTGACCAGGCCCAACTCCTCTTTGCTTCCGAGATCAGACAAGATCGGGCGTTTTCAGGGTGGTGTGGCCGTAAGCGTCAGACTGGAACGGAAATAATATTTTTATTGCTACTGTAAAGGCATAAATATGGCACCAGGATGAACCAGAACAAGAAGTGACACCACACACGTTTATGACTATTGAATTGTGCTCCCAATATTACATACAAAGATGAAACAGTGACATATCAAAGAGTGCTATGAGATTATAACAGAATTATTCTCCAAATATCCCACACTGAAATGGAAGTGCAAAAGCTTACAGCACCTGGTATTCCCAGGCGGTCTTCCATTCAAGTACTGACCAGGCCCAACTCCTCTTTGCTTCCGAGATCAGACAAGATCGGGCCTTTTCAGGGTGGTGTGGCCGTAAGCGTCAGACTGGAACGGAAATAAAAATTTTATTGCTACTGTAAAGGCATAAATATGGCACAAGGATGAACCAGAACAAGAAGTGACATCACACAAGTTTATGACATTTGAATTGTGCTCCCAATATTACATACAAAGATGAAACAGTGACATATCAAAGAGTGCTATGAGATTATAACAGAATCATTCTCCAATTATCCCACACTGAAATGGAAGTGCAAAAGCTTACAGCACCTGGTATTCCCAGGCATAAAATGAATCAACTGTTCATTCTGAGTGTTTGAAAGGTCAGCAAGACTACGCCAACAATAAGCACTTACTGTCTTCCAAATATCAAGTCAGTGCCTGTTTTAAGGTCATTTTGCAGACCAAATCCTGAAAAACACCATTTGGATCAAAAGCTCACAAGAGAGATAGAAGCACTTATGGTCACTATTCAGCATCAGTGTGTCTGTTTGAGGGATTCTCCATGTAATATCTTCATCAGCTAGCGTTGGTAGAGTTTGTCTTTTTCAACCGTCCCAACAGGAAGCACTTCCTGATTTAAAAAATACAGTTAATGCTCGTGTTGGGCCCATAACAAGGACCGTTCATCAGACCTCTTTCTTCCATGAAGTCCAGAGCTGCTCTTCTTCCATGTTGTTTCTCACATGCATTTTTCTGATGAGGCTGGTCAAATTTTTATTCTGAATGCTTCCACAAACTCCACCTATTTCTTCCACAAGTTTCTACGATGGGGGTATTGCCCATCAGACGGTCCATCAAGGAACAATGCTGTCATGAAGAATGCAAAACATTAGGTGTTGGTGATTGGTCAATTAGCTTTCAGTGTGTTTACTTCATTAAGATTTGGAACAGACAAGGACACAGTTCTGTGAAACTTTTAACTGGGCACTGTTAAAATATTATTCAATTCAAGATAAAACCTGGATTCAATCCTACTTTCAGATCAACAAGAGTCTGAATCCATAATGGATCCTGAAAGGATTTCTTTCCACTGTCAGGAAAATGTGCAGTTTTTCTCAAGTCAGGACAGAAAGACAACCCAACTTTCAAGCACTTTCCAACAATTCCTTCAAAGAAAGTGCATAAAGTTGAAGTATATCTCATACTGAAATTTCCAAAGACATATATGACTGAAGAAGACAAATGTCCAGAGGACACATAACTACCCCAACAAAGGGCACTTACTGCAGCGAGAAACAAAGTCAGTGTTTGTGTCGGGGTAAATATTCTGACCAGATATATAAAGCGTGGAAGTGAATCCTGGACTGCAATCTGTTGAATATAACCTATGCTTTAGTTTCAATTTTACTTTGCATAGTGGACATTGTCACAACCAAGACAACCCCAAAGAGAAGCACTTGTGAAGAAAAGAATCAACAGTGGTTCCTTTGAGGTGATCTGAGAGTGATTTAAGACTAAACATGATCAATCACACTAATATCGTACTAATCATACTAATATGATTTATTTTAATACACAAATGTCCAGAGGACATATAACTACCTCAACAAGAAGCACTTACTGCAGCGAGAAACAAAGTCAGTGTTTGTGTCAGGGTAATTATTCTGACCAGATATATAAAGCGCCGTGTGAATCCTGGACTGCAATCTGTTGAATATAAACTATGCTTTAGTTTCAATTTTTCTTTGCATAGTGGACATTGTCACAACCAAGACAATCCCAAAGAGAAGCACTTGTGAAGAAAAGAATCAACAGTGGTTCCTTTGAGGTGATCTGAGAGTGATTTAAGACTGAACATGATCAATCACACTAATATCGTACTAATCATACTAATATGATTTATTTTAATACACAATTTAGAAATTGTATTGCTGCTGTTGCTAAGCAACACCAAGTAAGTTTCAAGTTCTATACTGACATCATCTGAATGGGTGGGGCTGATTTCTTGCTTTGATGCTCTGTGACATCATTATGACACCTTTTATCCATATACAAGAGGCAAGTTTCCATCTGCAGATCCTGACTACGAAGTGAGGGACGACATCCACAATGACAACCTCCTGCATTATTTTCCAGCTGATTTCAAGGATAACGGTAAGTGTATCTCTGCCAAGTACTTCCGTGACTGGAGCGTCAGACTGGAATGGAAATTGTATTTTTATTGCTACTGTAAAGGCATAAATATGGCACCAGGATGAACCACAACACGAAGCGACATCAGAAAATTTATGACATTTGAATTGTGCTCCCAATGTTACAAACAAAGATGAAACAGTGACATATCAAAGAGTACTATGACATAATAACGGAGTTATTCTCCAAATGTACCACAATGAAATGGAAGTGCAAAAGCTTACAGCACCTGGTATTCCCAGGCCGTCTCCCATTCAAGTACTGACCAGGCCCAACTCCTCTTTGCTTCCAAGATCAGACGTTTTCAGGGTGGTGTGGCCGTAAGTGTCAGATTGAAAAAGAAATTGTATTTTTATTGCTAGTGTAAAGGAATAAATATGGCACAAGGATGAACCAGAACAAGAAGTGACATCACACACGTTTATGACTATTGAATTGTGTTCCAAATATTACATACAAAGATCAAACAGTGACATATCAAAGAGTACTATGACATCATAACGGAGTTATTCTCCAAATGTACCACAATGAAATGGAAGTGCAAAAGCTTACAGCACCTGGTATTCCCAGGCGGTCTACCATTCAAGTACTGACCAGGCCCAACTCCTCTTTGCTTCCGAGATCAGACGAGTTCGGGCGTTTTCAGGGTGGTGTGGCCGTAAGCGTCAGATTGAAACGGAAATTGTATTTTTATTGCTAGTGTAAAGGCATAAATATGGCACCAGGATGAACCAGAACAAGAAGTGACATCACACACATTTATGACATTTGAATTGTGCTCCAAATATTACATACAAAGATCAAACAGTGACATATCAAAGAGTACTATGACATCATAATGGAATTATTCTCCAAATACCCCACACTGAAATGGAAGTGCAAAAGCTTACAGCACCTGGTATTCCCAGGCAGTCTCCCATTCAAGTACCGAACAGGCCCAACTCTGCTAGGCTTCTGAAATCAGACTGGATCGGGCGTTTTCAGGGTGGTGTACCTGTAAGCGTCAGACTGGAACGGAAATTGTATTTTTATTGCCACTGTAAAGGCATAAATATGGCACCAGGATGAACCACAACAAGAAGTGAAATCACATACTTTTATGACATTTGAATTAATCTCCAAATATCACATAAAATGATCAAACAGTGAGATATCAAAGAGTACTATGACATCAGAACGGAATTATTCTCCAAACATCCCACACTGAAATGGACGTGCGAAAGCTTACAGTACGTGGGATTCCCAGGCGGTCTCCCATTCAAGTACTGACCAGGCCCAACTCTGCTTTGCTTCCGAGATCAGACGAGATCGGGCGTTTTGGGGGGGGAGGGTAGATCTTTTAATATTGAAATTCAATAAATACAATAAAACCAGTATACACAGCACAGAACAACAAAGGAAAAAAATACTAACACTATATACAACACAGACACAATCACGTAAAACAAAACTGACACATATGGGTTATTTACAATACTCACAATTACAAGAAAAACAAGACAACACATACAAGGAAATTTAAAGGAAAACATGAGGCAGAGGGAACAGACAACAGAACACTAGACAGTGATATATATATATATATATATATATATATATATATATATATATATATATATATATATATATTTTTTTTTTTTTTTTTTTTTTTTTTTCTTTTCTTTTTTTTGTTGATTTTTTTATTGTATTTTTTTTTTTTTTTTATTTATTTATTTTTTTTTAATGTTATCTTGTACTGTTCATTGAAAGTGCTTAGTGAGTCCAACTTCCTAGGCAAAAGAGTCCGGGATGGGCTGAGCAGATGAGGGGGCAGTGAGTCCGTGATTGCCAGGATGGAAGTCTTTAAACCGTTTAAATGGTCATGGCCAGAGTGTCATTCGGATGGATGGAGAAAAGCGACTGATTGGGGGTAAAGGTAGTGATGAAGCGATGCTCCTTAGCCGAGTGCAGGTGACGTAGGTGGACGGTGAGGAGACGGGTGAAGATGGGCCAGTGGCGTGCGGTGCGGTGGTCAAAGTGGTAGATGTTCCTGACGATGTAGATGGTATACCGGGCTATGGACAGCATGAGATGACAGAGGTGGCGGTTTTCCCCAGAGCGGCTGATGGAGGGCCCAAAGAGGAGATGCCATGGTTCCTGGTCGCCTCCCCCAAGAGAGGCCGGCGTTGGGAGTCTCCAAGACAGTCTCCGGGCGAGCAGATCCTGCACCCGGGTCCAGAAGGGGCGGACGGCCGGGCACGTAATGAAGAGGTGATGGAGATCCTCGTAAGACCCACCACACACCGGACAATCTCTGCCATACCTGTCTGGGTATATAGTGTGCAGTGTAGCGCGCGTGTAAATCAGTCTATGTTTCAATTTGAACTCAAAATTTGCGAGCTGGGGTGAGGTGTACCATTGGAATGTCGTGGCCCAGATGGGTGTGATGTCATGAGTAGGGTATGAACGGGACCAGGCATGTTCAACTGCAGGAGCCCTGACCACACGAGCCAACACTAACCGGTAGAAGGTGCGAGTGTGCAGGGAGGTGAAACGCCTGACTGAACCATCAAAATGTATATCAAAATCAAGGGGGGCGAAGCCCACATCAGGAGGCGTGCCACCTGTTAGCAGGGCGCCCCACCATCTGAACAGGTACTCTTTAAATGAGTTTAACAACACCAAAACTGATTTTCTTCTAAACACCACTCTCGACATGACAAATTTTCTACGGACAAATTCAATGTTCCAATCCCCAAAAGGTGAAAAAATATCCTTTACAACTGTTAACCCAGCTCTCTCCATAGACTCTCCCATCATCTTTCTCCTCTCTTTGGAGGGAGAAGAGAGGAGGTCTGGATTGAATCGGAGAGGCATTTTACACAAATCAATCCATGAACCAGGAACTGCCACAGCAAAAGGCCTCAAAGCGGCCCACGCCTGCAAGGCTTCCCTTACAAAGTTCGGGAGGACCCCGAGCACTGGGCTGGGGGGCAACAGACAAAGATTAAATGCACCAAAATTATTCAATACGCTCAGATCCATCAAGAAAAACTCCTTCCAGTGAGCCCGACAGACTGGATCCAGAAATTTCCTGAGCACTTTTAGTCTCAGCGCCTGTTTTTTCAATACTAGATCAATTAAATTCAGACCTCCCTTATCAACATCATTGATCATTACATTGTGTGCGACCAAACAACGACTGTTACCCCAGAGAAGCTTGGATAAAATTACAGAAATTCGATTTGCACAGTCTCCGGGCAGCTCGCTCACACCTAGAGCATGGGTCAATTTCGACAGACATAAAGCATTCACTACTAAAACTCTACCTCTTAGTCCCAAATTCCTAAATTTTAAGAAATTCAATTTAGCTACTAACTTTTTAACTAAATCTTCCCACATTTTCCTATTTGATTCTACACCATCTTTACCTACAAGCACCCCTAAGACCCTGTACGTGCTCCCCGCTTCCGAAGATGCACTGACAAAGGCTGAGGAGTTACGCTACCACAAAATGCAACAGAAGTTTTTTCAAAGTTTATTTTTGCACCCGAGGCCAGACCATAAATTTTCAACACGTGCAAGGACGCCTCAAGACTTTCGGTGTCTCGCAAAAATAAATTTGTGTCATCTGCAAACTGTAGCACCTTATACGCAGCTCCTTCCGGGGAGAGTATGCCCCTGACACTACACTCTGACATCAACATGGCAGCCAGAGGCTCAGCCACGAGGCTATAAAGAAAAGCAGAGAGGGGGCATCCCTGACGGATAGAACGCCTCACAGGAAAAATATCTGTCATCGCACCATTACATTTGACCTTACTAGAAGCAGATCCATACAATAATCTTATCCAATTAACAAAATTTGAACCAAATCCCATTTTTTCCAATACAGCAAATAGAAAGCTATGCTCCACTCTATCAAACACTTTATTAAAATCTACGCTTACATGAATACCACCTGTTTTATGCATCACATTTAATAAATATTTTATAGACAAAATTGAGTCCGAGATGTCCCGGCCAGGGACACTGTAAGCCTGGGCAGATAAAACAACCGACTCCATTACACCTCTGATACGGCCCGCTAAAAGTTTGGCAAGAATTTTATAATCCACATTCAATAAGCTGATTGGCCTGTAATTTTCCAATTTATTTCTGTCTCCCTTCTTAAAAGCAAGGGACACTACACTCAAAGCAAAGGAACTTGAGGCTCTCCCCTCTCTCTCCATCTCCTGAAAGAGTCGAAGGAGAATAGGCGCCAGCCTGGATGCAAAGCACCTGTAGAATTCACTGGTGAGCCCATCCTCACCTGGGGCTTTGCCAGTACTGAGGAGCTTTACTGCAGATCTGACCTCCTCTAACACAAGAGGCGCATCACACGCCTCAGCCTCAGCATCTAACAACCTGCCACTTAAAGAATTGACCACCTCATCTAAACGATTTACTAAGACACCCTCCGAACTAAACAAAGCACCATAGAACTTTCCCACAACACCCAACACATCATCAATATCTGACATCTCCTCTCCCTCACTATTTATCAGTTTTTCAATATACATTTTTTTTTTGCCTCACCTTCTCCATTGCGAAGAAAAAACCTGTAGATCTTTCACCCTGCACAGTATACTGCGCTCTTGCACGCAGCATGGCACCTCCACATTTAGAGATTTCAATATTATCCAGCTGAGCTTTAACTTCTAAATATTCAGGATTTACTGGACCACTAGTAAAAGCTGACCTAATCACAATGTCCCTCAGCCTATGTTTTAACTGAGTCTCCTCTGCCTTTAACAACCAGTTCTTCTGTTTGCTAAAATTTATTGAAAGGCGCTTTATTCTCTCCTTTGCCTCTTCCCACCAGTCCACAATTGACCCAATACATTCCATTTCCATATCAAAAGAATCAAACAACCTATTCATCTTTTTGCAATAATTCTCATCTGCAAGCAAAGAATTATTTCAAATCCACAACCCCCCCGTTCGCTGCCCTTTAAAAGGGCTAAAATCTACTCGCAGTGGAGAATGGTCGCTTAACCAAGTGTCATCATAGAAAACTGAGGCCGTTCGCCTCAAGAAGCCTTCAGACATCAAACATAAATCAATACGGGACTGTTTTAACACCCCTAAGACAACTTGCCGTCTGGAAAAAACTCTCTTGTTGAAATTCAGAGCTCTCCAGCCTTCAATCATACCATATCGGGACATAAGGTCCAACAAGTGCGTCCTAGACACGTCATTTCTATACACATTACTAACACTTAAGTCTATTTTCGTAAGGGCTACATTGAAATCACCAATAACAATAGTTCCTAAAGTAACATAAGTAAAGACAGAGGAAAAAAGAATCTTCCTTTCCTGCTCCTCATTCGGAGCATAAATATTGATAAGCCTAAATGCAAAAGGCTGGACAAAATCAACAACAACAAAAGCACCTCCAGGATCCGCATGGACCAGTGTGGGCGTCCCAAAAAAGTCAGTTTTTACAATAGTAGCTACACCACGCGAAAGTGCAGAGCCAAGAGCACAAAAGACAGTTCCCACGCCCATTGCCTGCACTGCACGCACATGAGATGGCTCCCAATGAGTCTCCTGCAAACACAGTACACCCCAGCTCAATGAGTGGAGCGCACTGTGCATGCGAACGGGGCTCCGCAGCCCACCTGTGTTAAGGGACACAAGGGAAAAAGCCATGAGCATGAGGGAGAAAGAGGTGCACACAACGAACATCATTTAGACTTTTTAGAAATCTCTTTCCCATCACTATCACTTAGCCTTTTATTAGACTGCACTTCCAGAACTATCGGGAATTCCTCAGCAGCTCCAGACTCCCCAGAGCTGGATGAAACAGTGGGGGACGCGCCAGAGGCCGGTGTACTGGGCATAGGGACACGGGACTGATCCCGGGTCGCGCCGCCCGCACCACGTGCACCACGCCCCCGAGACCTGCTCCGTTCCCCAGCCTCATTGACTGCCTTTTTTTGAGCCAGTGTCCTGCTCAGGCTGAATGTCTCCTCCTGAATAGTTGGCTGCGCACTCTCAGTGCTCTCTCTGCGCTCACCCAGTCTAGAGAATTGGGCCACAGCTGGCACCAACCTCTCTCCTTCAGAGGTAAAGTGAGGAAGCAGCCCACCACTCAACCTCCTCCCGAGTTCGACCGCCCCCACTGTGGCCTTAGGAGTGAGGTCTTCACAGGCCTCCTCCCCTTGGTCAGGAGCAGAGCACAAACTTCTTTAGCCGCTCTCATGAGCACAATAGGCACCATTTCCTCCACACCCTCAATGTCCGGCACAACAGTTAATTCCTTGTCATATATCCGGTTCCTCTCACTCACATTAAGACCATCCATGTTTTTGTTTTGTCCATTAACCAAAGGAGGTAGTCCAGGGGCGAGCAGGGTTCAAAGCCATGATTTCCGCCCAAAGAGCCAAGGCTCAAAAAGGGAGAAACCAAAATCACTCCTCCACAGCAGGAGTGCTGGGAGGAGGAAAAAAACACCAAAAACAAAAAGGGGAAACCAAAATAAAAAAGGAAACAAAAGATAACAGCCACACAAAATAACAGCACCTCTCCACTTTCCCTCCAAAACACTTCCTCGTTAGGACACACCCACTGGGCGTTTTCAGGGTGGTGTGGCCGTAAGCGTCAGACTGGAGCGGAAACTGTATTTTTATTGCTAGAGTAAAGGCATAACTATGGCAGCACAACAAGAAGTGAGATCACACACTTTTATGACGTTTGAATTGTGCTCCAAATATTACATGCAAAGATCAAACAGTGACATATCAAAGAGTACTATGACGTCATAACGGAGTTATTCTCCAAATGTACCACAATGAAATGGAAGTGCAAAAGCTTACAGCACCTGGTATTCCCAGGCGGTCTCCCATTCAAGTACCGAACAGGCCCAACTCTGCTAGGCTTCTGAGATCAGACGGGATCGGGCGTTTTCAGGGTGGTGTAGCTGTAAGCGTCAGACTGGAATGGAAATTGTATTTTTATTGCTACTCTTAAGGCATAAATATGGCACCAGGATGAACCAGAAAAAGAAGTGACACCACACACGTTTATGACTATTGAATTGTGCTCCAAATATTACATACAAAGATCAAACAGTGACATATCAAAGACTACTATGACATCATAACGGAGTTATTCTCCAAATGTCACACAATGAAATGGACGTGCAAAAGCTTACAGCACCTGGTGTTCCCAGGTGGTCTCCCATACAAGTACTGACCAGGCCCAACTCTGCTTTGCTTACGATATCAGACGAGATCGGGCGTTTTCAGGGTGGTGTGGCCGTAAGCGTCAGACTGGAGCGGAAACTGTATTTTTATTGCTAGAGTAAAGGCATAACTATGGCAGCATAACAAGAAGTGAGATCACACACTTTTATGACATTTGAATTGTGTTCCAAATATTACATGCAAAGATCAAACAGTGACATATCAACGAGTACTATGACGTCATAACGGAGTTATTCTCCAAATGTACCACAATGAAATGGAAGTGCAAAAGCTTACAGCACCTGGTATTCCCAGGCGGTCTCCCATTCAAGTACCGAGCAGGCGCAACTCTGCTAGGCTTCTGAGATGAGATGGGATCGGGCGTTTTCAGGGTGGTGTAGCTGTAAGCGTCAGACTGGAACGAAAATTGTATTTTTATTGCTAGAGTAAAGGCATAACTATGGCACCACAACAAGAAGTGACATCATACACTTTTATGACATTTGAATTGTGTTCCAAATATTACATGCAAAGATCAAACAGTGACATATCAAAGAGTACTATGACATCATAACGGAGTTATTCTCCAAATGTACCACAATGAAATGAAAGTGCAAAAGCTTACAGCACCTGGTATTCCCAGGCATAAAATGAATCAACTGTTCATTCTGAGTGTTTGAAAGGTCAGCAAGACTACCCCAACAATTAGCACTTACTGTCATCCAAATATCAAGTCAGTGCCTGTGTTAAGGTCATTTTGCAGACCAAATCCTGAAAAACACCATTTGGATCAAAAGCTCACAAGAGAGATAGAAGCACTTATGGACACTATTCAGCATCAGTGTGTCTGTTTGAGGGATTCTCCGTGCAATATCTTCATCAGCTAGCGTTGGTAGAGTTTGTCTTTTTCAACCGTCCCAACAGGAAGCACTTCCTGATTTAAAAAAAAACAGTTAATGCTCGTGTTGGGCCCATAGCAAGGACTGTTCATCAGACCTCTTTCTTCCATGAAGTCCAGAGCAGCTCTTCTTCCATGTTGTTTCTCACATGCATTTTTCTGATGAGGCTTGTCCAACTTTTTTCCTGAATGCTTCCACAAACTCCACCTATTTCTTCCACAAGTTTCTACGATGGGGGTATTGCCCATCAGACGGTCCATCAAGGAACAATGCTGTCATGAAGAATGCAAAACATTAGGTGTTGATCATAGGTCAATTAGCTTTCAGTGCGTTTACTTCATGAAGATTTGGAACAGACAAGGATACAGTTCTGTGTAACTTTTAACTGGGCACTGTTAAAATATAATTCAATTCAAGATAGAACCTGGATTCAATCCTACTTTCAGATCAACAAGAGTCTGAATCCATAATGGATCCTGATAGGATTTCTTTCCCGTGTGAGGAAAATGTGCAGTTTTTCTCAAGTCAGGAGAGAAAGACACCCCAACTTTCAAGCACTTTCCAACAATTCCTTCAAAGAAAGTGCATAAAGTTGAAGTATATCTCATACTGAAATTTCCAAAGACATATATGGCTGAAGAAGACAAATGTCCAGAGGACATATAACTACCCCAACAAAAAGCACTTACTGCAGCGAGAAACAAAGTCAGTGTTCGTGTCGGGGTAATTATTCTGAACAGATATATAAAGCGTCGTGTGAATCCTGGACTGCAATCTGTTGAATATAAACTATGCTTTATTTTCAATTTTACTTTGCATTGTGGACATTGTCACAACCAAGACAACCCCAAAGAGAAGCATTTGTGAAGAAAAGAATCAACAGTGGTTCCTTTGAGGTGATCTGAGAGTGATTTAAGACTAAACATGATCAATCAGCTTTCAATCAGTTTACTTCATGAAGATTTGGAACAGACAAGGACACAGTTCTGTGTAACTTTTAGCTGGGCACTGTTAAAATATTATTCAATTCAAGATAAAAACCTGGATTCAATCCTACTTTCAGATCAACAAGAGTCTGAATCCATAATGGATCCTGAAAGGATGTCTTTCCACTGTGAGGAAAATGTGCAGTTTTTCTCAAGTCAGGACAGAAAGACACCCCAACTTTCAAGCACTTTCCAACAATTCCTTTAAAGAAAGTGCATAAAGTTGAAGAATATCGCATACTGAAATTTCCTAAGACATATATGGCTGAAGAAGACAAATGTCCTCTCCCTGAGCCGTCACCTTATCGTGGTGGAGGGGTTTGTGCGTCCCGAAGATCCTAGCAGCTATGTTGTCGGGGGCTTTATGCCCCTGGTAGGGTCACCCATGGCAAACAGGTGTCTAGGGGAGGGACCAGACCAAGCACGGCTCATAGACCCCTATGACGATGACAAACCTGGGCATAAATGTTCCCTTGCCCGGACGCGGGTTACCGGGACCCCCCTCTGGAGCCAGGCCTGGAGGCGGGGTACGAGAGCGAGCGTCTGGTGGCCGGGCCTTCGCCCATGGGGCCCGGTCGGGCTCAGCCCGAAAGGGTTACATGGGCCCCACCTCCCGTGGGCTCACCATCTGCGGGAGGAGCCGTAGGGGTCGGGTGCAATGTGAGCTGGGCGGCAGCAAGGGGCGGGGACCCTGGCGGTCCGATCCCCGGCTGCAGAAGCTGGCTCTAGGGACGTGGAACGTCACCTCTCTGGTGGGGAAGGAGCCTGAGCTTGTGCGCGAGGTTGAGCGGTTCCGACTAGATATAGTTGGACTCACCTTGACGCATGGCTTGGGCTCTGGAGCCAGTACCCTCGAGAGGGGCTGGACCTTCTTCCACTCTGGAGTTGCTCATGGTGAGAGGCGCCGAGCAGGTGTGGGCATTCTCATCAGCCCCCAGCTTGGTGCCTGCACGTTGGGGTTTACCCCGGTGGATGAAAGGGTAGTTTCCCTCCGCCTCCGGGTGGGGGGACGGGTCCTGACTGTTGTCTGTGCTTATGCGCCGAACAGCAGTTCAGAGTACCCACCCTTTCTGGGGTCCTTGGAGGGAGTGCTGGAGGGTGCTCCTTCTGGGGACTCCATTGTTCTGCTGGGGGACTTCAATGCTCACGTGGGCAATGACAGTGAGACCTGGAGGGGAGTGATTGGGAGGCATGGTCCCCCCCCTCTGAACCCAAATGGTGTTTTGTTATTGGACTTCTGTGCTCGTCATGGATTGTCTATAACGAACACCATGTTCCAGCATAAGAGTGTCCATATGTACACCTGGCATCAGGATTCCCTGGGCCGCAGTTCAATGATCGACTTTGTAGTCGTATTGTCGGACCTGCGGCCACATGCCTTGGACACTCGGGTGAAGAGGGGGGCGGAGCTGTCAACTGATCACCACCTGGTGGTGAGTTGGCTCAGATGGTGGGGGAGGAAGCCAGTCAGAGCTGGCAGGCCCAAACGTGTTGTGAGGGTCTGCTGGGAACGTCTGGCTGAGTCCCCTGTCAGAGCGAGCTTCAACTCCCACCTTCAGCAGAGCTTCGAACATGTCCCGGGTGAGGCGGGGGACATTGAGTCCGAATGGGCTGTGTTCCGTGCCTCTATTGCTGAGGCGGCCAGCCGGAGCTGTGGCTGCAAGGTCGTTGGTGCCTGTCGTGGCGGTAATCCCAGGACTCGTTGGTGGACACCAGCAGTGAGGGATGCTGTCAAGCTGAAGAAGGAGTCCTATCGGGCCTTCTTGGCCTGTGGGACTCTGGAGGCAGCTGATGGGTACCGACGGGCTAAGCGGCATGCGGCTTCGGCCGTTGCCGAGGCAAAAACTCGGGCATGGGAGGAGTTTGGCGAGGCCATGGAGAAAGACTTCCGGACGGCTTCGAGGAGATTCTGGTCCACCATCCGGCGGCTCAGGGGGGGGAAGCAGTGCTCCATCAATACTGTGTACAGTGGAGATGGGGAGCTGCTGACCTCAACTCGGGACGTTGTGGGTCGGTGGAGGGAATACTTCGAAGACCTCCTCAATCCTACCAACACGGCTTCCCATGAGGGAGCAGAGCTGGTGGACTCAGGGGTGGACTCTCCTATCTCTGGGGCTGAAGTCGCTGAGGTGGTCAAAAAGCTCCTTGGCGGCAAGGCCCCGGGGGTGGATGAGATCCGCCCGGAGTTCCTTAAGGCTCTGGATGCTATGGGGCTGTCCTGGCTGACACGCCTCTGCAGCATCGCGTGGACATCGGGGGCAGTACCGCTGGATTGGCAGACTGGGGTGGTGGTCCCCCTTTTTAAGAAGGGGGACCGGAGGGTGTGTTCCAATTACAGGGGACTCACACTCCTCAGCCTCCCTGGTAAGGTCTATTCAGGGGTCCTGGAGAGGAGGGTCCGCCGGATAGTCGAATCCCGGATTGAGGAGGAGCAGTGTGGTTTTCGTCCTGGTCGCGGAACAGTGGACCAGCTCTATACCCTCTCTGGGGTCCTGGAGGGGGCATGGGAGTTTGCCCAACCAGTCTACATGTGCTTTGTGGACCTGGAGAAGGCATTCGACCGTGTCCCCCGGGGGCTCCTGTGGGGGGTACTCCGGGAGTATGGGGTACCGGACCCCCTTGTACGAGCTGTCCGGTCCCTGTACAACAGGTGTCAGAGCTTGGTCCGCATTGCCGGTAGTAAGTCGGATTCGTTTCCGGTGAGGGTTGGACTCCGCCAAGGCTGCCCTTTATCACCGATTCTGTTCATAACTGATAGGATTTCTTTCCACTGTGAGGAAAATGTGCAGGTTTTTCTCAAGTCAGGACAGAAAGACACGCCAACTTTCAAGCACTTTCCAACAATTCCTTCAAAGAAAGTGCATAAAGTTGAAGTATATCTCATACTGAAATTTCCAAAGACATATATGGCTGAAGAAGACAAATGTCCAGAGGACACATAACTACCCCAACAAGAAGCACTTACTGCAGCGAGAAACAAAGTCAGTATTTGTGTCGGGGTAATTATTCTGACCAGATATATAAAGCGTCGTGTGAATCCTGGAAAGCAATCTGTTGAATATAAACTATGCTATATTTTCAATTTTACTTTGCATTGTGGACATTGTCACAACCAAGACAACCCCAAAGAGAAGCACTTGTGAAGAAAAGAATCAACAGTGGTTCCTTTGAGGTGATCTGAGAGTGATTGAAGACAGAACTTGATGGCATCAGGTTCAAACACGATTGATACTATGGCCGTCTTCAAACCAATCACTTACAAATAAAACATTAAATGGCATAAAATGAATCAACTGTTCATTCCGAGTGTTTGAAAGGTCAGCAAGACTACCCCAACAATTAGCACTTACTGTCTTCCAAATATCAAGTCAGTGCCTGTGTTAAGGTCATTTTGCAGACTGTAATGAACAGGTTTGTTCATTACGGGTTCACGCAAGCACTTTGCACATTGCACTTTAAAATATTCACAGCATTTGGTTATTCACTCTGCACTTGGGGAAGTGCTAATTTTCACATAAAGAAATTGCACATGATTGTCGTTTTAAAATAAATATATTTGTTTGTTGGGATGTTTGTTGCCCGTGGGTCCGGCCGGGGAGGCGTCACTTCCGGTAATGGCGGCCGCCGGTCCTGCGGGGCAGCACGACAGTTATGATGGGATAAGTGCAATATATGTGTACATCTTTTAAATTGGTACTTTCTTTTAGGTGTGGGGCACATGCGTGAATGTTCGAAGTGTGGAGTGTAGGTGAGAGTGTATGTTGGGTTTTGTTTTTATTTATGTCCTCCTCTTGTGTCCAGGGAGGCGGCGTCTGGCCAAAAGATTTCCCGGGGACCAGACGCCGCTGGAGAACGTTCCGGGCTGGACCAAGGGGAGGAATGCGACGGGGGGGGGGGTGGTTTTAGGATGTAGTATTATTTAGTCTTTAGTTATCATCTGCGTGGTTTTGTTTGGGGGTATATTTCGGTTGGGGGTTTTCTTTTTGTTAGTTTTGGTTATGGTTTGGCGTTAGAGAGTCTACATATGAGTTTATGGTTAATGTTGTTTTGTGTTACCCCTGTAGAGTTTTATGGTTTATCCAATTTCAGCAGATGGCATTTAAAGCACCGTGAACAGATCAGGTTTTTTCTTCTGTCTTCGACTGCTGGAGAAGCCATCTTCTGGTTTTAACTCTCTGATGCACTTTATTGCACTTGGCACTTTACAAAGAAAATAAAAAGAAAAGACGTGGACCACCTTCAGCCTGCCTCTGCCTCCCCTCGTTAATGGTACTCACTCCACCGCTCGTGTCTTTCCTGGCTTACATATGGTGTCTGGAGTCCTGCCCTGCCACAGTGAGTACCAGAGGAAATGAGTAAAAAAGCAAGCAAGAAGCCGGAAGAGCCGGATGATGGGGTTGCGGCTATGTCTGGCTCTGATACAGCTAATGGTGGTCCTGGAGATAGAATGGAGGAACTGACAGCTCTGGTGAAATCAATGATCGAAAGCCAGCATGCTAAAGACAGGAGATGGGAAAAAGAATTGTCTCTACAGGAGCAACGATTTAAAGCTATGCAAGAGCAGTTCCAGCAGATCCAGCAGAAGGTTCGGCAGTCTGGGCACTCTGAGCAAAATGTGCGAAGACGGACTGTTGGCATACAGCCATTGTGTGACTATGATGATTATGAAGAGGGGCCAGACCCAAGTGGCAGTGGCGGATACGGGTACAGACCGCAGAGGGAGCCTAAACTGCCAGTTTTGACACCCGAAGACGACATTGAGCACTTTTTAATTACATTTGAGAGGATGGCCCAGGTCTGTCGTTGGCCAGAAGAAGAGTGGGCAGTCCGTCTTATTCCCCTGTTGACCGGGAAGGCACGTAGTGCTTTTGTGCTGATGGACATTGGAGACTCTGATGACTATGATAAGGTGAAGGAAGCAATTCTTTCCAAATACGAAATCACTGATGAGACCTACCGTCGGCGCTTCAGGGCACTTGAAATTGAACCTGATGAGACGCCACGAGAGCTCTACGTGCGTCTGAAGGACTTGTTGAACCGGTGGCTTCAACCTGAAAAGACGCAGAAATGTGACATTTTGGAGAAGCTAATCCTGGAGCAGTTTCTTCGGATGGTCGGTCCAGAGTTGGTAGGTATGGATCCGGGAGCGTGACCCTGGGAGTGCAGAAGAAGCGGCTCGTCTGGCTGAGGCTTTCCTGTCGGCACGTAAAGGGACTAGAGCTGGCTACTTCAGACGGGATCCAGGCTTCATCCGGTCAAGTAAGTCCTTTGGGGGTGATGGGTGTGGCCCAGTCCCTGGGGGTAATAGCCGTAAGCCATCTCCATCTGATCAGTCTCACCCGGGTCCAGTTAAATTGTCAAATAAGACGAGAAGTCAGGAAATTAGATGTTACAACTGCAACAACTTGGGACATACACAGTATTTTTGTCCAGCCTTAAAATCTAAACCCTCTTTATTATGTTCAGTGCCAAGACTTACGGCGGTACCGACTCGAGAGTGGAGCGGGCACACTACATCTGTGCTAATTCATGGTCAAAAATGTGAAGCACTACTAGACTCTGGTTGTTTCCAGTCTGTAGTCCGGTCCAGTTTGGTTCCAGAGGAGACATGGGCTAGAGATGAAACGCCGCTTACTTGTATTCATGGAGATGAGCATATGTACCCCACAGCGGAAGTGTATATGACAGTAGGAGGGCAAACTTACTTGTTAAATGTAGCATTAGCGCAAAACTTGCCTTTTGATGTTATTCCTGGCAATGATGTTCCAACCTTACCTGATCTGATGTCGCAGAGTAATGTAACAGAGAAAAGTGATTTTGGACCTGAAAAATTCAAGATTGAACTGGTTAATCATGTAAATGTCCTCACCAGAGCTCAAAAAGCTAAGGCCATTTTGGAAGAACTTCCTTTTTGGGAGGAGGAGTTTGAGGCTCAGCCAGCAAAGCCTAGGAAAACTAAAGCCCAGAGAAGGCAGGAGAAGTTTGCTGGCTCACCCAAAGTGGAAAATGGTGTGTCAAGACCACTTAGTTTAGTGGATTTTGATATCCCTGGAGACATTGGTGTGCTTCAAAAACAAGATCCATCTCTCAATGGTTGGTTTGAAAAAGTGACCAGTCAGGGAGAAGCAAAAGGTTTAGATGAGGCAAAATACATAATCAAAAATGACATCTTGTATCAAGTTAACAACGAAATTGAAGCCCTGGCATTGCCTCACCAGTTCAGACAATCTGTTATGGAACTGGGTCACTCCATTCCCTGGGCCGGTCACATGGCGTTTCAAAAGACCCTGCGCCGTATTGGCAGTCGATTTGTGTGGTCGGGCATGTACACACAAGTCTCCAACTTTTGTAAGTCTTGTGAAAAATGCCAGTTAACTGCAGGGACGGGTGTTGCTCAGGCACAATTACAACCTTTGCCTATAATTGGTACCCCATTTGAAAGAATTGGCATGGATATTGTTGGTCCACTTGAGAGAAGTTCTTCTGGAAATCGTTTTATTTTGGTTCTCTGTGATTATGCGACCAGATACCCTGAGGCTTTTCCAATACGTTTGATTAAAGCTAATAAGGTGGCAAATTGTTTGTTGGAGCTATTTTCCAGAGTGGGGGTCCCTAAAGAAATTCTGACAGATTGTGGTACCAATTTCATGTCGAAATTGTTAAAGCAGGTCTATCAGTGTTGGGGGTTAAGGGAATTAGGACCGCACCTTATCACCCCCAAACGGACGGGCTGGTGGAGCGCTATAACAAGACTCTGAAGCACATGCTGCGCAAGTTTGTCTCCAGTACAGGTGCCGATTGGGATCAGTGGCTGCCCTATCTCCTGTTTGCATACCGTGAGGTCCCACAGTCCTCCACTGGTTTTTCCCCCTTTGAACTGCTGTATGGACGTCAAGTGCGGGGACCACTGGATCTCCTAAAGGACTACTGGGAGCGGACGGAGAGCCAGGAGGACAACATCGTAACCTATGTCATTAAAATGAGAGAGCGACTGGAGGCTATGGCGGCACTGGCACGGGATAACCTGAAGGAGGCGCAGCAACACCAGAAAATGTGGTATGACCAAAAGGCAAGGGAGAGAGTCTTCAGTCCTGGTCAAAAGGTACTGTTACTGTTGCCTACCAGTGAGAACAAACTGCTTGCTAAGTGGCACGGACCTTATGAAATTACCAAGCGGGTTGGGAAAGTGACTTATGCCAGACAGGCAAAAGAAATACCAGGTTTTTCACATAAATCTCCTTAAACTGTTTCATGTCCGTCAGGAGCCAGTACAGCAGTTGTTGGTCCGGGCTGTGCAGGACGAAGAGGTTATGGAGAAGTATTTTCCGACCGGTTTAAGGGATACCGTTGCCATTGACCTCTCTCACCTCTCTCCTCCTCAGCAGGAAGCCATACAGCCGCTGCTCGATCCAGCTCTCTTTAAGGAGACGCCAGGCTTCACTTCTCTGGTTCAGCACAAAATACGGCTGAAAAAGGATGCTCCAGTCCGCCAGAGGAGCTATAGAATACCTGAGCGGTTGGTGCCAGTACTGCAGGAAGAAATCATGCTAATGCTTGAGCTTGGAATAATTGAAGTGTCCAGTAGCGAGTGGTGTAGTCCCATCGTACTGGTACCAAAGAAGGATGGCTCTTTGCGTTTTTGCATTGATTTCAGGTACTTAAACGCCATTTCAAACTTCGACCCATATCCAATGCCACGGATCGATGACCTGTTGGAGAGAGTGGGAGGGGCAACATACATAACCACATTGGGCCTCAGTAAAGGTTACTGGCAGCTGGCGCTGGCTCCAGAAACGAAAGAGCTGACTGCATTCAAGACGCCATTTGGTATGTACCAATTTAAAGTAATGCCATTTGGCTTGCAGGGGGCACCAGCGACCTTCCAGCGTCTGATGGACCATGTACTGCGGGATGTGGCTGGGTTCTCTGCTGCCTACCTGGATGATGTGGTTGTGTATAGCAGGTCCTGGGAAGAACATCTGCGCCACCTCCAGGAGGTGTTGCGGAGGATTCGGGCGGCGGGGCTTACGATCAATCCCCGCAAGTGTTCGGTGCCCCACCGGGAAGTGCAGTACCTGGGGTTCACTATCGGTTTTGGGAAGATTAAGCCACAGGTGGAGAAGATGGAGGCAATTCGCTCGTTTCCTGTCCCCACTACGAAAAGGAAGGTGAGGGGATTTGTTGGACTTGTGGGTTGGTACAGAAAATTTGTGCCGAACTTTTCTGAAAGAAGTGCTGTACTAACCGATTTGACCAGGAATGCAGCTCCGAACAAAGTGCGCTGGACAGAGGAGTGTGAGCAGGCCTTTGCGGACCTGAAGGAGGCCATCTGCACGGGGCCAGTCCTCCACAGTCCTGACTTTAGCCAGCCCTTTATACTGCAGACAGATGCCTCTCAAACCGGGCTGGGGGCCGTCCTGATTCAGGAGAGAGAGGGGGAAAGGAGGCCGGTCGCTTTCCTCAGCCGGAAACTCTTGGACCGGGAAACCAGGTACTCGACCGTGGAAAAGGAGTGTCTGGCTGTCAAATGGGCTGTGGACTCTCTCCGATATTACTTGCTTGGTCGCCACTTTGTGTTGGAGACAGATCATCGCGCCCTCCAGTGGCTTCACAAAATGAGGGATGCCAACAATAGGATCACTGGATGGTACCTCTCCCTGCAGCCAAACAACTTTACAGTCCAATACCGGCCCGGCAAGTTGAACGTGGTAGCGGACTGTCTCCCCAGAAGCACTGAGGAGGGAGGCTTCGCCATGGAGAGGGGGGGGGGGGGAATGTAATGAACAGGTTTGTTCATTACGGGTTCACGCAAGCACTTTGCACATTGCACTTTAAAATATTCACAGCATTTGGTTATTCACTCTGCACTTGGGGAAGTGCTAATTTGCACATAAAGAAATTGCACATGATTGTCGTTTTAAAATAAATATATTTGTTTGTTGGGATGTTTGTTGCCCGTGGGTCCGGCCGGGGAGGCGTCACTTCCGGTAATGGCGGCCGCCGGTCCTGCGGGGCAGCACGACAGTTATGATGGGATAAGTGCAATATATGTGTACATCTTTTAAATTGGTACTTTCTTTTAGGTGTGGGGCACATGCGTGAATGTTCGAAGTGTGGAGTGTAGGTGAGAGTGTATGTTGGGTTTTGTTTTTATTTATGTCCTCCTCTTGTGTCCAGGGAGGCGGCGTCTGGCCAAAAGATTTCCCGGGGACCAGACGCCGCTGGAGAACGTTCCGGGCTGGACCAAGGGGAGGAACGCGACGGGGGGGGTGGTGGTTTTAGGATGTAGTATTATTTAGTCTTTAGTTATCATCTGTGTGGTTTTGTTTGGGGGTATATTTCGGTTGGGGGTTTTCTTTTTGTTAGTTTTGGTTATGGTTTGGCGTTAGAGAGTCTACATATGAGTTTATGGTTAATGTTGTTTTGTGTTACCCCTGTAGAGTTTTATGGTTTATCCAATTTCAGCAGATGGCATTTAAAGCACCGTGAACAGATCAGGTTTTTTCTTCTGTCTTCGACTGCTGGAGAAGCCATCTTCTGGTTTTAACTCTCTGATGCACTTTATTGCACTTGGCACTTTACAAAGAAAATAAAAAGAAAAGACGTGGACCACCTTCAGCCTGCCTCTGCCTCCCCTCGTTAATGGTACTCACTCCACCGCTCGTGTCTTTCCTGGCTTACACAGACCAAATCCTGAAAAACACCATTTGGATCAGAAGCTCACAAGAGAGATAGAAGCACTTATGGACACTATTCAGCATCAGTGTGTCTGTTTGAGGGATTCTCCGTGCAATATCTTCATCAGCTAGCGTTGGTAGAGTTTGTCTTTTTCAACCGTCCCAACAGGAAGCACTTCCTGATTTTAAAAAAACAGTTAATGCTCGTGTTGGGCCCATAGCAAGGACTGTTCATCAGACCTCTTTCTTCCATGAAGTCCAGAGCAGCTCTTCTTCCATGTTGTTTCTCACATGCATTTTTCTGATGAGGCTTGTCCAACTTTTATCCTGAATGCTTCCACAAACTCCACCTATTACTTCCACAAGTTTCTACGATGGGGGTATTGCCCATCAGACGGTCCATCAAGGAACAATGCTGTCATGAAGAATGCAAAACATTAGGTGTTGATGATTGGTCAATTAGCTTTCAGTGTGTTTACTTCATGAAGATTTGGAAAAGACAAGGACACAGTTCTGTGTAACTTTTAACTGGGCACTGTTAAAATATTATTCAATTCAAGATAGAACCTGGATTCAATCCAACTTTCAGATCAACAAGAGTCTGAATCCATAATGGATCCTGAAAGGATGTCTTTCCACTGTGAGGAAAATGTGCAGTTTTTCTCAAGTCAGGACAGAAAGACACCCCAACTTTCAAGCACTTTCCAACAATTCCTTTAAAGAAAGTGCATAAAGTTGAAGAATATCGCATACTGATATTTCCAAAGACATATATGGCTGGAGAAGACAAATGTCCAGAGGATATATAACTACCCCAGCAAGAAGCACTTACTGCAGTGAGAAACAAAGTCAGTGTTTGTGTCGGGGTAATTATTCTGAACAGATATGTAAAGCGTTGTGTGAATCCTGGACTGCAATCTGTTGAATATAAACTATGCTTTATTGTCAATTTTACTTTGCATTGTGGACATTGTCACAACCAAGACAACCCCAAAGAGAAGCACTTGTGAAGAAAAGAATAAACAGTGGTTCCTTTGAGGTGATCTGAGAGTGAAGACAGAACTTGATGGCATCAGGTTCAAACACGATTGATACTAGGGCCGTCTTCGAACCAATGACTTACTAATAAAACATTAAAATGCATAAAATGAATCAACTGTTCATTCCGAGTGTTTGAAAGGTCAGCAAGACTACCCCAACAATTAGCACTTACTGTCTTCCAAATATCAAGTCAGTGCCTGTGTTAAGGTCATTTTGCAGACCAAATCCTGAAAAACACCATTTGGATCAAAAGCTCACAAGAGAGATAGAAGCACTTATGGACACTATTCAGCATCAGTGTGTCTGTTTGAGGGATTCTCCGTGCAATATCTTCATCAGCTAGCATTGGTAGAGTTTGTCTTTTTCAACCGTCCCAACAGGAAGCACTTCCTGATTTAAAAAACAACAGTTAATGCTCGTGTTGGGCCCATAGCAAGGACTGTTCATCAGACCTCTTTCTTCCATGAAGTCCAGAGCAGCTCTTCTTCCATGTTGTTTCTCACATGCATTTTTCTGATGAGGCTTGTCCAACTTTTATCCTGAATGCTTCCACAAACAAAAGACACCCCAACTTTCAAGCACTTTCCAACAATTCCTTCAAAGAAAGTGCATAAAGTTGAAGAATATCGAATACTGAAATTTCCAAAGACATATATGGCTGAAGAAGACAAATGTCCAGAGGACATATAACTACCCCAACAAGAAGCAATTACTGTAGCGAGAAACAAAATCAGTGTTTGTGTCGGGGTAATTATTCTGAACAGATATGTAAAGCGTCCTGTGAATCCTGGACTGCAGTCTGTTGAATATAAACTATGCTTTATTTTCAATTTTACTTTGCATTGTGGACTTTGTCACAACCAAGACAACCCCAAAGAGAAGCACTTGTGAAGAAAAGAATCAACAGTGGTTCCTTTGAGGTGATCTGAGAGTGATTTAAGACTAAACATGATCAATCACACTAATATCGTACTAATCATACTAATATGATTTATTTTAATACACAATTTAGAAACTGTATTGCTGCTGTTACTAAGCAACACCAAGCAAGTTTCAAGTTCTATACTGACATCATCTGAATGGGTGGGGCTGATTTCTTGCTTTGATGCTCTCTGATATCATTATGACACCTTTTATCCACATACAAGAGGCAAGTTTCCATCTGCAGATCCTGACTACGAATTGATGGACGACATCCACAATGACTACCTCCCGCATTATTTTCCAGCTGATTTCCAGGATAACGGTAAGCGTATCTCTGCCAAGTACTTCCGTGATGAGGATTAGCTGGGATTGCTGATGAAAATTCATGAACAAAGTATGAAACAAAAACACAAGATCAACATTTGGAGTCACAAGACAGAAATCTCACTGGAATACCATCTTTCTGCAGCCTTGTGGAAGCTAGAAGCATGAGTGTGCCTGTTTGAGGGAGGCTTCATGCAAAATCGTCATCAGCTAGCGTCGGTCGAGTTAGTCTCTTCCAACCATTTTGACTGAATTTCGCTAACGTCACACGTGATGTGAAGGATACACAAGGAGGATGGGACTCAAACCCGTGCGTGCAAAGCGCAATGGATTAGCAATCCATTGCCTTAAACACTCGGGCACCTTGTCCTCCATCCTGTACATTTGCTGTCTGAAAACATTCTTGTACATTAGTTAGTTCTTCATGTACATACTGTGACAACACCAAAACTGAGAAGCAAAAGAAGACTAATTAACTGGAAGCGAGTTAACGCAACTGAACAAAACTGAGTTGAAGTTGACATCACACAGTAAGAGTTGAGGTCAAATCATTGCCAGATATGACAAAAATGGTATCCGACAAACATAGATTTGGCGCATGATTGAGTTAGTAAGAGTTAGCATCTCAGTTTACTTCGTGAAGGGGAATTAGCTCAAGTGGCAGAGTGCTCGCTTTGCATGTTAGAAGCAACATTCTCCACAAGATTTTTACTAGCCCTTGTTATAGTGAGCAATGGCTGTTGAAGAATGTTTGGCTTGCTTCAATTTAAAAAAAAAATACACAGATGTGATAATAAAATAAAACCTAATGTGGTTGGAAGCAATAAATGCAGGCCAAGTAGGGGAAGACCCAAAATAAACAAAAAGACACGACATAAATAATACCAAGTTAAACAATTAATGTCTACAATCTGTTGAATATAAACTATGTTTTAGTTTGAATTACATCTTTGCATTGTAGACATTGACAGAACCAAGACAACCCCAACAAGAAGCACTTACTGCAGCGAGAAACAAAGTCAGTGTTTGTGTCGGGGTAATTATTCTGACCAGATATATAAAGCATCGTGTGAATTCTGGACTGCAATCTGTTGAATATAAGCTATGCTTTATCAAGTCAGTGCCTGTGTTAAGGTCATTTTGCAGACCAAATCCTGAAAAACACCATTTGGATCAAACGCTCAAAAGAGAGAAAGAAGCACTTATGGACACTATTCAGCATCAGCTTGTCTGTTTGAGGGATTCTCTTCATCAGCTAGCGCTTATCCACAATGACTAGTAGCTTACTGGAGATGTGAAGTGGTCACAGAGGTAGTTTTGCATACTTGGAGACACAAACAATGGCCCAGACAGGAGGGGAAATTGAGTGGCTCCCAGTATGTCAGCCTTTTGTCTACAGGGGTCGGGGAAAACAAAGAATGTTTCAGGTGTGAGCTTAAGGTGTGAGAGGGAAAGCAACTGAAGAGAGCTCATTTGTCTTCTGTATGCAAACGGTATGCAGTGTCTGCCATTTGCTACAAACAGTCTTTGATTAAGTCAGAGTTGGGAGTTGATTTTGCAGGAGCAGTGGCTTCACTGGATTTTCTCAGACACAGGCCCTTCTCTTAACTAAATCCATATTTAAAAGAAGAAGTGACATAAAACAGTTGAATTTCTTTCACAGTCTTGGAGACATTGCACACTCTGACAGAGGTTTAAGTGCTAGTATGAAAAAGAACCCTGACTTTCTTGTAGAGCTGAACTGGAGCGCTTGAACTGGAGTGCTTTAAGAAAAAAGGATAGAATTTGTTGGAATGGGAATGAGATAGCCCTTGACTTAAGTCATGTGTAAATCTTTGTCATTTCTGGTGTAATGCTGTCCAACAGGGGGACCATTCCAAGGCTCAATGGACTTGAACAGATATGCTTTGAAGAGGAGGAACTCCAAGGTAACTGGCTTGATAGTCCAAAGGCCAGCCAAGCATTGATTTTGTGTAGCAGCCAGTTCCAACGTAGGGTAGGTGCAGGGGAACTGGAGCCTGTCCCAACAAAGGCAACAATGAGACAGGCTAGAGCTTTTCTCTGCCTGGACTCACAATTTGTGCAGAGTCTTTGGGTTTGCAGTTGGTAGCGCGTCAGTCTCATAATCTGAAGGTCGTGAGTTCAAGCCTCACACGGGGCATGAATTTTCAACTCTTTGCACTTTCATTCAACTGCAATCACATGCTCCAGTCTCATGTAATCACATCAAGCAGACAGAACCGTCTGTGAGACCAGTGTCTTGCAGCTCACGGGTGTCCAGAGTCTTTCCTTTAGGGCCGCTGTTCTGCAACTTTTCCATGTCCTCCTGATCCAGCATACCTCAAGTACATTCAATGGATCAGTGTATTGTATTAAACTGGAATACAGAGTTAAACAATTAATGTCAATGTTTTCCAAGAAAAAATTCCAACGCGCTAAATTTCCAGCTCCATCTCCAGAAACGCCTGAACAAGTGCGTAAACACCCTCAGCCCAAAGATGTTGGGAAGTCTGCCAGGATAGAAAAACTATTGAATATTGATTTAACACAATTGGAATAACACAGAGTTGAGTTTGACACCACACAGTAAGGCTTGAGGTCAAAACATTCGCAGATACGAAAAATGACATCAAACATTGACAAACACGGTGGAAGAGTCAACATTTGAGTTTCCCCAGCACCTGTGGCGAAGGGGAATTAGCTCAAGTGGTAGAGCGCTCGCTTTGCATGTGAGAGGTAATGGGATCAATGCCCATATTCTCCACAATACTTTCACCAATTTTTGGTAAAATAGGCAGCTATTGAGAGCAAGAAAAAAGAAAAAACCCTGAAAATAAGAGAAGCAAAAGTGTGATGACAGACTATATAAAAACTAACCCCACTGCAGCAAGAAACATGTTTCCAAAGAATGCAATCTGTTGAATATAAACTATGCTTTATTTTCAATTTTACATTGCATTGTGGACTTTGTCACAACCAAGACAACCCCAAGGAGAAGCACTTGTGAAGAAAAGAATCAACAGTGGTTCCTTTGAGGTGATCTGAGTGATTTAAGACTAAACATGATCAATCACACTAATATCGTACTAATCATACTAATATGATTTATTTTAATACACAATTTAGAAACTGTATTGCTGCTGTTGCTAAGCAACACCAAGCAAGTTTCAAGTTCTATACTGACATCATCTGAATGGGTGGGGCTGATTTCTTGCTTTGATGCTCTGTGACATCATTATGAAACCTTTTATCCATATATAACAGGCAAAATTCCACCGGCAGAAGACAGTGGGCAGTACCATTCCATCTCACTCCTGCATGGCGCGACAGTCTCTTTGGTGCAATTGGTTAGGGTGTTTGGCTGTTAACTGAAAGGATGGTGGTTCAAGCCCACCCAGAGACGATATGTATTCCATTGTACTGATTCCACATTTTGCAGAACACTACCAAGCCGATCCCAACAGTGTTGTTTGGAACAATTCCAATTACCATGGCTGCCACAAAGCTGTGTGGTTTCAAATGAACAATTCAACAACCGACACATGGCCACCTTCCTGTTGTAAGTGTAGCCATTACACCAAGAAGTAGTTTGTGTTGAAGTAATTATTCTGACCAGATATGTAAACAGATGGCAAAACTGTTGAACATAATTAAACTATGCTTTACATTTTGGGGTGTCATTAATAAGGTGGGGCTATTTTGGAAGTACTAGCGTGTGTTGCTTTGAGTTTGATTAGAGATAACTTGTGCCACAAACTAACACGACGAGGATGGGACTCGAACCCATGCGTGCAAAGCACAATGGATTAGCAGTTCATCGCCTTAACCACTCGGTCAAAAATGGGGCAAAAGGGATTGCTACGGTGGGGGAAAAGGGTGAAAAGGGGGGAGGGAAGAAAAAAAAACTGGCTGAAAAAGTCAAATGGTTTTTATGATTGTAAAAACAAGCATCAATAACTATTCAATTTTGACAAAATTCAATTGACTTCTAACCCTTCATAATTTACCTGAATTTACTTTTACAAATGCAAACAGACAAGTTCTGTTATTCTCTGGTTTGTTTATTGAATCAAAAGAGTTTCCAAAACCCTATTTACAAGTTTGAATTACTTGTTTTTGTTGTCTGACAGACTAAAAAACAATTTCACACAACCTAAATAATTTTTAAAACTATTGCCTCAACCTTTACACCTCTTTCTTACAATACACTAAGAAATGTTATGCCAAAAAGGTTTACAATATTAACTGTTGAATTATAAAAGACTTTGTTGCAAGAACACTGTTTCCAAGTCAGTCTGGCATTTTCCTTGTCTGTCAATGAACACTTAAAGCAGGGATACCCAGATATGGTTCAGGTCTGAAGGACAGTGAATTTCTTGGACTGGAAATATTGATTCTTTCTTAAATCTACAATTTACAAAAAATGTTTCATACACTTTTTGACCAAACAGTCAGTCTAACAATGACAGTGCTCTGTCTTCAACTCACAACACGGAACAATAATATAATGATAATAATAACATTTACAAACAACAAACCACCACTCAATGCTTTTCAAGACTTTCTTTCCAGTCTTGTAATGACTGTCCAGATGCTGGACAATACCACTTCCCTTTTTTTTGGGAATGAGCAGTGCTTTTATTTTTAGACTGTCCACACTGTGTGCACTGGTAGACGTAGTTGTCCTTGATGGGTTGCTTTTTTGGTGGCTCACCTCTGGCAATGCGCTCCTGGTCTTCCTGTGCTGCTTTTTTCTGTCTCCATTCTCTGTAACGATTTAAAGGTACTGATGACTGAGATGAATTTGCTGTTGAAGTGGATGCTGTTGCTTGAGATTGTGGCATATAATACGGATGATAGGAGGTTGAAAGGCAAGGGTGCTGAGAGGGATTAGGTGGAAGCAGCTGTGGGGACCAGCCAAAGTATGGGGATGGCTGTGGATAGCGCTGCAGGTATGCAGATGAGACAGCAGGTGGATCTGGTGAAATGTGA
This sequence comes from Telmatherina bonti, assembly GCF_933228915.1. Classification (NCBI taxonomy): domain Eukaryota; kingdom Metazoa; phylum Chordata; class Actinopteri; order Atheriniformes; family Telmatherinidae; genus Telmatherina; species Telmatherina bonti. The sequence continues at coordinate 9,029,621 of NC_136629.1, forward strand.
GGACCATATGAGGACCACATCTGGGCTGATGGAGCATAAGGTGGTGCAAGAGGCTGATTCTGCTGATTCGAGTTCCAAGCAGGAAATGAGACAGGCGGCGAGGGACCAGCCTGGTATGAAGAGGTGGAAGAGGAACCAGAGAATGGGAAAGACAGAGGACCACTTTGTGCTGAGCCAGTTCTGGCACTGTGGCGTGGGCGTATCATTGCCTCACCTTCGCGATTTTCCGGTTCATGGAATTGCATTGTTTCATGTCCATGTTCCACTGCAGCAGATGGAAGGTTTCTTGCTTGTGGCAAGGGATTTGCCGCCACAGAGACTTTCTCTGGAAGCTGCACTCCTTGCAGCAAGGAGTCCTGATCTGTTCTCTTTTGTCTTGCTTGCAACCTGGAAAAAAAGTTACAATAGAATTGCATTACTATCCCAGATAAAACCATATGCAAAATTTGTTATTTCATGAGATCAGCGCTGGTTAAATGCATTTATATTGTGATGGCTAAAAAATTGTGAACATCTTACCAGGAACACACTGTGGTGTTGTTGATGGTTACTAATACCATGTTGGTCTGATTCTGTATAACACTGCTGTCTTCAAGCAGTTGTTTTATGTGGCTGTATGTCTTAACAATAGACTGTGGGATGGGTAGAACTTTTCCCTTACAGTCTGTTGGTCTGTTACGAGCTTGCAGGTACTCTTTTGACAGCTTGAGGCAAACACATTCAGATATTCTGTTTGTGTCAGGTCTCTGAGCAGCTTGGCCATGGGTCATGAAGAGTCTGTTAAGGACAATGATGACAATCCAGGTGACAGTTATAAAGCATTAGGTTTCGGTCTATTCATTTGACTGGAGAAATTATGCCATAATTCTAAATCATACCATATTTCATAGTTCCATAACTCTAGTCCAAATGAGGGTAGGGGGGTTTAAGATTAACTATATAAATATGTTTTCAGGCCATGATATTGCCACTTGTGTGCATTGTGTCCACTCAGCTTACCGTTCAGCTGCTTGTTGGCCAGGTGCAGAGCCACTGCGCTTCCTGGAAGCTCTCCACGGTCCTGGCAAAATCTTTCTTTTGCTCTTCAGCTGATATTTGGAGGGTTGCTTGTCCATGGGATGTAGATGTGAATACAGTCTCATAATCTCAGCTATCTCTGCATTTGACAAAGCAGTTATGGTGCGATTGAGACTGATAAGGTACTCCGCCAAGTTGTCAACAGCCTCCCATCCAGGAACACCTCTTGTATCACATCTCTCATCCTTTAAAATGAAAAAAAAAATGCAGATCATGTACTGCAACCATAAAACATCATAAAGAATGAAGTAAGACAATCTTACTTGGGATGATGTGCTTGGTTCACTGCAGTTGTCCTCAGTAAGCACATCTTGTCCTGGAGTGATGGGACTCTGTGGGTCAGTACTTGCAGCAAAACTGGTTTCCTGGAGGTGTTTTAATAAATAAAAGAAAATATCTTTTCATTGTTGAAACTTTTGAAAAAAAAAAAAATCCAATTTGGTTCACATCAGTGTCTGAAACCCTCAAACACGTTTTGTTGCTCGAACATACCAGATACATATTGACTCATGAATAGACCTCTGTGGTATTTAACTACACCATAAAATTTTAATCCAACATATCAAAATAAAGAAGATTATATATATACAAGTCATTCTCCAAATGACATTATATTTATGCCACAGGAGATCTCGTGACGTGTACAACCCAATAATTCTTAATTAGTTACCAACTGTATTTATAAAGGCAACTACCCTGAAGGTTTTAGATGTTTCCCAGTTTTTACATACTTTCTAGTGATTAAATCATTCTCCAACAGGTTATAGTTGAGCTCTGTATAATGTTAATGACTCAGTCATTTAAGTCATAAAGAATCGCAGCAGGGAAACATTTCAACTTGAAGGACAGTTGAACTCAAGACTAGAGTTTGTGATCCATAAATTACAATGACAGATAAGACTGTAGTAAATCAGATCACCTGCAAAGAAGTAGATGGGTTTCCACAAAGAGATGGACTATGAGGAGGTGACATGTCTAGTTGGTCTTCATACGTGGGCTCTTCAGCATGGCTCTTTGTGATGATGTCCGCTACATCACTGACTGTAACATCAACAGTTTCCTCCTCCTGAACATCAACTTTGAGGTCTGGCAAAACAGTCCCTAGTTCACTGTGTTGCTGAGGGCCACTGAGGTCTCCTTTGTCACACTGAGCTAACAAGTACTCTACGGCAATACGCTCACCGAAAACAAAGACCCAATACAGTGGGAAAAAAAAAGATCAGATAAAATAAAATGGAAAAGAAAACATTTAACAAATAAACTTATCTGTAAGAAGTAGATGAAAGCAAAATGATGACTTCAAGAGGATTTTACCAGTGGGTCTGCCAGGGGGCATGAATTCAGGCAAAAGTGCAGATCCCAGAACCCTGTCACTTAGGGTGTTCACGTTAGACATCAGACGAATGTCATATATTCTGGTGTTGGATGTCACACTCGTAGCAACTGCCTCACGGGCCCGATTCAGATTCCACCTTGATCCACCCTCAAGCATGTACATCTGGGTGTGCATGGCATTGCTTCACCATCCTTTATGGGGGGGGGGGTTATTATTTTATAAAACACATTTGTTCACACCAGCAGTCATTTCTCTGAAAATCATGTTCTTGAGAAAGCATAACTTAGGTTTTTTGACAAGTTTCCCTTGGTCCCCAGAACTCACTGTCCTGTCTGTTTTAAATACTTATATACTTTTAACAAAACTGGTTGAAATGAATGGGTCATTAACAGGCGAGCAAAGAACTTATAGAGATTCATCAACTGAATCTGGTGGTTTGAAGTTAAAAAGTATCTAAAACATACCAGGAAGTGGAATCTGAGGATCAGGATAGGCAAACACTGATGTACAGGATATAAAATCATAACAAAAAATTATATTTACCTGGAATGAAAGTGCACTGGTGGCGATGGAAACTTTCAACAGAAGATGACCCTCTAGCACATCTGAAGACATTTAAAACTTTGTCTCCCTTTTGGACCCCTTTGCCAAGTTTGGTGTAAAGTTCAACACCAGGTGGATCTTGGATGCATGGCAGGTGCTTCTGCTGCACTTCCCACACATGTGCCATGCTCTCAGGGTTAATGAGATGTAAGCCTGATGTGTCTGTCAGTTCCCACATCGATGTTAACAGACCCTGGATAAGGTTACGTGTTTCCTCAATCCCCCGGGTTCTTCTTCTGCAGTGCTTGGCCAATTCTCCAGTGCTAATGCTGGCCAGAATCTGAGCATCTGTGGGTGAAAGTCCAGCATGTTTTTTCTTGAGCTCTGACCTTTTTGCCTCCTTGAGCCTAGTGATGTCATCTTGGTCCCACTCAAAAATACAACTAGACAACTTGGAACAGAATGTTCCATACAGAGGATGGTGTTCTGTCGTGAGGCCAGCTGTAAATCGCCTCATGAAGTGAAAAATGTCCAGTTTTACTTTGGTTCTCCAAGGTCTAAACCACTCAAGAACAGGGGGTGGACCTGAAAAAGAGGAAATAAAGGGAAAATGTCAAAAGATCTGCATGGATTCCATGACTGACATGTAAAAACTTTAAACAATTTAAAACATTTTGGTTTCATTTGGTTAGAAATAAACCAAGTTTATATTAAGTAGTTTTTTGTGTATTTGCTTCAGTTGTTGAGCTTTGGGGCTGTATAAAAAGAATACATTTATATCCAAAAAATAAAAATAATTAAAAAAAAAACATTAAAAAAAAAAACAAAAAACACATACCTTTTCCACTACAGCAGTCTCGGTCAACATATATGACCTCTGGCTCTGGTTCTCCAGCATTCTCATAGCGCTTCACAATCCCTTGACACAACTCATGCAGGCCTGCTCCCTCACCAGTTGTCAGCACACAGTTTAACACGTGGCCACATTCATTGCTGACATTTGTCATCCATGTGGCTGTGTCTGCAATACTACCAGCAAGTTTCTTTGTGATCTATTAATTAAAGATAAATAAATATTTAAATTCCAACAGACAGCAATGAAAATAAATATTTTTTCAAAATTGTGCATTCATTTCATGTACCTTTTTTGTCGAGTCGAGCTTTAAAATCCTCCCATATGTGGAAGTAATCACATCTTTCATTTCATTCAAATGGCTGAGGATATCGTTGGCATGGACAGTCTCAAACCACTGGGCAAGAGGAAGGGGGCAGTAGGGTGGTGGATGGCGATAAATAGCTGCCTCGCACTGGGTTAAAGTGCATCTTTTTTTGTGAAGCTCACAGTCAGACAAATACTCAATGGTACGCCTTGCCCATTCCTCACTGTGAATCTCCTCTAGTACCTGCTGCAGAAAACTGGAACTATTCCCTACAGTGCGCGGTCTGAGAATGTTGACACACTTTCTGTCCAGAGCCAACTGAATGGTGAGAATAGCTGGGAATTTGTTTCTGTGGGCAGGATCTAACTGACTCAACATTTCAGAGCTCCAAGGGCACACAGGGATCATGCATTTACTGCAGCGTGGATAATCTCCCCCAATCAGGTAGTATCTGGAATCAAGATCAATGACTTCCCTCACTTTAGTATAGATCCCAGAGTGGTGCATCTTAGTGTTGCACTGAGGACATTTCAGTGGAATCCCCCACATCCTCATAGGTGCCCACAAAAACATCTGTTGTCTGAAGTAAGCCATGGGATCCGGTGGTGCAGTTGTCAGTTTTGGCACACTTGGTGGCTGGAACCAGTTTTGAGTGAACTGTTGCTTCAGTTGTCCTGTGGAGTCATAGAGGCATTGCGCAATCCATTCCCTATCTGCTGGCTTGATGACCCGCATAAACTGTTTAGGAAGGAAACTTAACCAGTTCACCTCTGGAGACCGCAGGCAGACAACTTGTGATGTAGCAATAGATGGACAAGGAAATGGTGGTGGTGGTGGCGGACATGGCTGTGAAGGGGGTGGTCTTTGTAATTGTAGTGTTGGTGATGGTGTTGGTTGCTGGGGAAGCGGTGGAGCTGCTGGTTGGAATACAGGCTCATGGCCTTCTTCAATGTGGTTTAGAAGGCCAATTGCACCAGCTACCTTTTTCCCACACTGACTGCAACTTTCTTCTGTGTGGAAATCAGACAAGTGTTCAGAGAAATGGTCCACAGTAATGTCTTTGCTACAAAGAGCACACTTTATGTACTCTGCAATCTGTCTGACTGAGGACATTTGACAAGGATCTGTGCTGCTTCCTGGGGTGATGTCTGTTGTTACTGCTCCTGCACTGTTTCTTGGGGTGAGGTCTCCTGTACCTGCTCCTGCACTGTTTCTTGGGGTGAGGTCTCCTGTACCTGCTCCTGCACTGTTTCTTGGGGTGAGGTCTGTTGTTACTGCTCCTGCACTGTTTCTTGGGGTGAGGTCTGTTGTTACTGCTCCTGCACTGTTTCTTGGGGTGAGGTCTGTTGTTACTGCTCCTGCACTGTTTCTTGGGGTGAGGTCTGTTGTTACTGCTCCTGCACTGTTTCTTGGGGTGAGGTCTGTTGTTACTGCTCCTGCACTGTTTCTTGGGGTGAGGTCTCCTGTACCTGCTCCTGCACTGTTTCTTGGGGTGATGTCTGTTGTTACTGCTCCTGCACTGTTTCTTGGGGTGAGGTCTGTTGTTACTGCTCCTGCACTGTTTCTTGGGGTGAGGTCTGTTGTTACTGCTCCTGCACTGTTTCTTGGTGTGAGGTCTGTTGTTACTGCTCCTGCACTGTTTCTTGGGGTGAGGTCTGTTGTTACTGCTCCTGCACTGTTTCTTGGGGTGAGGTCTGTTGTTACTGCTCCTGCACTGTTTCTTGGGGTGAGGTCTCCTGTACCTGCTCCTGTACCTGTGCTGCTCTGTGTGGCAGTGTCTGCTTTAATTGTGCTTGCGCTTGAACTGCTCTCTGCCTGACTGCCTGATGCACCTGTCTGCACAGCTAACTGTGAATAAAAAAAACAAAACTTTCTTAATCCCAAAGCCTAAAAGTTGTCACTAAGAACATCTGGACAGCAAGTAAAAAAAAAGATGTGAATTGCATTGCTTAGGAAAAAAGCACAGTATTTTCTTTGTAACTTGAAACGTTTAGGCTGAAGCTATTAATTGCTAATAAAATCATTTAGACAAACTTATCAGGTACATTATGTATCGGAATGATAACAATCACCACTTACCTTATGATATCCACATTTGCACGGGATTTTCTTTCCAAAAATATCATACTCCCGGACTTTGTAGCTATATAAGGGAGTCAGTGGACAGGCCTCAATAAGCTGCATAGCAGCCTTCCACTTCTTGGCTCCGGGCTTTTTACCGGTGGTAAACTTGTACTTTCCCTGAGCATACAGACATAAAACACCTACCCAATATGAATCGGGTTTGCCGGTTTTAGTCATGACTGTAACTGTCAGAAAATATGTAAGTCAGAAAATATGTAAGACAGTCTCCGTAAACAGGGAAACGTGTAGCTAAAAAAAAAAAAACTAAAAAAAAAACTGCAAAGCGTCACGACCGAAAAAAAAAACTTTCAGTTGCACGTATCGACAATAAAATAAAAACAGAAATAACCTATTAAAGTATCTGAAAATACACTGCAAATGTTGCTGCACAAAATTCTGGAAAAATGTTTTAAAGCTATGAAGCTGTCACCCTACTCGCCATTTGTTTTTCTTCGTTTGCTTCTGGCGCTCCACGATGACGTTTATGTCACGTGTTAGACAAACGCGTTCGTAATTGGTTCCCTCGTTAGGAATTGTGAGGAGTTGTTAGGATTGGTTAGGACCCGTTCGTCAAATCATGGCCAGATATGACAAAGTGGGATCCGACAAACATAGATCTGGTGCATTATTGAGTTAGCAATTTAGTTAGCAAGAGTGAGCATCTCAGTTAAGGGGAATTAGCTCAAGTGGTAGAGCGCTCGCTTAGCATGTGAGAGGTAACGGGATCTATGCCCGTATTCTCCACAAGATTTTCACTAGAGCTTCCTGTGATTGTGAGCAATGGCTTTTGAATGTTTGGCTTACTTCAACTTAAAAACCATACAAAGATGCAATGATAAACTAATGTGATTGGAAGATATCAAACATTGACCAATAAATGGTGGACACCCAAAAGGAACAAACACAATAGAAGTAACCCATCAATATAGCATGCCAAAATGATGCATGCCTCCTGACATTGTGATGGCATTACATGAAAGTGCTATTTGGACAGCTGTAAGCCTCACCTGGAACTACTTTAAGCTATGCTGCAGCTTAGAGTAAGTGTGGTCCCAGTGGTAAATCCTCCTTTTGCATTTCTTCTGCCAATTTTCCATTCCTTTACACTAGACAACCCATAGTTTTCTAATTCCTGTTACCATGTACAAAGGGCTGCCACAAAGCTGTGTGGTTTCAAATGAATAACTCAACAACAAACACATTGTAAAGGGGGCCAGTACCTGCCAGATTAACGTTTCACAGCCACAGCATGAAGTCCATCAAGTCCAACACAGTTTTTCTGTTCTGAAGACAACAGTCCATCTTAAATGCTGAATCCTTCAACACGCTCCATCTTCTTCTTCTAAAGTTTCTAAGTTGGAAATAACGGTCATCAGAAGGTCACACAGACAAAGAGCAACAGTCTCCTCAAGAATGCAAAACATTAGGTGTTAATGTGTTCTCGTTCAGCCTGCGGAAGACACTCAGGTTTTCAAGTACTTTCCAACAATACCTTGAAGAGAAAGTGCATAAAGTTTAAGTGTTTCTAAAAACTGATTTTAGCTGAAGCTGACAAGGTTTGAGATGGCATATAACTACCCCAACAAGACGCACTTACTTCACCAAGAAACAGTCAGTGTTTGTGTCAGGGTAATCATGCTGATGAGATAATTAAACAGGTGGAAAGGGAATCCTGGATTGCAATCTGTTGAATAAAACTATGCTTTACATTTTTGCATTGTGGGCATTGTCACAACCAAGACAACCCCAAAGAGAAGCACTTGTGAAGAAAAGAATCAACAGTGGTTCCTTTGAGGTGGTCTGACAGTGTTTTAAGACAAAACATGATCAATCAGCTTTCAATCTGTTTACTTCATTAAGATTTGGAACAGACAAGGACACAGTTCTGTGTAACTTTTAACTGGGCACTGTTAAAATATTATTCAATTCAAGATAAAAACTGGATTCAATCCAACTTTCAGATCAACAAGAGTCTGAATCCATAATGGATCCTGAAAGGATTTCTTTCCACTGTGAGGAAAATGTGCAGGTTTTTCTCAAGTCAGGACAGAAAGACACCCCAACTTTCAAGCACTTTCCAACAATTCCTTCAAAGAAAGTGGATAAAGTTGAAGTATATCTCATCCTGAAATTTCCAAAGACATATATGGCTGGAGAAGACAAATGTCCAGAGGACATATAACTACCCCAACAAGAAGCACTTACTGCAGTGAGAAACAAAGTCAGTGTTTGTGTCGGGGTAATTATTCTGAACAGATATATAAAGCATCGTGTGAATCCTGGACTGCAATGTGTTGAATATAAACTATGCTTTATTTTCAATTTTACTTTGCATAGTGGACATTGTCACAACCAAGACAACCCCAAAGAGAAGCACTTGTGAAGAAAAGAATCAACAGTGGTTCCTTTGAGGTGATCTGAGAGTGATTTAAGACTAAACATGATCAATCACACTAATATCGTACTAATCATACTAATATGATTTATTTTAATACACAATTTAGAAACTGTATTGCTGCTGTTGCTAAGCAACACCAAGCAAGTTTCAAGTTCTATACTGACATCATCTGAATGGGTGGGGCTGATTTCTTGCTTTGATGCTCTGTGACATCATTGTGATACCTTTTATCCATATACAAGAGGCAAGTTTCCATCTGCAGATCCTGACTACGAATTGATGGACGACATCCACAATGACTACCTCCCACATTGTTTTCCAGCTGATTTCCAGGATAACGGTAAGTGTATCTCTGCAGCTCACGGGTGTCCAGTCTTTCCTTTAGGGCCGCTGTTCTGCAACTTTTCCATGTCTTCCTGATCCAGCATACCTCAAGTACATTCAATGGATCAGTGTATTGTATTAAACTGGAATACAGAGTTAAACAATTAATGTCAATGTTTTCCAAGAAAAAATTCCAACGCGCTAAATTTCCAGCTCCATCTCCTGAAACGCCTGAACAAGTGCGTAAACACCCTCAGCCCAAAGATGTTGGGAAGTCTGCCAGGATAGAAAAACTATTGATTATTGATTCAACACAATTGGAATAACACAGAGTTGAGTTTGACACCACACAGTAAGGCTTGAGGTCAAAACATTCGCAGATACGAAAAATGACATCAAACATTGACATACACGCTGGAAGATTCAGCATTTGAGTTTCCCAAGCACCTGTGGTGAAGGGGAATTAGCTCAAGTGGTAGAGCGCTCGCTTTGCATGTGAGAGGTAATGGCATCGATGCCCATATTCTCCACAAGACTTTCACCAGTTCTTGCTAAAATAGGCAGCTATTGAAAGCAAGATAAGAGAGAAAACACTGAAAATAACAGAAGCAAAAGTGTGATGACAGACTATATAAAAACTAACCCCACTGCAGCAAGAAACATGTTTCCAAAGACTGCAATCTGTTGAATATAAATTATGCTTTATTTTCAATTTTACTTTGCATTGTGGACTTTATCACAACCAAGATAACCCCAAGGAGAAGCACTTGTGAAGAAAAGAATCAACAGTGGTTCCTTTGAGGTGATCTGAGAGTGATTGAAGACAGAACTTGATGGCATCAGGTTCAAACACGATTGATACTAGGGCCGTCTTCGAACCAATCACTTACAAATAAAACATTAAAATGCATAAAATGAATCAACTGTTCATTCTGAGTGTTTGAAAGGTCAGCAAGACTACCTCAACAATTAGCACTTACTGTCATCCAAATATCAAGTCAGTGCCTGTGTTAAGGTCATTTTGCAGACCAAATCCTGAAAAACACCATTTGGATCAAAAGCTCACAAGAGAGATAGAAGCACTTATGGACACTATTCAGCATCAGTGTGTCTGTTTGAGGGATTCTCCGTGCAATATCTTCATCAGCTAGCGTTGGTAGAGTTTGTCTTTTTCAACCGTCCCAACAGGAAGCACTTCCTGATTTTAAAAAAACAGTTAATGCTCATGTTGGGCCCATAGCAAGGACTGTTCATCAGACCTCTTTCTTCCATGAAGTCCAGAGCAGCTCTTCTTTCATGTTGTTTCTCACATGCATTTTTCTGATGAGGCTTGTCCAAATTGTATCCTGAATGCTTCCACACCTCCACCTATTACTTCCACAAGTTTCTACGATGGGGGTATTGCCCATCAGACGGTCCATCAAGGAACAATGCTGTCATGAAGAATGCAAAACATTAGGTGTTGATGACTGGTCAATCAGCTTTAAATCTGTTTACTTCATGAAGATTTGGAACAGACAAGGACACAGTTCTGTGAAACTTTTAGCTGGGCACTGTTAAAATATTATTCAATTCAAGATAAAACCTGGATTCAATCCAACTTTCAGATCAACAAGAGTCTGAATCCATAATGGATCCTGAAAGGATGTCTTTCCACTGTGAGGAAAATGTGCAGGTTTTTTTTCAAGTCAGGACAGAAACACACCCCAACTTTCAAGCACTTTCCAACAATTCCTTCAAAGAAAGTGGATAAAGTTGAAGTATATCTCATACTGAAATTTCCAAAGACATATATGGCTGAAGAAGACAAATGTCCAGAGGACACATAACTACCCCAACAAGAAGCACTTACTGCAGCGAGAAACAAAGTCAGTGTTTGTGTCGGGGTAAATTTTCTGACCAGATATATAAAGCGTCGTGTGAATCCTGGACTGAAATCTGTTGAATATAAGCTATGCTGTATCAAGTCAGTGCCTGTGTTAAGGTCATTTTGCAGACCAAATCCTGAAAATGAATCAACTGTTCATTCTGAGTGTTTGAAAGGTTAGCAAGACTACCCCAACAATTAGCACTTACTGTCATCCAAATATCAAGTCAGTGCCTGTGTTAAGGTCATTTTGCAGAACACTACCAAGCCGATCCCAACAGTGATGTTTGGAACAATTCCAATTACCATGGCTGCCACAAAGCTGTGTGGTTTCAAATGAACAATTCAACAACCGACACATGGCCACCTTCCTGTTGTAAGTGTAGCCATTACACCAAGAAGTAGTTTGTGTTGAAGTAATTATTCTGACCAGATATGTAAACAGGTGGCAAAACTGTTGAATATAATTAAACTATGCTTTACATTTTGGGGTGTCATTAATAAGGTGGGGCAATTTTGGAAGTACCAGCGTGTGTTGCTTTGAGTTTGATTAGAGATAACTTGTGCCACAAACTAACACGACGAGGATGGGACTCGAACCCATGCGTGCAAAGCACAATGGATTAGCAGTCCATCACCTTAACCACTCGGTCACCTCGTCCTGCCTACTGTACATTTGCTGTCTGAAAACCTTCTTGTACACTAGTTTCGTCTTCTTGTTTTTTTTCCATTGTACATACTGTGACAACGCCAAAACTGGGAAGCAAACTATTTAACTGGAAGCAAGTTAACGCAACTGAAAAAACAATGAGTTGAGTTTGACATCACACACTTGAGGTCAAATCATGGCCAGATATGACAAAATGGGATCCGACAAACATAGATCTGGCGCATTATTGAGTTAGCAATTTAGTTAGCAAGAGTGAGCATCTCAGTTAAGGGGAATCAGCTCAAGTGGTAGAGCGCTCGCTTAGCATGTGAGAGGTAACGGGATCTATGCCTGTATTCTCCACAAGATTTTCACTAGTGCTTTCTGTGATTGTGAGCAATGGCTTTTGAATGTTTGGCTTGCTTCAACTTAAAAACCAT